>NC_133363.1:25363562-25398076 GCF_049309525.1 Garra rufa | reverse complement strand
GTTTTTTTTTTTTTTTTTGGTACTGATGTTAATACAATATTTCTCATTAAAGATGTTACATAGTCCACAAGAGAAAATAATAGTTGAGTTCATTAAAATGGCCCATTCAAAAGTTTACATCGCTTGATTCTTAATACTGTGTTGTGTGCCTGAATGATTCACAACAGGTTTTTTTTTTTTTTTAAGTGATAGTTGTTCATGAGTCCTGAACAGTTAAAGTTCCTGCTTTTCTTCCTCAAATCTTTCAGTCCCTTTCAGAAATTCTTTGTTGGAAAGGGTTCAAATACACAAATGCTGGAAAAACTAATGACTGCATGATTTCGATCCATCTTTTCACATTAAGGACAATTGGGAGACTCGTATGCAACTATTACAGAAGGTTTAAATGCTCACTGATGCTTCAGAAGGAAACAATGCATTATGATTTTTTTGAATTTAAAGATTAGAGTGAATTTAACTTATTTTGTCTTCTGGGGAAACATGTAAGTAGCTTCGGAAGGGCAGTACTAAATGGAAAAAAATATAATATTTAGGCAAAAAAAATTCACACATCTTCATTTTGTTCAGAAGTTTACACCCCTAGATCTTAATGCATTATTTTTCCTTCCGGAGCATCAGTGAGAGTTTGAACCCTCTGTAATGGTTGCATATGAGTCCCTCAGTTTGTCCTCAGAGTGAAAAGGTGGATCTCAAAATCATGCAAACGTCTTTATGTAAACGTCTTTGAAATATCTGATTCGGGTCAGTGTAAAAAAAAAAAAAATGGTATGATCCCTCCTATTTTGGTAAAACTAATATTTTGCTGATTCTGCAAGGTGTATGAAATCTTTTGACCTCAACTGTATTTTTATTTATTTTTATTTTTTTGTGTGTGTGTATAAAAAAAACTGAGCTTAAACACTACCATCTATCTTGTTCCCACTAAAGAATTTTGCATATGTTTTGCCCCAGCTGCAACATTTGTTTCTTTCACTTCCTCTGTACTAAAGTTTTCTTTTCTTATTTTTCAGGGAAGGGTGCACTCCTATCAGCTAGTGGACATTGAGAGCAGTCAGAGGTCTCCAGTTCCCTCTGGAGTGCTCACACCACCACCCAGCAGTGAGAAGCCTGAGAGCACAGTCTCCTGACTTCGTTAATGAATGACATAGGACACGACCCTGACTGATGAATTTAAATGAAAATCAACAAATCAATGGCATTACAGGACAAAACCAAGCATCGTTTCGCATACATAAGATTCAAGACCAAAAATGTCTTATGCTTCTTTTTAATTTTTTTTTTTTTTCTCTTCATGAGAGACTTGAAAGACATGACATACTTTTTTGTTTTAATGGTCCAAAGGTTTGGTTATTTTTTTTTTTTTTTTTTTTTTACAAATGTAGACTACCTGCCAAAATCTCAGGGCTGTTACTGGCTCTGATTGCTGCTAAAAGAGGGTGGGACTGGAGCAGATGGAAAGATGACCACAGAGATCCCCACACAAATATGGGCATGGGTTTCTGTGGCTCAGGTTGCCATTTGGACCAGCAAAATCCTGACAGGTTGTCATGGGGACTCGAGTCTTCACTGCCAGAAAGGACCAGAGAAATCACCAGCTTCAGAAGCTAGGACTCAGATTTTATATTTAAGATTTTCCTCTGGTCGCATCCCGAGTGTTTGTAACCAAATTTGACCATTCACTTTTTATTGGTTTGTTTTTAAACAAGATGCTGCTACATTTCTCTATATCATATGTCTAAATAAAGCCACTGTCTCAAGACAGTTAAGTTTACTATGCTGATTTGTCTTCTGATGTGATTACAACTACTTGTAAGTTTTTACTTTTGTCCTATGATATACACTACCTATACTATATATAATTTTATTTATTTTAAGAAGTCTCTTCTGCTCACCAAGCCTACGTTCATTTGATCCAAAGTACAGCAAAAAGTCAAGTTGAAATATTTTTAAAATAACCTTTTTGTTGTTGTTGAATATATTTTAAAATGTAGTTTAGTCCTTTGATTTCAAAGCTGAATTTTTTGCATCATTACTCCAGTCACATGATCCTTCAGAAATTATTTTAATATTCTGATTTGTGGCTCAAAAAAAAAAAGGGTTATGAATGGCTGTGTGTATATGTGTATGTATATATATATATATATATATATTTTTTTTTTTTTTTTTTTTTTTTTAAAGAAAGTTCAGAAGAACAGCATTTATCTGAAATAAAATCTTTTGTAAGATTAGAATTGTCTTTATCTTTTTATCAGTTTAAAGCATCCTTGTTAAATGTATTGATTTTCCTATATTTTCTTTACACAAATATAATAACTGACGTGCTTTTGAATGGTATAGTGTGTAATATTGCAGAAGCTTTTGATTTCCGATAAATGCTGATCTTTTCATCAAAAAAAAAAAATTCTCAAATGTTTTCAATATTAATGATGTTAACAATGTTTCTTGCACAAAAACATCAGCATATTAGGTTTCTGAAGGATCGTATGACACTGAAGGCTGGAGTAATGACCCTAAAAATGTAGCTTTGGTCACAGGAATAAATTGTTTTAAAATATATTCGAATATTAAACCATTATTTTAAATGGTTAAAAATATTGAAAAAAAAAAGACTGTTTTTTGCTGTGCTTTGGATCAAATAAACGCAGACTTGGTGAGCAAAAGAGACCTCTATATATAAAAAAAAAAACATTAAAAATCTTACTGTTTACAAACTTTTGACTAGTTTTGTAAATGATAATGAAACGTCTTTTAGACCATCTCTTATATTTGAGTTAATATTAACATTTTTGTCATTTAAGATTACTGTTTTAAAAAAAGAATAAGATGTTTACAATCAATAATTCTCAGTTTGGCAGTGAAATGAGAGACAAATGAGCAACCAAAGAAATAAATGGGCTGCTAATAGATAAGTAAGTGGTTTAGATATATTTAACCATTTAATAACAAGGATACAAACAGGAAAAACTCAAGCATGTGTAATTTGATGTACATGTACAAAGAAGCAACCTAATTTGGCTGCTAATGGAACTGGAATAATTGAATTACAAGCAGCCTTATATCTAAGTTGAGCTGATTGTCAAAAAGCAATCCATGCAGAGTGAAAAATGAAAATATGTACAACATGAGTCACAAACAGCAGATGCACTGAAGTGGAGCATCATGTATGAGATCTATGAAACGTCACAAAATGGTGAACAGGGCCTGTAATGGCTGTCTCGCTCGTGCATCTACATACACAGTGCCCTCTGCTTGCAGTCTGAGAGCGAGTGTTACAGAGACCTAGGACATGATCCACTAGATGTCAGTGTGATGCTTTGTCTGTCACGATCAGAAGGCTGGACTTGAGGTCTGTGAGCTCCTCAACAGCTGCTGCTGAGACAAGGGTAATTCATTACATTGCACACTGACAATCGCTCTGCTGCCTTGGTCTGGCAGTGTTTGGGTGCTGTGCTGGTGACTGGAATCTGCTTAAGGCAATTTTGCTTTTGGCTTTATTATTTCACTTATTGAAAATGGCAAACTGCTGAATATGCTTTGCATTATTTCATTGAAATGTGACATGCGTACATTGTTTCAACACTAAAACAATGAGCATTATGTATCATACAATGTAGACCAAGGTAATTACAAAAACCTTTATGGCAGATTAAGCGGTTGATTCCAAAAGGGTTTGAAGATGAGGTACACGAAAGCTTCTCAACCTGAACGATCATCTCCTAGCAGCTTTGTGTCCCTCATGCTAATCTCTTAACCTTACCGAGGTTGACAGTGAATGGAGTCCCACGTCACTGTTCTGTATTTAACAATGTGGCAGCAGGATGGCTACCATGCAGTCTCTTAAAAGAGCTGTATGGAGGTCAACGTTGAAGAGGAGGAGGGGGCTTTCCCCCCAGCAGACAGACCCTGGGGGCCGGGGGGCCCTCAGGCAGGCAACAGCGCAACAGCTGTTATGTGCTCAATGGCCCCTTTTGTTCTCTCCGCACAGACGCTGGTGGCAGCAGCAGCAGGTGCCCATTGGATGATCTCCCAGCCACCACCGCCAAAAGTCACACCTAGTCGAAGCTCTGTGTCCCCTGTCTGCCACTAATATTCATAATGCCATGAACCGCTGCGACGTGATCCAATAAAGAGTTCTCGAAGTTCGGGTTAAAACACATGAGAACTGGTTGCTGATTGTATTGTGTTACATTTTAGTTTTTTAAGATGAAGACTGTTTTAAAGCAATTTTGTTCTCAAGAAGAAGCTGGTGTGGGTTTAATTTTGGATTTAGTAGAAAGAATATGTTGAAATATATCTTTAGCATGACAGTTTTGTATTCCCAGTTGGCAGTCATGAGTACATTTTTAAAATAGATCACAGAATAAAAAAAGAAAAGAAAAGTCTTTTATTGTCCTCATATGGAAATTTGGATCCTATACTAAACACCAGGGTCGGAAATTAACGAAGACTTGTGACAAAAATGCCACATAAATTCAAGACAAAGGGGCAATTAATAATGCATTAAGGCTGACGCGATTACAGTGAAATTTAAAAATGAATGGAAAGTATTAATTTGCTGAATTACATTAAGATTCGCTCACACTGCATCAGATTTACGCACTGTTTTGTGCAGCGCTGAGCCTTATAACCAATCAAATGCATTTCTTTTGAACTTAGGAACGCACTGGCCAATCAGAGACGCTTAGATTAGTCACTGCTGAAAATGCTAAACAACACAATGCAGATACAATGTAAAAGTAATTTTATAGCTTCTTGAAGTTCTGGTTAAAACTCTTGAGAACTGGTTTCAATGTTGATTGTACTGTGTCACGTTTTCATTTGTTTTGAAGCAATTTTGTCCTCAAGAAGAAGCTGGTGTAAGTTTCAATTTGGATTATGGAGAAAGAATAGGTTGAAATATGTCTTTAACAGAGCAGGTTTGGAATCCCAGTTGGCAGTTGTGACTAAATTTTTAAAAATAGATCACATAATAAAAAAAAAAAAAGTATTGTCCCTATATGGAAATTTGGACCTTGTGAACACCAGCAAAAATGGCACATATATTCAAGTCAGGGGGCAAAAAATACAAAAATGTTCTGGAATCCCAGTCGTGACTAAATATTTTAAAATAATAATAATAATAATAATAATAATAATAATAAAAATGCGTTTCTGTTGAATTTAGGAATGCATTGACCAATCAGAGGCGCTTAGATTATTCAGCGCTGAAAACACCAGAGCTTGTTGATAGGTGTGCATGCTTGCAAACAACACAGTGCATGTACGATGTAAATAAAATATTAATTTCGTAGCTTCAGTGATTATAAAGGGTGTTTTTGCATGACTTGTGCCAGACTTGGCTAACATCATGGATTGACATGTTTTTCTATGAAGCCAGAATGTGACGTGCCCAAAACGAAACAAAAACGTTTAATATTGTTTTCTATATCGATATTAATATTCATTAAAACGATATAAAAAGTAATAATCTACAAAATGAGTTCTGTCATAATATAATTGCAGCCCTTTGAGCTCCTGGTTTGGATGTATTATTTAGATACGATTTTAAACAGTCTGTTGTTATTGACAACAGTTTAATTGGGTGAGCATTTGACATTAAAGACAACATATGATTTTTATAATAATAAGGTGATTATAAAAATTGCCCCTTAATGGAAAAGTCCAATTCTGACCCTGCTAAACACTAATATTTACAGTTATTCATATCACGGATAAATTGAAATACTAAAAAAACACTACTTTTAGGACAGAGTATTCAGTGCGTTTTGCAGTCATTATTAATCTTTCAAATATATTGCAGAATAATAATGTATCTTATTGTCTCCATATAGGAATTTGAACCTTATGTTTCCACAAAGACAATGAACACTAATATTTACAGTCATTCATATCACAGATAAATAGAACAGAATAAAAAATAAATTATACAGTTGAGGTCAAATGTTTACATACCCCTTTCAGAATCTATCCAAGAGAAAATAATAGTTGAATTTATAAAAATGACCCTGTTCAAAAGTTTACATACACTTGGTTCTTACTACTGTGTTGTTACCTGAATGATCCACAGCTGTGTTCTTCAGAAAAATCCTTCAAGTCCCACAAATTCTTTGGTTTTCCAGCAAGCCTTTCCAACAAGGACTGTATGATTTTGAGATCTATCTTTTCACACTGAGGACACCTGAGGGACTCATATGCAACTATTACAGAAGGTTCAAACGCTCACTGATGCTCCAGATGGAAAAACATGCATTAAGAGCCAGGGGGGTAAAAACTTTTTGAATTTGAATATCAGGATAAATTTAACTTATTTTGTCTTCTGGGAAACATGTAACTATCTTCTAAACATGTAACTATCTTCTGTAGCCTCTAAAGGGCAGTACGAAATGAAAAAAATATGATATTTTGCCAAAAAAAAAAAAATTATTTAAACATCTTCATTCTGTTGAAGGATTTTTCTGAAGAACAGCAGGCAGTTTAACCGTTCAGGACAAACAAGGGATTCAGGAACTACTACCACCAAACAAAAAACTGCTGTGGATCATTCAGGTAACCGCACAGTATTAAGAATCAAGGGGATGTAAACTTTTGAACAAGGTCATTTTGTATAAATTCAACTATTATTTTCTCTTGTGGACTATATGTAAGCATCTTTTATTTGAAATATCTAATTCAAGTCAGTAGTAAATAAACAATAACATGCATTTTGTATGATTCCCCTTATATTTGGTAAAATAATTAACATTTTTGTAGATTCTGAAAGGGAAATGAAATTCTGAAATGATTTACCTACATTTTTTTAATGAGGTAGAATGATATTATTTACATCTTCGACTGGTACATCTCTCTTAGCCCATCTAAAATGTCTAAAATCTCTGTGTTTAAGATCTTAGTCTAGTCTGTAAGCCACTTAATGCAGTATATTGCAGCAGACACAAGAATGAGTTTCTTTTCAGACTAACAATAGGGTCAGCTTTCCAGTCCTTGAGTGAATTGCTTGTTTGTAATCGTTAATTGAGTAGTTCAGGTGCTGTCAGGGTTGAAATGTATAATCAGCCTACATGCATTAATGAGTTTGTGTTGTGTTGTTCTGTCTCCTGTACGACACGGGGTGGGGAGTAAATTGTTTTAGATAATTCATTTAGATGACTCAGTTTTAGGCAAAATAAACGTGGCTTTTCGCGGGTTGTTAGCGAGCCATCTTCATCAAAAGCCCCCTACGGTTCATAGAGGTAGCGGGGGCTAAAAAGCTATTCACACACAACTTTTCTTCAGTTCAAATGAGAAAATTCAATCTTCATTGTCTCATTTTCACTGAGAACGGTTCAACTAATGGGGTAGAAGTGATTGTGTTTTCTTTTAATACAATATTGTTATAATAAAAGGAAAAATCATGATTAATTGGGTCTCTTTATTTTATAGTTGGCAGTACAGTCTAATAATCCTTATCACCCAAAAATAGTAAGTCTTTATTAAATTTTTTTTTTTCCTCAAGAGAGTTTACCTGAATAATTTAATACGATAGTAGGGCTAGTTATGCTACTTAAAAAAGTATTATTATTATTATTTTTATTATTATTATTGCTACATTTAGTACAGAATACTTGCTTATTTAAATTTACCAGCACTATAATCCCAGTTGCCTTGTTGTTTTACTTGTTTTTAAATAAATGATAAAATTAAGAAGTATACTTTATTGTCCCCATTCGGATTTTGGTTTGGACCATATGTTGCTACAACGACATTAAACACTAATATTTACCTCCATTCATACAATAAATACATTGGAAAACAAACAAACAATACTTTTACAGATATAGCGAATTATTAAGTTGTTGTTCCTAAATAGACTTTTTCTGTGTAACAAGCTAAAACATTTATGTTTCTTTGCATTCTTGGCTACAAAAAAAACTTTATTTTTTAATCACTTTATTCTCAACGCGACTTAACTTTTTAAAAACAATATTTTGTTTAAAATAAAAATATCACAGTAATTATATAATTATATAACTATTCTTATGACAAAAAATTGTGTCTCACGAGCTGTCAAACGCAACTGTCACGGAAGCTTCCCGCGTAACCACGTGGCACCAACTGTTTACACACGTGACTCGCTGAGTGGCGCCCACCTCGACGTCATCAACAAAAGTCAAGATGGGCGCGGTTTGAGCGTGTCATGCGCAGAAACGCAAGCAAATGTGCAGTCGGACGATATTTAAGCGGTTTATTTAAATTTATCAGGTCAGTTTCCCCATCCATTGTCATCAAATGTATTGTCTTTTGTGTTTTAGTACAGTGACACACCCATGGGTCAGTCCGCTTCAAAAGTATTTCAATACTTTCCCCTCAGATTTGATGTAAACATATAGACAAACGCATTACAAACATTTGTGACCGTGGACCGCAAAACCAGTCATAAAGGTCAATTTTTATATCGTCTGAAATGTATACATCGTCTGAAGCTGAAAAAATAAGCTTACCATTGATGTCTGGTTTGTTAGGATAGGACAATATTTGACCGAGATACAACTATTTGAAAACCTCGAATCTGAGGGGGAAAAAAAAGAGAAAATGGCCTTTAAAGTTATCCAAATAAAGTTCTTAGCTATGAATATTACTAATCAAAAATTAAGTTTTGATATATTTACGGTAGGCAATTTACACAGTTTCTTCATGGAACATAATCTTTACTTAATATTCCAATTATTTTTTGGCATAAAATAAAAATCCATAATTTTTGACACATATTGTCTATTGCTACAAATATACCAATGCTTTTTTTGTGGTCCAAGGTCACATTTAGGCAAACTTTACGTGGACGGAAAACTGCAATCCAGCAATTTACCTGCACTAACCTATTTATTCATGTTTGTGATTATAGGAAGGATTAAGCACATTTCAGAATTTGGATTGGAATGACAAGAGGAAGTATTTCACCCTGGTATGTAAAATGAATTTAGCCTAAGTTTTATTAAAATTATATTGATTATATTCCAAATGCTTGAAATGACATATACTAGTGTACATATGCATTTAGAAATAATTATCCTACATATTGTTTGTTTAGTTTATGAAAACAGGCAATATGAGATTTTTTTCATGTCATTGGAATTCAATTTTGAATAGAGGGTTTGCACTTGTGTCACGGTTTTGTCAGTTACCCAGATGCATGGCCATATTGGTGACACTCGGATGTAAACAACAGCATTGATTGCACGGTTAATGTACTACTAAATGTATTGTTCAGCTAGACAGTTTTTTGCACTCTTCTCCTTGATTTGATATAACTTTTGTCAGTCTATAGTACTCCAAATTATTTTTCCAGTCCGACCGATTAGTTACAGCCAAAAACATGACAATAATTGACCATTTTCAGCAGCAATAATCAGCAAAATTTCAGTGCTGCTAATATGGCCGATTAATGGCGGGTCTGAAATTCTGTACCCTGTGCATGTGCACTACTTCAATATACATGCTGTACAACTCTAAACATGAGGAAATGTCTAAATGTGTAATATTCATGTGAAATATTTTCTTGTACTGTAAAAGTATGCTGTTAGGTAGTAACCAGGCTTTGAAGTCATAGCCTACTTATTTCTGTCTTGGCATATGCAAAGCTCCAGTAGACTGTTCAGACTAGTGTTTGACATATATTAGCATATAGACCTTAGTCAGGGTAGCGCCATGTTTAATTTTTAAAAGAAGTAAAAAGGAGGCTGTGAGGAATAGAAGTACAGTGAACAATCAGCTCAGTCAATAGAAGTACAGTGCGAAATAATTTACTCTTGTTTAATAACATAATCATTGTTTGTCTTACAAAAGGTCTTTTTGAAAAAACAACAACAAAAGACAAAAACTGATTAACTAATGGGACACACTTACAAGATAGTGTTGTAAAATGTATTTTTACAGAACTTTATTTACACAATTTTGTACATTTAATACTTCACACTATAATAAATGAATAATATATATAATACATTTATATAATATATATTTCTTTTTAGTAGTCTTTATGTACAACACAATTTAATTGTTGTCTCTACACCGATAAAATGTGTTACACTTTACATTTGACATAAATTACAGTACTGTGCAAAAGTCTTAGGCCACTAGTATTTTCACTAACAAAAAATGGTTTTAAGTCAGTTATTTCTATCTTTTGCTGTAGTGTGTCATTGGGAAATATCAGTTTACATTTCCAAACATTGATTTTGTCATTAATCGCAATAATCCAGTGAGATTTTTGTTTGCACAAGGAGTCAGACACAGCGATCTGATCTCATCATCATCCAGTTTGTCCGGACTGGCATGAAGAAACAGAACAAACTGAGACCGACTAAATCCAGAAGAACTGTGGCAACATCTCCAAGATGCTTCAAGAAACCTACCCGCAAAGCTACCTGAAAAACTATGTGCAAGTGCACCTACAGTAAGGCAAAAGCTGCTTTAAACGCAAAGGATGGTCACACCAAATGTTGATTTAATTTAGTTAATAAGTTAATTGATAAAGAAAATCTATTTATGACATTATTTTTGACAGCATCCTCATTTTACAGCATCGTCACAAAAGTGCCTAAAACATTTTTCCAAAGCTGTAGCTTTGCAGGTAGCCATCTTGAAGCATCTTGAAGACATTGCCACAGTTCTTCTGGATTTAGTCTGTCTCAGTTTGTTCTGTTTCTTCATGTCATTCCAGACAGACTGGATGATGATGAGCTGAGATCTCTGTGGAGCAATAACTGTTGTCAGACTACTTTTGCAAACAAAAATCTCACTGGATTATTACAATTAATGGCAAAAATGAATGTTTGGAATGTAAACTAATATTTCCCACTGACACACTACAGCAAAAGATAGAAATAACTGACTTGAAATACTAGTACTACATATATAGTACTGTACAAATTAAATTCACTTGACATCTTGTTTTGGGGCATGCAAGTTCCCTAACATAATGAATGTTGGGATACGCATAGCCTCAAATACCGCAGTGTTAGAGGCAGTGTGGATTTAGTGTGCATTAAGGGCACTGAGCTTTTGCATTTTTTAGACCTGGGATAGTTTTGCACACTTACTTTCTGTAACATGCACATGCTCTCAAGTGCCCAAGACCACAAATGTATGTTTTGGGACAGGCCCAAGGCTTATTTGATCTTGTCTGCCCCCTCTCTCTCATACTCCCCCTCCTGTTCAGTACAGAAAATACACCCACAGACTGCAGTAGAAACCTGGAATAATTTGGAAAAGAATGTCTTGTAAATCCAATACCTATTATGTTTTAAGCATCAAATTACATTCTTAAGCCTGTCAAGATCAACTTGACATGTTTCTGCTGTTTCCACAAGAGTTTATACAGAAACATTTGTTCCCAATTTCAACTTTTTTTTTCTCTAAACGATGACACATTCCCATGAAGCTTATTAGGCGGAGAACAACTGTTAAGCCTGTTTTTAAACATGTGCAGTGCCTCTATATTGAACACAGAAGAGGGTTATGTATGTGTCAGATTTCTTCATTTGCATGCTATTTGCTTGTGAATGAATCACATATGTCCGGGTGAGTTTGTGTTTGCCGCCCCCTTATGGTTGAATAGACAAACTGCTCCACTGATCCGGCATCAGCTGGGCTGAGCTCACCCCAGCTGTCTCTGGGCACTGCTCCCAGTCTATTTAAAACAAGAAGAGGAGGGTGAATATAATCAGGGCTCATCTTTGTTGTATATCAGATTAAGAGGAACCCTTCGTCTGTTCTATGGGGGTGGACAGTAATTTTGCTGTTTTGTTTGCTTGCAAGACAGCATGATATTTCAAAAGTATACAGACAATTGGAAACCCTTTTGCCGCAGAATGAACAATTTGCGGTTTGGTGTTCAGCATCCTTACGCTGATTTCTTTTTATGCTTAAGCGTTTAGAGTAAAAAGATTTGTGGAAGTCTGAAAATAAATGATCCGATGTCTGAACGGCAATTAAATTTCCTAAGAGCGCGAAGGCTCCCACCCTTACGCCCAGATTACCTGATGATAAAGAACATTGGGAAAGATCTATGTAATGTAATTATGTGTGTTTTACTGTAATTGTTGTGCTTGATAGCTTCAGAAAGAAGCTGCGGGCTTTTCGATTTATTTGTGTTTAGATCATCGGGGACCTCTGTTCCTTTTAGGTATTATGCCGCTTCGGCTGTGCGCGCGCGCGTGTGTGTGTGTGTCAAGTATGAGGGCCGTTTCCTGTCGACTCTGCCTCGTGTATTCTCTGTTCATTGTAATGCCTTTAATTAAAGTGATTTTATTCACAGGCACACAGCTGGCATCGGCGACTTTCCATTAGGCATCTGAGTGGCCGCCTCGCTGGTGGGAGGACCCGCACTGGGGCCGCTTCCTGGGGAACACAATACTAGTTTCATCTCCCCTCTGAGTTTGTTGTGTGTTTTGAATTTATTAATCATTGATTTTAATGCGTGCCTCTTGACAGTGGCAGCTACCCATGCATTAATTAATTCCTGAGATCCTCTTTTACAAAATGGCATTTAGAAACAATGCAGGGTCGGCCAGGGTTGCCTCTGACCTATAAAGAGATGTGCTGAATGCGAAATGTCAAAATTTGCTTTTATTTGTTCGTCGTTGTGGCGCTTCTTCACAGGTTTTATTGGCTCTTTTTTATGTTGATGGCAGGGCGATATAAAGGCCTCTTTTTGCAGCCATTGAAATATATCAGTAAATAAAGTTCTTTATGTTGCGGCTGCTCTTTAGGCTCAGGCGTTTCGCTGAAAACGCTTCTTAAACTCACCTGCTTTGCATGTGCTGGCAAGCAGTCAATCGTGGAGCGAATTGTAGGTCTTAAGTTGTGAAGAAAGGTGCTTTGGGCTGACAATAGCTAGACTGTGTTTATCCGTTCAGGTCTTAAGGAAGTATGTTAAAAAATTGCCCTCAGTGAATTGTGTGGATTAAAAAGACAGATTAGATCTCAAAGGATGCATAAGGGAGCCGAATTTGAATTTGGAGCAGGATTTGAATGCATTCAGAGTCGCTTTATTTTTTTATTTATCGAAGAAGGGGGAAAACACTTATTCATCCATTTAAATGAGTAAATAGTCTGTGCGCTTGAAAAGATAAAAGCTATGCTCATAATCCGTATTGACACTCAGAGATGCGGAAAGGAAGATTCCTAAGACCCATCCGCACCCTGCCCCGCTGAAAGGGCCTGATCCCTATTCAGGAGGCAGACCTAATGCTAAAGATTTTCTGACAGATTTCTTTCACTGGATTGATCAGGACATGTTGCTAGTAAGCGAGCGCGCCCAGAGAGATGTTTAGGAGGGCGTTTGGTTAGCAGGTGCTTATCACTTGTCTCAAGGAGCTTCTACCAGCCTCAGAGAGCCTGATTGTGTCTGACGGCGTTCCTTGTGCTTACGCTCGCTTGTCCTGATACGAGAGCCCTGCAGATGTCTTCTTTATTCTGGAGAACCTAAAGGCACAGTTCAGCCAAAAATGAAAAGTCTATCATCATTTAAGCATGTTGTTCCAAACCTGGCTTTATTTCTTCTGTGGAACTAAAAAAAGAAGATATTTTGAAGAATTTGTTTAAGAGTTATAGCAATGAACCACCTGCTATGAGGTGAAACGCAACATTACAAACTTTGATTTGAATTAGGTGTGTCGCGATTTACAAGTATAGAGTGTTTTTACAACGTATCATCAATCGGCCATATTGGTGGCACTGAACATAAACAGAGCCACTGAACCGAACAACACTTGCATATTTTGCTGATTATTGCTACTGAAAATGGTCAATTATTGTCATGTTTTGGGTTTTACTAATCTGTCAGACTGAGAAAAACATTTGGAGTACTACAGACTGCGAAAAGTCAAGGAGAAGAGTGCAAAAAACTGTTTGAGGAACAGAAGGTGTTTGTGGTTGGCCAAACTGAACCAGCATTTCCAGGGAAAGAATCTTGACAACATTCATGTTTGTTCTAATCATTTCTGGTCAGGTAGGTGGAATATTAGCCTAATGTCTTAATTAATACAGCTTGTATGTATCTTTACCACCTATTAACTTTAGTTTTTCAGTTGCACCTTTTCCTGCTTACTAAGTCCTTCTCTATATGATTTAGCAACTTTTAGCACCACACGTTTTTTTCCTTGGTTTAGACAGCATAAATTAGCAGAACAATGTATTCAGTAGTACATTAACCATGCAATCCATGCTGTTGTTGTCATTCGAGTATCGCCAATATGGCCACAGATCCGGGTAACTGACCAAGTTGTGACGTAAGTGCAAATCCTCTATTGACATTAATCGTGATATTTAAATAATAAAATATCATTATCATGTTAATTAGGTGTTTCACATTATACCGGTATTGGCGATATTTTAGTACACACGATAATATGACTCACTATATTTACACTATATTTCATTCATACTTGACACCGGAGGGCGCCCTCACGCAGAAATTTTAACTGTATGGTTTATCGGTGTTCTTCAAGCCATCTCAGGTATTTTCATATGGATAATGTATATTTATATTGCAATGCTAATCGACATAGCCTTTATCACTGTGCAGCATACTATAAAATAAGAGTCAGTTCACAGAGGAAAGTTACTTCAAACACTTAGTCGACACTATAACAAAGTTTGGTGCAGAAATGTGTAGTTATTTTCATAAATTGTGAGAGTGACACTGTGCAAAACTAAAAATTGTTAGCCTTTTTTTTTGCACTTGAGTCACAATTTAGTTAATGTATACTGAATACATAGTTCTGATAATTTATGCTGTCTAAACCACAGAAAAAATGTTAAGCATGTTAAAAAAGCTGCTAAATAACATAGAGAAGGACTTAGTAAGAAGGAAAGGGTGCAATATTTTGACAAGCTAAAGTTAATATGTGGTAAAGATATGTAGAAAGCAGTATTAATTAAGATATTAATAAGCCTAATATTTCACCTACCTGACTGGAAATGATAAGAGCAAACACTAATGTTGTCAAGATTCCTGCCCTGGAAATCCTGTTTCAGTTTGGCCAACCACAAACGCCGTTTGTTTCTCAGACAGTTTTTGGACTCTTCTTGATTTGTTATAACTGTTGGCAGTTTATAGTGCTCAAAATGTTTTTCCTGGTTCGACCGATTAGTACAGCCCAAAATATGACAATAATTGATCATTTTCAGCAGCAATAATCAGCAAATTATCAGCAAATCATTTCAGTGACATTGTTTACGTTCAGTTTGTATGTATAAGTGTGTATATATTTTACATTTATTGCAAAGTATGGATATTATAAACATATTTAAGTAGTATGAGCACCTGAGAAAGCTGACTTTACATAATTTGCAATGGTTATTAGTGGGCGCTAATAAGTTCTTTGGCAAGATTTGATGCGATTCTCTGAACAAAAGCATACGCCATCAGTTAAAAATCTTGTAGCTCACAGTAGGTCTGTTAAGTTCTGTAGAGAAAATAAATGGGGTTTCACTCTATTGACTTACATTGAAACAAAGAAAAACAAAGTCATACAGGTTTAAAACGACTCTATGTAAATGGTGAAAGAATTTTCATTTTTGTATGAGCTAGCCTTTTGATACCTTGAATGTGTGAAGGATTCTCTGAGGAACTTTTCACTCTCTCACCGATTGATATCATCACAGACAGCCGTTTTCGCAGTGTGCCTGTCCTCACCATTTCCCCCCCTCTTGTGTGTTTAAGGACCCCCTAAGCTCTGCTAGCCACAAAGCCTAAACGATGCTGCCCTTTCTTTTTTCCCTCCATCTGTAAAGAGGGAAGAACAGAGGCAAAGCGCGAGAGAGAAAGAGTGAGCCATCGATCAGTGCCGATCGTTACACGGCCCCGCACCCTGCCTCTCATTGTTTTTTATCTTGTCTCTCAAGCAGGGTGAACCCTTGTTGCCATGGCATCCCCCACACATTGGCGATGGCACTTCAACCCTTTAGCTTAATGATCTCTTGGCTGATAGCCTACTTGTCAGGCTGACTCGCTCTGTCAAGAAGCAAGGAGGATATTTGAATCGCTAGCATAACCATAACATCTCCTTACAAGCTATTTCCACTTTACTTGCACAAAAGCGGGGCATCCAGCCACCCCCTTCCCCCCCGGTCGCGCACACGTATATAGGCCCGCATTGATTATTTATTTCCTCACTCCTTGTACTCGGGCATTGTACAAGTCTCCCGATGCCGAGTGAAATCTTATTTTACATGGAATGAAGCCAATTCCCATTCATTCTGTGTCTTTTTTGTTTTTTAGTCATTACTTTAAACCATCACAGTGCTGGCAGATCAGAGCCGGGTGAAGGATTACCGTTCATATAAATAGCTGCCATTGATTCGGCAAAAAGAGAGACTTCTCTGTCATTATGGAGACAGAAAATCCTAATTTAGAAATGTGAACAAAAACGCTGAGCGTTCAATTCAATTCAGTAATCCTCCATATTGCATGAAATCAGAGGTGTCGTGTTACAATGCGCAGTTTAAGTCAGTGTGGAGATTTAGACAAAAGGTAGCGCCTGGAGCTATATCATGATGTACTGAGCTAGAAAATGTGTTCTTAGTCAGTGTTTCATTTCATCTCATTCAATTTTTTTCTTCATATTTGGAAGTACCCTCTCTGTTACCTTTTTATTGCGGTATATGTACGGATCTCATTTAAATGTATGCGGTTAAGGCCTTTAATATTGAATCAGAGACACAGAAGCGTGGATAGGCCCTCGTTAATTAACGTATTTTCCTTTTCTGTCTCGCTCGCTGTTTCTTTCTCATTGTGTCTTTCAGGCGTGCCTAATCGTACATGACTTTGAGGAGACGGCGTGCGCTACAATCCCAGCACGTCGTATTTGAATATGGACAGAAACAGATCAGACATTAGCAACTGCTATTGATCCTCAAATAGGGGCCGAGCTGTCTGTTTTCAACGCCGCTGCCCGGTCGATCCCATCTGACCTACTGTTCACAAGGTAAAAAAAAGAAAACAAAACGGGGAAGATTCTGCTCATAATTGGGTTGCGGCAGCAGTTGCTATTTTCATCGACTTGAGTGGCTCATCATCTCCAATAACCAGTATCACAAGATGGAGAGTTCAGCCTATCGTTGTTCAGCTGTGCTGTGCTAAACTGATGTTACACAAAGCCTGATGTTCTTCTCTTTGAGGATGTACGGGTGGCGTGTTGTAGCTATATATTCAATTAATGCAACATGTGCTACCTTTCAGAACTTTGAGATTGGTACGATTATTTTATGTTTTTAAAAAAAGTCTCATATGCTCACTAAGGTGGCATTTATTTATTGAAAAATACAGTAAAAACTGAAATATTATTACAGTTTAAAATAATTGTGTTCTATTTAAATATACAGTTGAAGTCAAAAGTTTACATAAACCTTGCAGAATCTGCAATATGGTAATTATTTTACCTAAAAAATAAGGGGGATCATACAAAATGCATATTATTTTTTATTTAGTACTGACCTGATAAGATATTTCACATAAAAGACGTTTACATATAGTCTACAAGAGAAAATCGCAACTAGAAAATCGCAACTTTTCATGCTACACGATGTAACTACAGAAGAGTCAAGTTTTAAATAGGAAAAATATTGAAACTCTTTGGTCATTTTTGAGCGAGATGCTTACGGTCTAATCCGATTAAATGATCTATGCTAAAAGTGCTACCGCCAGACCCAGAGGTCAGCTGAATGGATTCCAAAATGGTCAATTTCTTCACTCTAGGGGAGTTGGAAAAGGAGCCTATTTACAAAAACAGTGGTTTGTTGTTAGCTGAATGATCCACAGCTGTGTTTTTTTGATAGTTGTTCATGAGTCCCTTGTTTGCCCTGAACAGTTAAACTGTCCGCTGTTCTTCAGAAAAAAACCTTCAGGTACTACAAATTCTTTTTTTTCAAAATTTTTGTGTATTTGAACCTGTTCCAACAATGACTGTATGATTTTGAGATCTATATTTTCACACTGAGGACAACTGAAAGACTCAAATGCAACAATTACAGAAGGTTCAAATGCTCACTGATGCTTCAGAAGGAAACACAATGCATTAAACTTTTTGAATGAAGATCAGGGTAAATTTAACTCATTTTGCGTTCTGGGAAACAAGTATCTTCTGTAGATTCTAAAGGGCAGTACTAAAAAAAAAAAAATTAAAAAAAAAAAAAATATATATATATATATATATATATATTGGGCTAAATAAGTTACCATAATATCTTCATTCTGTTCAAAAGTTTTCACCCCCTGACTCTTAATGCATTGAGCGTGAGCTTTCAAACCTGTAATAGTTGCATATGAGATAAGATGGATCTCAAAATCATATAGTCATTGTTGGAAAGGGTTCAAATACACAACAATGCTGAAAAAAACTTATAATTTGTCGAACCTAAAGGATTTGTGGATCATTCAAGTAACAACACAGTATTAAGAATCATGTAAACTTTTGAATGGGGTAATTTTTATTAATTCATGTATATGAATATGTCATGTATATGTAAACATCTTTTATGTGAAATATCTTATTCAGGTCAGTACTAAATGAAAAATAACATGCATTTTGTATGATCCTTCTTATTTTGGTAAAATAATTAACATTTAGCAGATTCTGCAAGGTGTATGTACACTTTTGACCTCAACTGTATTTTAAAATGCAATTTATTCCTGTTATGGCAAAGCTGAATTTTCAGCAGCCAGTCAGTGTCGTATTATTGTAATATGTTGTTTTGATGCTCAAAAACATTTCTTCCTATTATCAGTGTTAAAAACAGCTGTGCTGCTTAATATTTTTGTGGAAACCTTGTCACTTTTTTAAGGATTTTTTAAGTTCAATAGAACAGCATTTATTTAAAATGGAAATATTTTGTAACATTAAATATTTCTTTACTGTTGCTGCTGATCCCAAACTTTTGCAGGATAGCGTGAATGAATAATTAATGCAAATACAGCTTAATCCAGATGATTACCAATAACAAATATGTACATTACTCTGGCAACATACTACAACAGTACAGACATTACGCTGAGGTTTTAACCAGATGCATATTAAAGTTTCAACACAAACTGCCCTTGGCAAAATGTTATAAAATGAAAATAAGTTTCCACTGCTAGAAAAAATGCTATTGGTTACCATGTTAAAAAGCACAGTAGCGTATTTAAAGCATTTTCTTCAAGTTTCTCCATGCTTGACAGGTCTTCATGCATGTCAAGTGTAGGCCACCTGATTTCCTACCAGCTGTTGTTATTTATGTATGCATTTGAAATTTGTCCGAGCGCACATCTTCAGATTTTAGTCCTTCGTTTCTGATGCGATGTAAATATTAATGCTATGAAATATGCCTGCTGACAGCTTAGGTAAGGATTATTTAAAGTCGGCTCCAAATTTCCATTCGTATCCTTCAGTATGAATGCAAGCGCTACTCGCAGGTCTGAGGGATTCCTCTATCTTGGACTTTTTGGACCACAGCACACAAATACATAAAATGTTTCATTTTAGTAGATCATGGAATAAACCCAGTGCGTTAAAATGCTCTGATTTAATGCTGCTGTTATGGAGGATGCTTGAGACAGGGACTACACATCTTCTCTGTTGCTTTATTGCATTGGCCATGTGCGAGGCTTGCATGAGTTGCAGCTCAAATTCTCTTTGAGCACCGAACCTTGTTATGCACTCCACTGGTTAGTTGTGATTTTGTGATATGGAACCACTCACCCGAATTAACACACTGTGTTTCTTCTTACATCTGTGTACTAGTGGAAACAAGTGACTAAAACCTATGATTTGACTTTAAATACTTTAATTGTATCCCAAATTACTTTCAATATGTATTTCTGACTAGGGTTGGGCGATGTCGACCAATTTGGCATCGTACGATGTCTAATGTGAAACATCGCGATGGACGATGGCATCGTCGGCGGGGGGCGGGGGTGAGGGATGGTTGTTGTTAAATAATTAATTCATAACGAATTAATTAATTGTAGCCTACCGTTTCCACCAGTGCTTAATTTGAGCCGGATCCTGCCGGATCCTGTTCCGGAAAATGTCAGATTTTGGATTTTTGCATTCCGGTATTTGTTTTTAAAGATCCGGCATTAACAAGTGCGTTAGATCGTGACAGTGCGTGCGTGCATACGAGACAGAGCAAGTGCGGGTTTATGTAGATGTATTTGGAGATTGTGTGTTGGTCCTTAACATATTTTCGACCAGTCAGCTTTTTTAAGTTCAAAATCGCTCTCATTGTTTGCTTACTGCTTAACCCACTCTCTCCAAAAGCATTTAATGAGCAGCGGAATGTTTAGAGAGAAAGTGTAATATCAGAAATAAATCAAGCTAAATATTATTATGTATTAACATTATAAACACTATAAACATAGCTATAAGTTAGTTACCCTGACTCCAAAACGAATCATTTAAATGTAACGGTGTTCAGAACAGAACAGGAATGAAACAAAATATATAAAGTTAAGAAACCAAAACAAAGCGAAACTAAAAATAGCAGGCGTTGGGCTCACGTACCTCTGTAATTCGGCACAAAATCCAAGTGTTTCCATATTCCCAATGTATTTGAATGATAAACTGTTATTTATAATGTATACTTTGCAATGTACGTTCGTATTTCGATGGAAAAAAATATATTCTCTTGTTTTTTGTTCCAAGCTCTGTTCGTTATGGTAAAACCATGAAAAAGGCATATTTGGTGTAGTTTATTTAATCTAATTTAATTCAAATTATTTTGATTTTTTTCTGCTGTTTTTGTATGCCTCATTTATTAATGTAAACAAACTAGTTCGTGTAATTCGTTTGGAGTTCACTGTAATTTGTATAGTGATCGCTAACAACTTCCTTGTTATTATTTCCTAATAATAATAATAATAATAAAATAAGTAAAGATGCAGAAATTGAAAGCATGCATTTCATTTGGCTATATAGTGTGATTAAGTGGCTCAGCATCGTGATGTCTATCGGCCATCGGCGATGGACGATGGCATCGTCTATCGACCCAAACCTATTTCTGACACAGAATTGTGAGATGTAAAAGTCAGAATTATCCGTTTATGACTCAAAATAAAAAAAATAAATAGGTAATCAACTTTTTATCTGAAAATTATTACTTATTTTCTCGCAATTGTTTATATTTTGCAATTGTGAGATTTGTGAGGAAAAAAGTCAGAATTGTCAATTTTTTTTTTATTTGATTAGTTTTTTTAATTCCACCAGTAAATAAATTTTATTGCAACTTTTTTTCTCAGAATTGCGTGATACAAACTCGCAATTAACTTTTTTCTTAGAATTGCGTTATATAAACTCACAATTGCGAGTTATAACATCAGAATTGTGAAATACAAACTCACAATTCTGACTTTTTTCTCAGAATTGCGTGATAAACTGACAGTTGCAAGAAATAAAGTCAGAATTGACTTTATACAGTACAGACCAAAAGTTTGGACACACCTTCTCATTCAAGTAGTTTTCTTTATTTTCATGACTATGAAATTTGTAGATTCACACTGAAGGCATCAAAACTATGAATTAACACATGTGGAATTATATTTAATTCTATATATACTATATATATACTATATATACTTCTGCACAACACAACTGATGGTCCCAACCCCATTTATAAGGCAAGAAATCCCACTTATTAAACCTGACAGGGCACACCTGTGAAGTGAAAACCATTTCAGGTGACTACCTCTAGAAGCTCATCAAGAGAATGCCAAGAGTCTGCAAAGCAGCAATCAAAGCAAAAGGTGGCTACTTTGAAGAACCTAGAATATGACATATTTTCAGTTGTTTCACACTTTTTTGTTATGATCAGTCGTGGCCAAAAGTTTTTACAATTACATAAATATTGGAAATTGGAAAAGTTGCTGCTTAAGTTTTTATAATAGCAATTTGCATATACTCCAGAATGTTATGAAGAGTGATCAGATGAATTGCATAGTCCTTTTTTGCCATGAAAATTAACTTAATCCTGAAAAAAACTTTCCACTGCATTGTTAAGAAGGCTTCAGGGCGTCAAAGAAAGTCCAGCAAGCGCCAGGATCGTCTCCTAAAGAGGATTCAGCTGCGGGATCGGAGTGCCACCAGTGCAGAGCTTGCTCAGGAATGGCAGCAGGCAGGTGTGAGCGCATCTGCACGCACATTGAGGCCAAGACTTTTGGAAGATGGCCTGGTGTCAAGAAGGGCAGCAAAGAAGCCACTTCTCTCCAAAAAAACATCAGGGACAGATTGATCTTCTGCAAAAAGTATGGTGAATGGACTGCTGAGGACTGGGGCAAAGTCATATTCTCAGATGAAGCCTCTTTCCGATTGTTTGGGGCATCTGGAAAAAGGCTTGTCCGGAGAAGAAAAGGTGAGCGCTACCATCAGTCCTGTGTCATGCCAACAGTAAAGCATCCTGAGACCATTCATGTGTGGGGTTGCTTCTCATCCAAGGGAGTGGGCTCACTCACAATTTTGCACCAAAACACAGCCATGAATAAAGAATGGTACCAAAACACCCTCCAACAGCAACTTCTTCCAACAATCCAACAACAGTTTGGTGAAGAACAATGCATTTTTCAGCACGATGGAGCACCGTGCCATAAGGCAAAAGTGATAACTAAGTGGCTCGGGGACCAAAACATTGAAATTTTGGATCCATGGCCTGGAAACTCCCCAGATCTTAATCCCATTGAGAACTTGTGGTCAATCCTCAAGAGGCGGGTGGACAAACAAAAAACCACTAATTCTGACAAACTTCAAGAAGTGATTATGAAAGAATGGGTTGCTGTCAGTCAGGATTTGGCCCAGAAGTTGATTGAGAGCATGTCCAGTCGAATTGCAGAGGTCCTGAAAAAGAAGGGCCAACACTGCAAATACTGACTTTGCATAACTGTCATGTAATTGTCGATAAAAGCCTTTGAAACGTATGAAGTGCTTGTAATTATATTTCAGTACATCACAGAAACAACTGAAACAAAGATCTAAAAGCAGTTTAGCAGCAAACTTTGTGAAAACTAATATTTGTGTCATTCTCAAAACTTTTGGCCACGACTGTATATAATTCCACATGTGTTAATTCATAGTTTTGATGCCTTCAGTGTGAATCTACAATTTTCATAGTCATGAAAATAAAGGAAACTTTGGTTTAAAGTTGTGTCCAAGGTGTGTCCAAACTTTTGGTCTGTACTGTATATTTATTTATAAGATAAAAGACATTTCTCAGAAATGCGAGTTTGTATCTCACAATTCTGACTTTCATTCTCATAATTGCGAGTTTATATTTCGCAATTCTGACTTTTTCACATAATAATGAGATATAAACTAGTAATTGTGAATTATAAAGTCCAATTTTGAGGGGGAAAACAGGATTGATACGTTTTTAGAATTGCGAGTTCATATCTCACAATTCTGACTTAAAAAGAGTGTTATTTGTAAAATATAAACTCACAATTCTGAGAAAAAAGTCAGAATTGTGAGTTTATATTGCTTTCTTTTCGCTGAATTTTAAGTTTATTAGTTTATAACTTAAAATTAAAATGATACATTTATAAAATGCGATTCTGACTTTATAACTCGCAACTGGGAAAACTGAGAAAAAAGTCAGAATTGTGAGATGTAAAGTAAATTATTGACAAATAACACAATTGAAATAAACATGAAAATTTAAAGACTGACAGTATTTTTCTTGTAAAATGTACTCAAATAACCTATAACTTGAATTTTTTTTTGTAATTAACTATCTAGTGTATGAATTTTAAAAGGATATTTTCTCATTAAGCACAAATTTTGCATAATTATTTTTTTTTTTTGTTCAGGTTAACTAAGTGCGTCATTCAGGTTTTCAAAGTGCACCTCTTTTTTTTTTTTTGGAGTTTTCAGTGTGAACACACTACTTACATTATATATACTATAAAAAGGATGCAAAATGTGTTGCACCTCCATATTTGACATTGCTTTCTTTGTGAGGTGTGAATACGGGACAACGTCGCTACATCAAAATTGACTGCGTCCTTTTGAGCTCCTGTGATGTCCAGAGCTGGTTATGAATAGTCTGTCAGGCAGAGAGTTGAATAAAGTCAATAAGGAATAAGTTCTCCCATTACTATTGAGGCAGTTAGATGATGGATGCCTTGCATTTACCGCTAAGCGCTATCTAAAGCACTTATAGCCACTTTTCAACCCCCAGACAAGGCAAAAGTAAGCTTGACTTTTTATCTGCTTTTATCCCAGTGCATACTTGCCGCCTTTAAAGAAAAATCCGTTTTACTATTTTATCCTGCCATAATGTGATATAGCGAGCCAAGCACTTCCTGCATATCATAAGGTATTGAAAGGTACAATTGAATTAGACTAAAGAGCTCTGAAGAATGGAGGGTACTCACATTCTCTTTTTTTGCTGTAAATTGACACTGAAATGGTCTGTCTCACGCCCTCTCAGATGGATAACTTGCATATTAACTGGCTTGAAGCAAATTGTGTCAAAATGGGGCAGAATGCAGTAAATGAGATATCTATCGCTTCAGATCGCATTTCCTCTCATCAGTGGCCTTCTTTATTTCCTCACTCCCGTTAATGGGAGTTTATGACGTCTGCTGATGACCTGACCTTGACTCCCCTTCCACGGCAAATGTACTTTGTTCCACAGAACTAGAGCACAGTTAGTATCCGCCAAATGAGGCGTGTAATTTGTGTTACTAAACATCCCGCTTCTGACACCTGTGAACTAGTTAAATCAAGGGGCAAAAGCTTACGCTTCTCCCTTTTTTTTTTTTATCTGACACTGATGTATTTCAGCTTATATTTTTTCGAGTCTTAGACTTAATCGGGGCCTCTCGTCAGATTGAGACTGTCTGGGAATATCTAACGCTCCCAAAAAAGAAAAGCTTTGAATATACATATGATTAATAATTAATTCCATACTTTATTCCCCTTTGAAAGTTATTATGCAGAATAAATATTTCATTTGAGTACAAGTCTTACATGACAAGTGCGCTAAGACAAGGGATAGTAATGGCACGCCGTTTGACAAGTCTGTGTAGGATTGCGGTCTGAGAGTTGGCCTCCCTTTCTTATAAATATAGCATTCAAGAGACGCCTCTATTTTTGGTCATTTCCCATGAATGAATTCCCTTTTCTGACTCCTTAAACATTAGTGGCACAGAGTGTTTTCACAGATATTAGCGAGCTTGAATCGGAGCGTCTCTCCCTCATGAATTGATGAAGTTATTCCAACTTTAGATGGCTTGATCTGCAATGATGCGGTTTTTGTGCTTGCAAATGTGACAAGGGTTCCTCGTGTTTGAACTGGCTTGTTGTCTGTTGATATCTGTCTTCCACCTCCTGATCCATCTGTCTTTCCTCCTCCTCTGCCTCTCTGTCTCCATCTTCTCTCTCTCTCTCTCTTTCTCTCTCTCTCTCTCTCCCCCATTTCCTGATGTGCCGCAGAGAGACACAATTATCCACTTCATTTGAGTCGCCGTGATAATGGTTGGCCCAGCCCTCTCGGGGAAATAGGTAGCAGTAATTGTGAATGGTGTAATGAGTGTGGAATTGTGAGCGTGCTGGGTGACACCATTAGAATCGACCCGCTCCTGACCTCAACCCCAACAACAAGTGAGACCCCCCAGCCCTCAAAGCACAGCAACCGCACCGCAGCCATTTCGCTTCTCGGACAATTAATCCCAGCCTTCCTTCCATTTGTATTCCCACTGTTCCTCTCCTTCTCACCTCCTCTCCACTATGAATTTTGACACACTTAACTGGGCTTTTATCAAGTGCAGTGCAGTAAATCAGACAGGATGTGACTTTTCGAATCCCAGGGTTCCAGCTACCGCCATGGAAAACATTTGAAATATCAAGGCATTTTTTTAAGATTGTAACTTCCATGCTTGGAAAAAGTAATAGAACATACTGTTGTTGAAAACAACATTAGTTAATATAATAGCTTTCATATGAACAATACTTTGACAGCATTTATCAATCTGTTTTAAAGGTACAGTTTACCCAAAAATGAAAATTCTGTCATTAATTACTCACCCTCATGTTGTTACAAACACATAAGACCTTTGTTCACCTTCGGAACACAAATTAAGATATTTTTGATGAAATCTGAGAGCTTTCTGACCCTGCACAGACCGCAATGGTACTACCATATTCAAGGCCCAGAAAGGTCGTAAGGATATCGTAAAAATAGTCCATATGACATCAGTTGTTCAACCTTAATTTTATGAAGCTACGAGAATACTTTTTTGCACAAAGAAAACAAAAATATCAACTTTGTTCTACAATTTCCTCTCTTCCCTGTCAGTCTTCGACATGCGTTCACAAGAGTACCACGACGCATGTGAATTAGGACGTTATTTTTATTTCCTTTGAGCTCAAAAAGTATTCTCGTAGCTTCATAACATTATGGTTAAACCACAGATGTCACATGGAGTATTTTAACAATATCTTTACTACCTTTCTGGGTCTTAAACATGTCAGTTGCATTGTTGTCTATGCAGGGTCAGAAAGCACCCGGATTTCATCAAAAATATCTTAATTTGTGTTCCGAAGACAAACAAAGGTCTTATGGGTTTGGATCTACATAAAGGCGAGTAATTAATAGCATAATTTTAATTTCTGGGTGTACTATCCCTTTAAGGTTAAAGTGCATATTGCAGGTTAAAAAATTTTCGAGATAAACATATATTCGTGTATGAAAATACTATACAAACCGTTAATGCAGGTTTTGAAAATATTTTACAAGACGTAAGGGCACAAATTTAGAAGACAAATGCTGCGTCCCAATTCGCATACTATCCGTCCTAAATAGTATTCGAAAATAGAATTAGTATGTCCCAAATCGTAGTATGTTTAAAAAAGTATTCCAAAGATTCCCAGATGGTCTACTACTTAACTTCGGAATTCGAAGTGCGGATCAATGCACACTCTAACGGCTAATATTGCCCACAACACATTGCGCGTTGAACGAGGATTCGATTAGAACTACAAACACGCATAAAAAGTGTTAAAAAACTACAAACATGGAGAATATGCGTGACCAACGGACAGGTAGAGAAAGGGGTATGAGTGATAAAAATAACGTGTAACCTGATAAAAAAAAAATAAAATAAATAAAATGTTATCCGCGTTATATTTCATGTGCAGCAACATTATGAACTTTTATAATGATAGGTTTGGTCATTAACGTTTAAATGCATAATTATGCAAACACAAGAGCAGAGTTCTGGGCATGAAAGAACGTGCCTCTGCATTTCTCTGATGTGACTGTGATGATAGACAGGGCAGTTTATACAGTGACAGGATTCAGATAACTAAGCAACAGAGTGTCCGTTAAAGAAGCAGTTATGACGAAGTAGTATGTCCCAAAGCTTGCCTACTATTCTGCTACATACTCAAAAGTATGTACTTTTTCTTCATAAAAAGAGTACATACTTTTAGGGCATAGTATAAGATTAAGTAGGCGAATTGGGATGCAGCAAAAGTGATGATTTCCTTGACCGCTCTCAAAAACAGATTGTTTTTCACACCGCGTCATATGACGTCACGAGAGGGAGTCGTTCGCCAAGCTCTGTTGCTATTCAGTAGGAGCAGTCGTGAGTTAGTGTGTTTTCGGTAGTTATTTTTAATTTCAATTGATCATCGTCATGGTAAATTATTGTTTCTGGAGGCTGTGCAAACTCCAGCCTGTCAGGGCATCATGTCCACAGGTTTACTTACAATAAAAAGAACGGTGCTATGTTCCGTATCTGGGTGCGTTTGTGCGGGTAAAGAGACGGGCCTATACTACTGCATCTGCTTCGAAAAACGCGTTCACTTTACACTGGAGGATTATCATCCCGGCGATAAGATACAGTTCAACTTGGGATGCCGAAACAAGAACCAAGTGAGGCTCAAAGCTGGTGCAGTTCCTTCGGAGCATACAGCACCTTCATCTTCATCGGGTCCGCCGTCAGCCTGTGGTTCGTCCGAAGCTGTCAGAGATGCAGCTCGACGAAAACGTGAACTGTGCACCGTAAGTCTTGTTTTTTCTTCTCATAACTTCTCATAAATACCAAATCCGTGAATATCTTAGTCACATTACAGCTTAGTCACATTGTTTGCACAGCTAATTTGTAATTTTTTGTCATGTGTGTTTATAGGGCTTTGGGAGACATTGCAAGACATGAGGGTGTGTGAAGATCTGAAGCAGTGGAGACCAGCTATTAACCACCTTGAATATATACATTACATTTACATTTATTCATTTAATATATCTAATCTAATATAACACATTAGTGTGATACCCATACTGAAAATAATTATTATATCGTGCACTCAATTTATACAAGGGAACGAGTTAGTAGGCCTAAGTTGTGCACACGATTTAGTAAAACGAGGGAGCGACATATACTATTGTGCGCATGCTTTAAAATTTTCCCCTGGGGCTCCGTACGCCATTTTGATTTTCAACGGTTGTTATTATAGAACATTAAACTCACTCCACTGCACTACCTTTGCGCTCACGTCTTGGGTCTATTGCATTGTCTCGAAGTCACTGCCTTTTAGAATGTCCTGCGACGGGGCCCCCCAAAGGGTCGGGGCCCCCACGCACCGCGGGGGCTGCGGGGGTGTCCCGTACGCCACTGTCTCTCACCAAGGGGGTGTTCCATAAAACAAGTTTACCAAATAAGTCAGGCTTATTTCAGTTAGTCTGACTTATTTTGAGCCAAATCAAGTGACAATAAGTCAGACTAACTAAAATAAGCCTGGCTTATTTGGTAAATTTGTTTTATGGAACACCCCTCAAGACACCTGCCCTGTTCTCCTCACACCACAACTTAATTTGTCTCCTCTGACCGTTGTTCTGTTTAATCCTGGCATGTCCCTGCTCTCTTGGCCACATAGCAGGCTCATATTTGTGTCTGTGGTTCGTCATACGAGTGTACATAAACATTTTAAAAGTTCTCCGCGTCTGAATGGTCATTGCGATCCATTGTTTTCCTATGGTTTACATTGACCGCTCTCCCTCTCGTTACGTCACTACCGGTTTGGCAGTTTTTCAGATGCGGAAGTAAAATTCTCTCACAAAAACGACTCCAGAAGCCTTAATAGCGTATTTTGAAGTATATTTTAAAGAAAATCTGGTTCCTACAGTATTTTCCTATACATCAATTCACTGGAGTCTCTAACCTGCAATATGCACTTTAATTTCTACATACACGCATACACTATTGTTCAAAAGTTTGCGGTCAGCAAGATAAAAAAAAAAAAAAAGGTTTTTGAAAGAAATCTCTTATACTCATCAAAGCTGAATGTACTTGTTTAAAAATAGAGTATAAGCAGTAATATTGTGAAATTCTAACAGTTATAAATAACTTTTCTACATTATTATTTTTCAAATCTAATGTATTCATAGTGTCACGTGATCCTTTTGAAATCATTCATGTGCTGGTTTGGTTCCTAAGATCAACATTTTCAACATTTTTTTTCACCCAGGATTCTTTGAAAGGTTTTAAAAGAACTGCATTTTTCTAAAATATAGATGTTTTGTAACATTGTAAATGTTGTTATTGTCACATTCGATCAATAATACTGAATAAAAGTATTAATTGATAAAACTTTCATTATTGCCAAACCTTTTGAATAGTAGTGTACATTTGTATGATTTCAGTTTGTAACTAAATTATTTAATTATCATCAATAATTAATAATAATAACAATAACATTATTATGGTTTAAATTTTGACTTAAAATGAATAATGAATGCTGTAAAAAGTTATTAGAATGCATTAACAACTGAACCTTATTGCAGCTGAATCCAGTAATAAAGACTAGAAAAGAAGTGGTCAAAAGGTGTGGGACCCCTGAAGACCAAAAAGAAACAGGAGTGCTGCGGGTGGCACAGGTTACAGGTTGTTACCAGTTGCCGCATTGCATCTGACAAAAAGAGGATGATACGCCTCCCTCCAGCCTCCATTTAATCCTGCTGTAGGGTTTCTATTCACCTTTACCTTCCGAAAGCTTCTCCTGCTGCTTTCAGCTGCACGCTACAGCGTGTAAGTGGATCCATGTTAGATTTCGCCGTCGGAGTAGCTTGCGCGTTACTCAGAGGTTCTGACACCTTTGCACCTGCAAGCAGACAGGTGAGCGGAGCGCAGCGACGTGCCCCAATTATCCACCGTGGCAGTGCGTTAGTGAATGATCTGGCTGGAGAGAACGGTGGGGTGCTGAAGAACAGCAGGGGGCCTCCTGACCTGAGGTGCTATTAATCTGGGTGCAGAACAGCTGAGAAACAGCTCCACTTGTGTGTTTGATGAGCCGCTTATCATGGAGCCCCGCTGCTTCTGAGTGCGGATGTGTTGGGCTCTCTTTTAAAAATGCTTTGTATTAATTAACCCCCTACCCACGGCTCCCCTGTTCAGGCTGATCTCCGCTTGGCTTTTGTTCTTAATGTACTGACTTGAGGTGAGCACATTTTTTGCTTGAAGAGTAACCCAACGGAGTGATGGTTTTGTGCAGCTGTTGTATTTGTGCGCGCCTGGAAGACTTGAGCCTTTAAAGGAGTAGTTCACTTTCAGAACAACAATTTACAGATAATTTACTCACCCCCTTGTGATCCAAGATGTTTATGTCTTTTGGCATAAAAGTAAACTAAACATAAAATATACGTTCTGCATAATCACGTCGAAAGGTCACACGTGACGTATGCGAAACCCAGTGTTTACCAGCTTGGAGACGAAGGACCGTTCCAGAGTTATTGCGTGTGGAATGAGACAAATTTAATTTGGTCCAGTCGTGACAGCACTGAGATTCCTGCTCCGTTGGAAATGTGGGCATTTTCCACATTTGCACCATCATCTCGTCTCGTTTGAACGCGGTCTGCCCGAGGCTTGTGTCGCCGCCGCAGTATTCTCTCTCTGACTGAGTTCATCGTCTGTGTCATAGATATATATATATACGTAGATGCCTCATTGGACCGCTCCAAGCACGTAGATGCGTCCGCCATATTGGAACGGCCCATAGAAACAGTCGCTAATGATGAGGCATCTAAGTGTATATATCTATGGTCTGTGTTTTCCGGCTCAAAAAGGTAGGGAACGGCGAAAAACTCCATCTCATGTGCTCCTCCAGCTTCAAAATCGTCAGACATCGTTGTACTTTATTATGTTGTACCTTGTTGCTAAAGAATGTTTGATTGCGTTGCACTTCTCTCTTCTCAAGTTCGCTTTGTAAACACTGGGTCTGTAGTTTCGCATACGTCACGTGTGACCTTTCGACGTGATTATGTAGAACGTATAGATGCGAACGCGCATTAGCCCTAGTGCTAGACGAGTTTCAGTGCTTAAAAGGTATATAAAAATATATTTTTCTAAGAAAATGACCGAACGTTTTGGTAGACATGACTCTTCTTCTTCAGCTGGGATCGTTTACAGCCCTTTGAAGCCGCATTTAAACTGCATTTAAACTGCATTTTGAAGGTTCAAAAATCGGGGCACCATTTAAGTCCATTATATGGAGAAATTTCCAGAAATGTTTATCTAAAAAAACATAATTTCTTGACGACTGAAGAAAAAAAGACATAAACATCTTGGATCACAAGGGGGTGAGTAAATTATCTGTAAGTTGTTGTTCTGAAAGTGAACTACTCCTTTAACTAGTGAATATGCCACCAGCACGAGTCAGTTTGTGTCAGTAGTTCCAGTTTCATTTTCGGATTATACAGTGCTCTTTCAGTGCATTTGACTTCTCAAATCCTTCAGTACTTTTACATCCAATTATCATTAAATTGCCATTAAAAGAACAGTGATTGGGGCTTGTCAGATGCCTAAACCATTCACATAATTTCATATTCCTTTTGCTCAGCAAAACAGCTTTTGCTTGTGTGGAATGCTTTTGTGAATCAGGCCCATTTTCTCAGCCTTAATTAAGGGCAGACAACAGGGCCTGTCTTGTAAAACTCAGCTGTACACTTAAACCAGCTGTCACAAAGCTGACATCAGTGTCTTAAATCCCCGGCGAGCAGGCCAGCGGTGACAGTGTTGTGGAAGAAATGTCTTTTGGTGGAAAGCATGATGTAGTCTTAAAGTAAAGCCGTGGCATCTCGTGGCAGCCACTAGCCTTTTCGCTTTTAATGAGAAGTCCGTATCTGATTACGAGGACACAGATATCCGCCAAACTATTCAGTGTCATGAATAGAAATACTACGGAACTGGAATTAATGTGTGACCTTTGTATAATAACATTTAATTTTGACTGTTTGAACGGAAGCTTAAAGGTGATCTGGACCGCCCTGCGAGGGCTAAAAGAGATTTTCACTATAAAATTGGTTTCAAAGAAAGGTGGTGCTAAGTCCACCCATACGATTTTTTACATTTATTACTGGCCTTTTTGCCAGTTTTATTACAGATGAAATTAAAGAGGAGACTGAAAATAATGGCGAGAAAGGAAGGGGAAATGGGATTTTCAAATGTCGTCAGCCAGACTTAAACTTCTGTCGTCTACATAAGCATCAAAGCTCAGCAAGCTCAGAGTCAGAACGCATTTAAGTTACTGCTCCAGTCATCCATACTAACATTTATATTTCACTTTTCATCCGCCGTCCATTTCAACCTACTGACAGAAATGTGTGACCCTGGACCACAAAACCAGTCATAAGGGTCAATTGAGATTTATATATAAATAGGCTTTCCATTGATGTGTGGTTTGTTAGGAGAGGACAATATTTGGCCGAGATACAACTATTTGAAAATCTATAATCTGAGGGTGCAAAAAATCAAAATATTGAGAAAGTTGTCCAAATGAAGTTCTTAGCAATTTATATTACTAATCAAAAAGTAGGTTTTGATATGTTTATGGTAGGAAATTTACAAAATATCTTCACAGAACATATTTACTTAATATACTAATGATTTTTGGTATTAAAAAAAATCCATAATTTTGACCCATACAATGTATTTTTGGCTATTGCTACAAATACACCCATGCGACTTATGATTGGTTTTGTGCTCCAGGGTCACATTTGTGAATTATTGTAAAAAAAAAAAACGTATTGGGACTTACAGTTCAATTTTTATATTATTTGTTTTTATCCAAAAACAATTAGTGCTGGGCAATGATTAATTGCAATTAATCACATCCAAAATAAAAGTTTTTGTGCACATTATATATGTGTGAGTGTAAGGTGTATGTTTATGTGTATATATAAAGACACACACATACAGTATATATTTTGAAAATATTTACATGTATTTACATATTATATATAAATATATTTAATATATAAACATAACATATTTTTCTTAAATATATACGTGCATGTGTGTGTGTTAATAAACATACACAGTACAGACGCAAATATTATGTTCACAAAAACTTTTATTTTGGACGCGATTAACCGTTGCCCAGCACTAAAAACAATAAAAGTTAATTCAAAGTATTTTAAACCTACTTTTGAATGCATTTTAAGTTTGGATTTTTTAAGAAAAGAGAAATATTTAAGTATTTGTGTTCCCCGGAAATCTAACCCATGACCTTGATGTTGCACTGTACCGTTTGACTTCCAGAGGCTGAGAAGAAAAAGAGGAAAAAGGGTGAGAGATGAGGAGGAAAGAGTCAGAGGGAGGCGGAAACTAGGAGACAGAGATGGAAGGGGACCGAGAGGTAGACATCTGCTGTCCAGCTGAGCCACCCTCACATTAACTCACTCAAGTGCACACTCTCATTGTCACACTTTCCCAAGGGCCCCTGATATCTAGGTCTGGGGACAGGGAAAGTATATTTCAGTCACGCACAAAGACAAGCAACAACTAGGCTCTCTCTCTCACACACACACACACCCCGAAACTTAATTACACTTGGCCACAACATCTTTTACCCACCTTTTTTTTTTTAAACCAGCACACCGTACCATCCGAGTTCCCTCTTCCACCCAGCAGATGGCGCTGTTGTCACTGCTTTTTCAGGCACCTGTGGGAAAGGCAGCTGAAATGCCAGCAAAGCCTACAGGGGAGGGTTAAGGATTACTCCTAAAACCACACTCAAATGCCGTTAGCTGAGTAAAGAGAGCTTATTGTTCCCTCAAAGTTTACATGTCAAGGTCATTAGTGAGTCGAGCTCATAGATTTTAGCTTGATGCCATCTTACACTAAGCTGCTCCGCACAATTCCCCAACCATATGTGTGTGTGATCGGGGGTGTGCGACATCATCTAAATAAATCATGCTAAATCATTGTATTCTCAACAGGCTGCCATCGCTTGCCAGCACTTCTCTTCCTTTCGTTGCCTCAGCCGCGTTCAAACACCTCCAACGAGGACCCGAACCCGTCCGCATCCGAGCGGCCCCTATCGAAACACGAGTGCGAGTGCGCGCACACAGACGCATGCCGTTTCTGTGGATTTAAATGCAGTCAGGCACATTATCAGGCTGTGCTCAGTCAAGCTCAAACATTCCATAACCTCAACCTTCTCCCTGACCCCTCCCTGCTTTTAACAACTGCCGACATAGTTTTGTGCTGTTATGTGATCATGCTCGGA
>NC_133363.1:25323562-25361062 GCF_049309525.1 Garra rufa | reverse complement strand
AAAATCATTAAAATCTGTCACTCATCTTAATTCATCGCGATCTCGCAAAGTTCCATTATAAACAACAACTCTCTCTACACTGCACAATGAATCTCTTACTTACACTCTCTCTACACTTTGTTTTATGAAAGGACTTGTGAGATATGTCTGTGATACATTACTTAACGTTGCAAAAACACAGAAAGCTCCTAAATATTTTTTCATAGCATGCAGTAGTTGACAATGCGACTGAAATGGTCACACTGTAGCTGTGTCTTAATATCTTTCCAGTCAGTTTCATCTGTGTAATGTAAAACACTGTTTGGACAGGTACGACTTTTATAGATTTTTATAGATTTATTTGTCTTGAAAAATAATGCCATCCTTTTTTAAGAAATGGTATGAGCAGGCAAGCTTTTGTTCTGTAGTCTTTGACTATTTAATTGCATAGCCTGGGTGAATGTGACCTCCATTAGGTTCAGTAAAGAGGAAACGGTGCTCTGCTGTTTGTTTTACTTTAATTCGCAGTAGAAGAGGACTGGCCTTGATTTATTAGCGCTCAGTGTCAAATGACCATGATGAAGTACATTTCCATTTTAAAAGACTTCAGCACTCAATCTGGAAAAGTTACGAAGGAAACAAACAACATGATTAGTCAGTGAAGGAGAGAGGGCCACTATATTGAGATCTGAGGGGGAAAGAGCAATGACCATGTATTAATGGAAGGGACTCTGATGTTTCATATTTTATCCATTTACTGTCCGTATACAATATGCAAATTCATTCTTCATTACAATCAGAATAAAAAAGACCTCCAGATTAAACATCATGCAGGGCTTTAATTAAAAGAAATGTTTGTTGGGTAAACATTTACCATACAAGAATAAAACAAAATGTGCTTGCTTACCCTTATAGCCTATATAATCATATATACAGTATATATTACAGTTATTATTACAGTAAATATTTATTTATTTAGTTTTGTAAAATAAATGTTTATTTTATTTTGTAAGAATGCTTAATGTGATTAAAAAGTGACAATAAAGACAATGTAAAAGATTTCTATTTAATAAAATGGTGTTGTTTCGCACGTTCTGTTAATCAAAATGTCTTTAGAAAAAGTGTCATCTATTCCACAGAGTTAAGCAGAAAAACTGTTTTCAATGTTGGAAAATACTACTAATATTAATAATCATAATAAAATGTCTCTTGTGCACCAAAAAAGTTTATTAGATAGATTTCTGAAGGAGCATGTGGCCTTGAATATTCAGATTTGCCATCACAGGAATAAATTACATTTTAACAATATTAAAATTGAGTTATTTTAATATGATTAACTAATATTACAGTTTGCACTGTACACTACCAGTCAGAAGTTTTTGAACAGTAAGATTTTAATGTGCCTCTTCTGCTCACCAAGCTTGCATTTACTTGTTCCAAAGTAAAAAGCAAAAAAAAAGTAAAATTTTGAAATATTTGTAATATTTAAAATAGCTGTTTTCTATTTGAATAAATTTCAAAATGTAATTTATTCTTGTGATTTCAAAGCTGATTTTTTAGCATCATTACTCAAGTCACATGATCCTTCAGAAATCATTCTAATATGCTGATTTTCTGCTCAAAAAACATTTATTATTATTATTATTATGTTGAAAACAGCTGAGTATATTTGTGCAGGTTTCTTTGATGAATAGAACGTACAGAAGAACAGCATTTATCTGAAATAGGAATCTTTTGTAACATTATAAATGTCTTTATCATCACTTCAATTTAAAGCATCCTTGCTGAATAAAAGTATTAATTTCTATAATTTATTTTCCCCATAAAAAGGTACTGCCTCCAAGCTTTTAAATGTTACATGTTAGTGTACAATGTTACAAAAGATTTTCAGATAAATGCTGTTCTTTGGATATTTTATTCATCAACAAATCCTGAACAAATGCACTCAACTGTTTTAAATATGAATAATAATAATAATAATAGATGTTTCGTGAACAGCTAATCAGCATATTAGAATAATTTCTCAGGGATCATGTGACACTGAAGACTGGAGTAACGATGCTGAAAATGTGGCTTTGATCACGTAAATATATTACATTCTAAAACATATTTAAATAGAAAGCAGTTATTATAAATAGTAAAAATATTTCACAATATTACTGCTTTTGCTGTATTTTAGATCAAATAAATCCAGGCTTGGTGAGCAGATAAGACTTATTAAAAAAAAAAAAAAAACATTAAAAATCTTACTGTTCAAAAACTTTTGACTGGTAGTGTATGTTTGATCAGAAAGCATACTTTTGAACAGTAGAGCATATTATATTTAGATATAAATTAATAGATGTTGAAACCAAGCTGTGAAGTTCAACTAATGCATCATCGTATGACCATCTGATAGTGGATGAAAAGACTTGTCTTTTTGACAGGCTTGCAAAATTTTGACGCTCTGCTTAAAGCTACACTGTGGGTCTTTTGCAGTTTACCTTTCAAGTTTACATCAGCCTACACAAACTTGTCATTGTGAAGCTTGCAAGGTGAGGAGGTGTGTGTGTGTGTGTGTGTGTGTGTGTGTGTGTGTGTCGGCTGCTCTCCAGCACAGTGATGAAGTGATTTTTAAATGAAAATACACCTGTCTTTAGGACAAATACGTGGCACTAATTACTTGTCTAACCTAAATCTCCTACTGCCAGATGTTGCTAAAATACAGAGAGACAGAGACAAATTATGCGCCACTCTTTTAGCCAGTGCACAAATATAGACGTTTAAATCATTTTTTCCTTGACCCTGTTAGAGAGGCATTCAATGTGAGCACTAAGTCAAGCCTGAGACTAATTGTAACGGTATGGTAGGTATCGCCTAATCTTGTCTCTCTCCAGTCTGTCCCTGACATAAGAGGGATTATACTCTTATCTACCCCTCCTCCTTATGTTCCCCTACTCTCCAATTCACATTTCTATTTCAGTTACGTCCTTTTCACCTCTCCCTACCCGTCCTGCCCTCCTCTCCTTCGCTCCACCTTTCCTCTCAGTCAAAAAAAAAAAACACACTCAGTGACTTATACAAAGTGCTGAAGAATTTCATGCCATGCTTTAGATTCACAGAGGCCCTCGAAAAACTAGCGAGGTGTCAGTTACAGTAACCCAGTAAGAGCCGGCCAGGAAGATGAAGACGAATCTTTCTCATGCCTACTCACTACCAACAAAAGGGGTCTGATGGAGAAATCAACCCCGGGCTCTCTTTCTCTCTCTCATTCTCATTTTCTCTTCCTTTTGGTTCCTCTTTTCCATTTCCTAACTGTCTATATTTGAATTCTGTATGAGGGGGAAATTACGTGCGGCCACCACAAACAGCCTGCCTCTCCTTTACTTTAAAAGACAGGATAATGAGAGAGAATATCTATTTGCTCAGCGTAATGTGTGTGTTCACACTGATGTTAAGAGACTGGCGCGTCAGCCTGTGTGCACGTTTTTGCAGCGGGAGAGAGGAATAGGACGTGGCCTTATATGCATTCCGCAAGACTCGACTGTTGGTAATGGGCTATGTGGAATATTTACTTTTTTTAAAAAAAAAGCTGTTCTCATTTACCATGAGATTGCGGAAAACCATGTCATATTGTTGTGCCCTTGGAGCAAGTTGGGTTTTAAGTGCTTTGCTCAAGGCACAACAAACATCACTCAGATGAATAGCAGGACATTAGAGCCTGGAGCCCTTCGGTTTTAAATCAAAATACAAATCGGAATTTAAAGTAACCTTGCGCTTATTCTAGATGAGATGCTGTTACCTAGTGACTCATTGGCACCCTATCTCATGAGAAGACTTGCACTGAATCTGCAGCTGCAGGACTCTACAAAACTCTTGTCTTTAAAATTATAACGCCTGTCATTTACACAGTTTTACACTCTGCTGTCCCTTTCCTTCTTTTTTTCTTTCTTTCTTTTAGGGCTGTGCAATTAATCGAAATTTCGTTTCGATTTCAACTTCAAATGATTATGAAAATACTGTAATCGAGATAAATCGATTATTGCTCCCGATTCCGCCCCACTTTGTGTGCTTTCGCTCCTCTATAAAAGACCAATGTCACATGCAAATCAGTAAAACTTGCAACAAATAGGATGTACTTGATTTATTGTTTATTTGATGTCGTATTTTTAAAAGCCCGAAAGAGAATTTCCACTGTTCTATGTACAGTGCCTTGCAAAAGTATTCATACCCCTTCATTTTTTTTCACGTTTTGTTGCAGCATTATGTTAAACTGCTTTAAATTAGTTTTTCCCCACATCAATTTACACTCCATACACCATAATAATGACAAAGCAAAAACCAGATTTGCAAATTTTACAAATTTATTAAAAATAAAACACTGAAATAAGTACATTGCATAATTATTCATACCCTTAACTCAGTACATAGTTGAAGCACCTTTACAGCCTCAAGTCTTTTTGGGTATGATGTGACAAGCTTTGCACATCTGCATTTGGCAATTATCTGCCATTCTTTGCCTCACCTTTTCACCTCTCAAGCTCTGTCAGCTTGGATGGGGGCTGGCAGACATTTTCTAGAGTCCTAGTTGTTCCTATCGTCTTCCATTATGGATAATAGAGGCTACATGCTTCTGTGAACCTTCAATGCAGCAGATTTTTTTTCTGAACTCTTTCCTAGATCATTGCCTTAACGCAAGTCTGTCACTGAGCTCTACTGGCAGTTATCTTGACCTCAGGACTTGGTTTATTCTCTGATATGCTTTTTCAGCTGTTAGACCTTTTGTGTGCCTTTCTAAATCATACTCATTCAAATTAATTTGCCACAGTTTAACTCCACTCGAAGTGTAGTAACATCTAGAAGCAATATGAATGCTCCTGGGCTAAATTTCGAGTGTCCCAGAAAAGGGTATGAATACTTATGCAATGGGATCTTTTCAGTTTTTTATTTTTAATAAATTTGCACAAATGTTAATAACCTATTTTTTGCTTTGCCATTATGGAGTAGGGAGTGTAGATTGATGTGGGAAAAAAAGTAATTTAAAGTAGTTTAACATAAGGTAGCAACATAACAAAATGTGAAAAAAATGAAGGGGTATGAATAATTTCGCAAGGCACTGTAAGCGTTCAGAGACGGAACAAAACACAGACAAGTAAAGTGAACGTTTAGCTTGATGCGTACCTAAACGGTTAAATACATGCAAATATATGTCAAAATGTGGCGTTTGGTGATTGTTCTTGTAAACCTTCATCAGTTATGTCTGAAATTAACGGAAACAGTTGAAAAATATAGCTGCAAGCAGCAATTACGGGGCCAAGCACTCAAAGGTAAAATGAGGAGCTAAGGATGGCAGGAACAGCAGATCAACTGCAACAATAAGTAAAAAGAAGCAATTTTAACAATATTTCAAGTGTAATTTATGAGATTTGTTGTATTTTGAATCCAATTTTTCTTTGTTAAAAGGCAAAAAGTTGATCATGCAGATTTCAAGGTTAAGGATTCATTAGTTTGAATATTCATTGAACCAAAAACTATCATAACAACTATCATCATAGTTGATGATTCAGTATACTTCGGTTTTGACAAAACATTCCATGTTTCAGTAGTGACAGTAATGTTTTGGTAGAGACCACATTACATTACAGAATTTTAACTTACAAATTAAAACACTATTAAAACATACTAAAATAAAAAAAAATGCATAACTGTATAAACATTTTGTTTATTTCCCCCAAATATAAGGATTACATTTTCCCTTTTTTCACTATCAAAACAATGATGACATGTTTCGGTCGTGACTGTTTCAGTAGTGACAATTTTATGGGATAACACCCAAAAAAAAAAACAAAGATGTCACTACCGATTTGGAACGACTTAGAATTTCAGTTTTAGATACTTTTGAATCTAGCTCAAAGATGCTAATCAGCACATGGTTAGCTAGCACAGTTCTGAACAGTGGTACACATATAAAAACTAAATGTTATAGAATAACTCCCAAAACAATGTGATTAACTGCACAAAAAAGGTGTTTGGTAGTGAAATTCAGATTTTGCTATAAGTTTGACTGCAACATATAATCATTGCTGTAATAGTGTTTACTGTCTGTTTGATTACATGCCATTAATTAACTGATTTTTACTTTACATTTCTGCCTTATATACATCAACTTGACATAGGCAACACTGATAAGCTACTACTAAATATATTGCAGAAACTTACATTTTCTGTAAAGCTGCTTTACAACGATTTGTTTTGTGAAAAGTGCTATACAAATGAACTTGAATTGAATTGAAACTTGACATTCCTTAAAGTTACACAGATTTTTCTAATTTTTTGAACACCTTTACCTCAAAGACGAAGGGACCTATCTACTCACACCTTGTAGCTACACTCTTAAAAATAAAGGTGCTTTAAAAGGTTCTTCACAGCGATGCCATAGAAGAACCATTTTTGGTTCCACAATGAAACATTCAGTTGAAGGTTCTTTAAAGAATCATCTCTTTCTTACCTTTTTATAATCTGAAGAACCTTCTTTCGCCACAAAGAACCTTTTGTGAAACAGAAAGGTTCTTCAAATGTTAAATGTTCTTTATTGAACCATTTAAACAAAAAAGCACCTTTATTTTTAAGAGTGTATAAGTGAGAGCGGGACACAAGAATATTTCCTGATTATAAATTTATGGGTGAGCCAATAGACTAAAACATACGGTGTTTCAGTAGTGACATTAAATTTTTGTTTCATATTTTTTAAATTCACCTTTTAAAAGAATCAAAAAGATACTTTTGAAAGCATACAATGGAAAAAATCATTTTCATAGGTTGAAATTTAGGGGTTAGAGTTCGGTACAGCCACCTCCCAATTGAAAGTACCCCTCAAATGATGATTTTAAATATAATAAGCTTACTAATATTTTAAATAATGTTTGGATTTCAATGGATAATAGAATGATCTTAGGAAACATATAAGATTTGAATACTTAACTGATTTTTAAATGTGTTTTTTTTTTTGGTTGTGGTACAGCAGTTGGCACTAGTTCTGTTGAATGGCCCAAATACACTCAAGTGATGAGTTGTTTCTTTTATTTATTAATTAATTTATTTTTATCTTTAAAATGTAATACTGGATTTTCCATGCTGCTGAATTCAACATTGTCCCTCACAATTGGTGAAAAAGTAAAAGTGTGTAGATTCAGTGCGGCCCTACTTAAGTGAACAGTCTCAGATGGTCTCGGTGGTCTCAAATGTTGAATTGCCTGAAATACTCTGATTTTGGATGTACAGTGCTAAAAATACATCTTCTCTTTAAACCCTTACAATTACCCTAGATATTTTTTGAACAAGTTATAGGTTTATAGAGTTATTTGAAGATGACCGTTTTTTTCCCCAAGAACAATTCACAAAGTGTACCTCTAGGGAAAAGTTGTCTTTCTGCTGTCTTTAATGTCATCTGTCTGTCTCATTTCTTATTATCAGCTTACGCTCAGAATGATGATTTCAGACGGACCACCAGTAGTCTGGCCTTAACGCCGGACCATCTTCATTTGACATGTCTCCCACGCCTCCCTGTGAAAAATCGATCAATCATTCTAATTATTTGTGCAAATGTACTAATTAGTTATCAGGTGCCCCCTCCACTTGCCTCCCCAGCATCCTCTGTATTCAAAATAAGCTTCAGCGCATGGGAATGGTACAGACCATCAGCAAATATTTACTACTCCCATCTCATTACGTCTGGAGTGGCCACATGTGCTAAAAAGCTGACCGTGAATATTTTAAAGCTCCTTGCATGCTCTAAAATTTACCTTGACCTTTTCATTCTGGTTTGACCACACCAGAGCAACTCCGGGGGTCCGTACTGCCCACTGCATCCATGCATATGCCTTCATGAGTCCTGATGTTACGCTTTGGGGTTTTGTTCGGCTGCATGCATGCATACAGACAGACAGAAAAACACACACACATACACACACACATAGGATTTATTTTCTCCTCACTCTAGTTCTCTGAGATTTGCTTGTTAAAGACAACTGATATATTTCAGCTTTAGTGTGTCCGGGGGGAAATGCTGACCATTTTTATTTCTCGAGCTCAGTGATTAGCAAGTTGGTATTTGTCAATACAACGGTTATGAATGATTGGAACGAACCCGAATTGGGGGTATAATCTTTTTTTCCACTGTGCTTTGATATTGCTTGTCTGCATTTTTGCTTAAAAAGAAAGTGATTAATCAATAATTAATTTGAAACTTTGGCATTGACAGAGGCAAAACGATGAAAATATTTTCCATAAATCTGCTGTTTATTGCAGGTGCAATTGAGCACTGCTCGGCTGAAACTCGGCGCTCATGTAAAGTATGGTGTGCGACACGCTTTCCGTGCCTAGTAAAAACCTGCTGTCTTTGAAATGTGAGGCACATTGTAGTTTATAACAGAACATCAGGAAAGTCCTCAGAGTGCACTTCTTAATTGTGCCCAGGAGTTCATCTCCTTGTAAAGGAGAAAGAGGAGAGAGTTACTGCGGCGAGCTCTTGACGGCTGGATAGGGCTGGTTAGAGGTCTCTTGGTCCTTGTTGTCTATCTAGTGCTCTGATAAAGCATCTCTCCTCACTGCCTCTGTTCCTGACCCTAATGACACATGAACATATATCACTGATGGTTGTTGCTCTTAATTACCTGGCAGGTTTGTGGTGGTTTAGATAGAAAATTATCTTTTAAAATAGCAACATCTTTTTTTATTGGCTTTTTGCTTTTACTAAACTTTTAAATTCAATTTTCAGTTACTGAATTTCAATTGAGGTAGCAAGCAGGACGCAGATTATCAATTTGGATTTTGAATGGGAGCATGTGTAATTAACTCTTTTCCTGCCAGCATTTTTAAAGAAAGTTGCCAGCCACCACCATCTTTTTAGATCCTTTTTTTTTTTTACTAAAATGTCATGGCCCCCAGAATATTTTGTTGTATGAATATCTGAACATGCAGTACGTCAAAATAAATAACAGAGCCTCTACTTTTAAACAAAAAGCATTTTTAATCAACATTTGAATGTGCACACTAAAAAATGCTTTGTTGGGTTATTTGGCAACCCAGCGCTGGGTAAATATTGGACAGAACACATGCTGGCTTATTTCGATCTAGCTGGTTGGGTTAAATGTTTTTACCCAACATGCTGGGTTGTCAACTATTGTTTAAAATGTATTATAATGCTGGCTTAAAATGGGCTGGAAATTAAAAAGCAAACACTGAATTATAGAGGCAACAGCAATAATCAAAAGTTCATAAGAAAGATCAAAATAACTTTTATTTATAAGCAAGAACATCCATCGACAAAAACATAAGACAAATTGAATTTATTTTGGTAAATGCTGAATAGTTTACAATATTACATACATTAAAACTCATTTAACAAGCATTAAAAAAATAAAAAATTCTCGCGCTAATTCTCGTTCCGGTGTGTTGGGGAAATCTTAGCCGGTGATGGGCTGCTGTTCCATGGGGGAACTGTGAACCTCAGACCGCTGCCTTGCATTTCACTCATAGCTAAATGATGCTGTGACTCACTCCGTAACCTGCCCATAAACAAACATTTCTGACATTAGAGAACATATTTTAACAAATTGTTTTAATTAAATTCTGTATTATAACGAATAAAATCAATGTATGTTACGCAAGGCAAAAGACGTTTCCATCATGCGAAACGACCACTGCTGACACAGCTGACTGACATTTCATCCATTTTGCATTGCGTAAAATAATATAATTTGAAACACAGTAAAGACTGTGAATAAAATGTATACAAACCTTAATTTAGCTTAAGAAGTGCACCAAATCTGTGGCGCTAAGAACCGCTCTCTCATGTAGAGGATGCAGAAAGCCCTCAGCAGCTGGGTTGTTTCGTCAGAGACAGGCAACCCAATATTTAATAACAAGTTAAAAATGACCCAGCAGCTTAGTTACAGAAAACTACCTAGCACCTGGGTAAAAAAAAAAAAAATGACCCAATAAAATGACCCAAAAAGCTGAACCCAGCATTTGGGTTAAAAAACAAACAAACAAACAAACAAACAAACAAACAAACAAACAAACACTTTGCAGAAAAACTAAACTAAAAACTACTGGGTAAAAATATCAAAAACAACCCAACAAAATAAGTTTAATTCAAGTTTCATAAAAAAAAAAAAAAAAACTGAGAAAATTGCTTTTTACTAGATACTACATCTGGATCATATTCAGTATGATGATCAAAGCATAGATGCAGTAGATTGCTTCCATCAGCACCCCTAAAGCTTCACAGTCCTTTACCACTTCCTAGATCAACATTTCACTCAGTAACATTAGGCAGTTTTTATTTATATGCTGTTTATTCTTGATGATTGCATTATTTTTCATATGCATCTGCATACATATGAGATCACTCATTTTTGCATCTTCCTTGCCTGTGTTTTTGATCCCGAGATTCTGGACTCATTCAGGGGACTCGTAATAGTGCCCCACCTAGCGCATAACAGTGAAAACATGGAAGCCTGGTGTTTGACGGGGAACTGTTATCTAAAAGTTGTTATGTAAATAACAGGAAATTGTGTGTTTGGTGGGGAAAGAGTTAAAATGGATTAAAAAAATAATAATATTTAACTAACATTAAAACTCGTCAAGTCAAACTTTGACTGTGCAGCCTAGATAGATAGATAGACAGACAGACCTCATTCACAGAGCACCCATGTGTTGTGTTTACAGTCTGGATCATTTAAAGACAATGCCGCGTCAAAGCCTAGCTTTGATCCTTGCGCCAGCTCTTCTTTTCCCAGCGGTATTCACCCCAGCCCTTCCTGCTGTATTGTTCAGGTGTACCTCCAAAGATATTTTTTAACTTCATTGTTAAGAAATCACCAGTCAGTGGACATTTTTTCCCTCTTTCCACAATGGACAGTTTGCTTTGTCCTTTCACCCGGAAATGTTGGAGTTGTTATTTTAAACCTGGAAGTCTTGCTTTATAGTGAGACATGACTTGCAAAGACACAACATCCTCTTCCTTAGAAGAAAAAGGTGGTGACCGCAATGTCTGGTAGTAGATCCTCAAACAGCTGGGCTTGTGTCAGGGGTGTGTTTGTGTGTGCACCAGTCTGGATTCCAAGCTTGACAGTAGCATTGACCAGGAGGAGGAGAAGGACCAAACACAGAACGATTTAAGGGAGGGAAGAAGATGAGAAGGGGAAGGTGTAAAGCAGCTGTGCTGGGGCCATATGCCAGCCCCTCAGAAGAAGGTAAGGTCTGTCCCTTCACATATCCCTGGCTGAACATCAGAAGGTGGTCACTGGCCACGCCACACACCCGGCCAGTCAGTTTGATTTAATGAGAGGAGCTTTGGATGCCACCGTCTGGCCAGAGAAGAAAAAAGGAAGAAAGAACAAGAAAAAAAAAAATATGGGGAAAAGAGTCACATGCCCAAGTGATCCAGCTGCTCGGTTGACTGACAGATACGTGCCGAATGTCCCATGACCCCAGAAAAGGCCATAGCAGCAAAAGAGGAATAGATTTCTCACCTTGTTGTAGAACGTATGTGAGATACGGGGGAGAGACGGAATAAAGAAGATTGCTAATGACTACGAGAGTGAGAATGGCTGTGGTGTCTGGCACAGGAAACCGCGCGTGTGGCAAGGTTTTAATGATGCATCTGCTCATGTCAAATGATTCTGGACACATGGCAAACCCTTGACTGCTGGAAGCTTTGATGTCATCACACACACATATACACAAATGCATGCTGGCACACTTTTTTTTCCCCCTCACATAGACACACACTCACTCACGCATGCACACGCATGCTCAGCTATGTACCGGGCACTGGTTCACTTTGGCCCCCTCTGGTGCTGCGGTGGCTGATTTTAATGTCCCTGCCTAATGATCTGGCAGCCCTCGAAAGGTAAATGATAATTTGCCTTAAGTGGAGCCTTTAGGCGGAAAAGCCATGTAATACTTTTTCATTTTTTGAGAAAAAAACTTGAAAATTTGGTCCTTTTCAACATGGAATTATCGATGTGCCATGCACAGATTTAATTTCAAATACTCATTATGTACAAGCAAGCATCCTACCCTGTACGCTTTTATTTCAGGAGTCTTACCAGATGATCGATAATGAAAGGAGGCGGTGGTGACTGAAGAAGATTCAGCCGAAGAAGGACTGAAGGAGACCACAGTAGGAATGGAGGCACTAAACACTGATTTTAGATAAGTCGTCCCCTCTGAAGACTCGCTACGCACTGGCTTTGTGAGGCACGGCTCATTGGAGGCTTTATACAGAATATCTGACAGGAATTAACTGTTTCATCAGTCAAAAGAACTGTTGCTGCTGCTTTCTGTTCAGCTGTCCTTCGAAGTAGAAAGTAGTTTCCTATATGCCACTTCTGGCAATTTTTCAGTTCGAGATATCAGATGGTCACTGGGTAACACTTTTATTAATGATGTCAGTGGATGCTAGCCTCAAACTGACACACTATGTTACAGTTTCCACAGCAGGTGCAATAGTTGCAGCAGCAGCAAGCTCTGATCCACTGCAACAGTACAGGACAGAGATGAAAAGAGTCGGGTTGGCTCGAAGCGTTCGGGGCTTGTCCCTGGGGGCTGGTAATTGGTTAAGGTGAAGGGGAGTTCAGGGCCTGCTTTTGTCTCCCCAGTAATGGGAGATGAGAGCTAAGGAGCCGGGCCTTTGGCAGTGGCCTATTGCCACCGATCAGTCGGAAGGTTGTAGGCACGTGGGCGCCCTCTTGCTTTTACAGGATCTTCCTCTCTTTCTCCCTCTCTGAGGGTATTAGAAGCAGCCAGATGCTCCGGTATCTGTCCTGAGGGGATGGAGGTTAACCGCTGGCTCGAGTGTTTTTCGCCAAAGGCGCGAGAACGGGAGGTATCCTTTCTCCGCTCATCTCCCTCGTATCGGCGTCTCTCGTGCCTTTCTATCACTTTCCTCATCTTTCCATGGGCAAACAGCGTGCCGTTAAATATCTCTTACTCTTTCCCTGGGTAATGACCAAATTTGCCACTTAAAAGATGATGTTTCTCCCTTCTTTTTCCCACCTTTTTATTTCTCTTAAGGTTGGAGCTTTAAAGATAATGCAGCTTTTTAGTGATGATGGCGTAAAGTGAGAGCGGAAATGTGATTCTGAGACATTAGGTGGTAATGCAGTGGTTTCGCTACAGCAAAGAATATTAGCCGTTTGATCTTTGAGTGATTCTTCGATAGGGGAGCCCCAGGTGCTATGCCTTAGGAAACATCTGAAATGGTTAAGAGCACTCTCTCTTTGCTGTAATGGAGTGAAAAGACTGGATATCATATGTGCATCAGGAATCTAAAATTCCTCCAGGAGCATAGACTAACTGGAATGTAACATTAACTCGTACCTTGCACTCAAGAAGGCTTGACTGGTAAAGGCATTTTCAGTTGGGAAAACAGAAGTCTTGAAGCCAAGGCGCCATGGTGTTTGTCTGGACGCAGAGTGGACTATGCCTCATATTGTCTCTTTTTTACTTCTTTAGCTCTTGCTGCACTATTTCTTTCAGATCTCAGTGGGCTTGCGCCCATCTGCTAGCCTGCTAACTCATCCTATCTTTCATCTGCATGTCCTGATCAAAGCTCATTAACACTTCTGAATGAGGGGGAGTTGTCCCACTAAAGCTAACCCTGAGCGGTCTCTCAAGATGATGTGGACACTGGGTTCTCTCATGGCCAGCGATTGTGTCTCTTTGTTTCCAGACTTTGACTAACGGCAATAAAGAGGGCCACTTCTTTGAAATGTTGTTTTTCTTTCTTCGGCGGCAATCTTTGATTCCTCGGGCAATCCATCCCACTAGTGCACAGCTGCTTGCTTGGCTTGTTGTTCTTGGCACAGCTCTGGTGTTAGCACGCCCGCTACCGGCTTTGTGTAGCACACTCTGAAGCCCTGGCACTTCAAAAAACCTCAACGAGCAGCCGCCGAACCACCATTTTAAAACCAGGACACTTGACGGGAGGGATAAATGTATGTGGGTGTTGCGCAGAACTGGGTGTCCTCTTTCTAAGAGCACAAAGACCCCAAGGTTACCTGGAGGAGCCACTGATCCTGTTCCAGGATCTGAATTCCTCTTTCATGCCATTCCATTCCTCAACACTTCATGTCTGCCAGGTGCAGTTTGCCTGACCTTGGCAGTTTATTGAGATTATATGTTTACCAGCTCCTCTTGATAAATGCTGTCTTGTCTCCTCTTCCCTATCTTCCACATTCCCACAACAATGCCGCATTATTCCCCAACCGTGCATCTCTCCTTCACTGGATTACCCTGAGGATGGATACGCCAGAAGTGGAGTAAGCTAATAGCTTTGAGTAACACACAGCCAGTGGATGTGTGTGTGTTTGTGTAGTGCATGAGGGAGTGAGAGAACATGTTTGTGCTCAGCCCATGGCTGGTCCAACAGTTGTCAGTCATGTGTTTTTGATGGGATCTCACTGAGAGTTCACACAATATGGCAAGATTGTTGATTAATTTGCTGCCGCACAAGTTTGGAGCTTGGAAAAGGTTTTGGCAGAGGCTAGTCATAGTCAAGGTGCTATCAAATGACATTTTTATTGATTAGGAGTGTGTTGTGTGGTGGTATGACCAAAATCTCATATCACGATATGAGTAATTTTATTTGACGGTAACGATATATATCATGATACAATTGTTTTTTACTTTAAAAAAGATCTTTATGATAAAAATTTCATACATCTTGTCAGCAGTGTCAGTATCACAAAAAAACTAATACTAGCCAAAAATTATAATAATACAAAAAAACAAAACAAAAAAACACTCATGCTCACTCAAGAACTCAAGACAAGTTAACAGGCAGTGATTAAATGTGACCATGGATCCTGGACCACCACCATCAGTCATAAACGTCAGCATATTTACATCATGTGAAAGCTGAATAAATAAGCTCCCCATTGTTGTATGGTTTGTTAGGATATGCCAATATTTGGCCGAGATACAGCTATTTGAAAATCTGGAATCTGAGTGTACTTAGCAATGTATATTACTAATCAAAAATTATGTTTTGAGATATTAAAGTAGGGCATTTACAAAATATCTTCATGGAAAATGGTCTTTACATAATATCTTAAAAATCGATAAGTTTGTCCCATACAATGTATTTTTGGCTATTGCTTTAAATATACCCATGCTACTTAAGGCAGGGACACAAATAACAATAAGAACAATAAGAACAATAAGAAGTTAATTTCAAACAATGGGACAAAAATTGCTTGAAATTACACAGTAGAACATTTTGAAATATGCTACATACATTGTATAAAGTAATCAAATGTATAAAAACACTGCATATTCTTTACTGTGTAAATGAATTATTTTTTTTATTAAAGTTACAAAAGTGGTTTAGTCAAGAGCTGTAAGAGTTTTTAGCGGTTTTAGGACTTCATCTGGCAAATCTCCGCTCCCTAGCAAATAAATCAGATGAACTACAACTCCTCACCGCACAAACAAGGACTTTTTGAACTCTGCTGCGCTTTGCATCACCGTCACTGAGTTGTTGGGGAAAATGAGAGGGGAATATTAGACTGCTGTCACTTTAAGAGCTGCCTGGATTCAATATACTGTTACACAAAATTACTGTGTTCATGAGGATACTTGTGAAGATGGGCATTTTGATACATACAAACCATTCAAGGCCTTTAAAGCAGCAAAAATACTCTTGCACTCTTTGAGCTCCGTCTTCACGTGTGCTCAGAAATGTGACCCAGGACCACAAAACCTTAAATAGCGTGGGTATATTTGTAGCAATAGCCAAAAATACATTGTATGGGTCAAATTTTTTTCTTTTATGCCAAAAATCATTAGGATATTAAGTAAAGGTCATGTTCCTTTAAAAAAATAATCCAATTAAAAAAATTATCCTCACGACTGTTTTTTTTTTTTTTTTTTGGTCCAGGGTCCTTATATAGCGAATTAAGTTCTCTTTCGCTGATGATTGCATTTCAATGGCTTACAATCACTTGTTTTTAAATCACACTGCTTAAAAACATGTGCATGTGATTGTCACAGTTCTATCTGTTTATATCATTGGTTTCACCCTTTGTCTCCCCCTGCCATTCTGTTGTCATTTGGTTTAGCCCTCGTCACCATCATCTGTTACACCTGTCCTTGTAATCATTAGTCATCTGTGTCACCTGTGTTTGATAATTAGTTTGCCTTTATAAGTCTGTCTTTGAGTTTAGTCTTTTGTCGGTCTTTAACTTAGTGTATGTGTGTGAAACTGCTCCTGCCTGTTCCTGCCTTGTTCCTCATTGGAGAATTCTATTAAATATATTGTTAATTGTTCACCTCGTCTATCGTCTCGTCTCGTCCTGCACACACCCCTAACAGAAAGACCGACCTCAACAGTTTACCCGGCACGTTTTCCCTGCGTTTATTTTTTCTCGTTTTTACTCAGTGTTTATCTTTTTTATTTTTTTTCGGTGTATCATGGACCCTACTGTTCTCCTGATCCTCCTGAGGCAGGGGGAACGCTCTCTTGAGGACCATACACGTGAGTTCCTCTCCCTGGCAGAACATTCCCACTTCCCGGATAGCAGCCTATGCATCTATTACCACCTGGGACTGAATTCCACCACCAAGGCGCTGCTATCCGGGGAGGGTCCTCAAGAGAGCCTGCCGGACTACATCGAGTGGGTGTTGGCGTCCTGCCACTCTCCCTGGACTGTCGGCGTCATCGAGGAGGACGTCAACCCCACTCACGACCCAGAACCCAGCCAAACATCACCCCGACATGCGGAGTTACAGCCTGAGCCCACCGCAGATGGAGTGCCAGAGCCGAGAGCGACAGAGCCTGACCCATCTGACCAGGTGCGAGAGCCGGCATCAACATCCGCGACGGTGGAGTACGACGTGGAGCAAGAGAGGGCTACAGAGAGCCCTGCCCACTGCACCACCGCTGAGGGTGAGCTTGGATCCAATTCTGGGGATTTAATAGACTTCTTCTCGGATCTTGCCCAAGACAACTCATGTGACTTAATTGACTTTTTCTCTGAGCCACTGACCTGTATAGACTTCCCTCCCACCCGCCCTCGTCTGTCTGAATCTGCCTGGTCCCCGCTGGTTCCGCCCAGCCGTCCTGAGTTCCCGCTGGTTCCGCCCAGCAGTCCTGAGTTCCCGCTGGTTCCGCCCAGCCGCCCCAAGTCTCCCAGGTCAGCAGTCAGTCCCCCAGCTCACCCTCAGCCCACCACCTGTGCAGTGGGCTCGCCGCGGGACTGCCAGCTTCCATCGGCGTCTCGGCTGGAGGATTCCTCAGCTCCGCCTCCAGCCTCCGAGTCCTGGACTCCGCCTCGGCCCTTCGACCCCGCGGTTCCACCACGGCTCTCGACGCCCTCCTCTTCATCGTCGCCCGTCGATCCACCAGCTCCACCGGGCTCCATCGTCTTTCCGGCTCCGCCCTGGTCAGTCGTCACCCCATCGGCTCCTCAGGACTCTGCTCCTCCGGCTGTGCCTCGTCGCGCCGTCCCACCGGCTCCTTGGGACTCCTCCTTCCTGCGGGCACAGCCTCCATCCTCTGTCGCTCCGGCTCCGCCGCGGATCTCCGGGACTCCGCCTCCGCCTCGGGCGCCAGAGCCTGCTCCACCTTGGCCCTCCGGATCCTCGGCGTCACCCCGGATCATCGGCTCTCCATCTTCGCCTCGGGCTCCTATTCCATCTGCTCCGCCTCTGTCGGTCGGCCCCATGGAGTCGGCACGCCTTCATCCACCATGGTTCCTCCCTCCGTCGGCTCCACAGTGGGCCGTCATGGCTGCGGTCTGGGTCTGTTCCTCCTGCCTTATGCCCCACCCATGTCCTCCCTGGCTCCTTCCTCCGTCGTCGCCCCTCTGGACTGTCTGGTTTTTCACATGGACTTTTGTTCTGGTCCTCCTCCGGGGGTTGCGTCCTCCGCCGGAACCCCCTCCTTCATTGACTCTGGTATCCTGGTTTTTCCGCCCCTCTCATTTTTTCTGTTTTCCACGGCGCGAGGACGCGCCTTTCCGGAGGGGGGCGTAATGTCACAGTTCTATCTGTTTATATCATTGGTTTCACCCTTTGTCTCCCCCTGCCATTCTGTTGTCATTTGGTTTAGCCCTCGTCACCATCATCTGTTACACCTGTCCTTGTAATCATTAGTCATCTGTGTCACCTGTGTTTGATAATTAGTTTGCCTTTATAAGTCTGTCTTTGAGTTTAGTCTTTTGTCGGTCTTTAACTTAGTGTATGTGTGTGAAACTGCTCCTGCCTGTTCCTGCCTTGTTCCTCATTGGAGAATTCTATTAAATATATTGTTAATTGTTCACCTCGTCTATCGTCTCGTCTCGTCCTGCACACACCCCTAACAGTGATATGTTTCTGTGACCACATAGCACAGTAACATAACATGAGCGTGTACAAATAGAGACGAAAAAATCTCTACCGGTTGACAAATTTCTACCAGTTATTCATGTCTACCGGTATATCGCTCACCACTATTGTGTGGGATGTAGTGCTGCCCTCGACTAAAGATTTTTCTGGTCGACTAGTAGTCGTTAATTTTAAGCAATTAGTCGACTATTAGTGGCACGCTTATTAATAAACCATATAAATCATAATAAAGAGCCTTTAATTGCCTACATAGCCTAATAAGCACTCAAGCTCATGCAAAAAAATCTTGTCAGTGCATCGGCAGATATAATAATAACAGCAAGGACTGCATTCATGTTTTATTAATGTTTTTTTTTTTTTTTTTTTTATTGATAAACTGGTCCTTTCCTTGTTTTCGGCTTAAGAGATGAAATTGGCGACACTGACTCATCATCTCTGCAGTAGTGGATGTGCCTATATGCAAGTTTCATATGGATTACATAATTTGAATTGGTTCATTTGAAAGTAGACATTTCGCTCTCTATAGATATATTTTTAATGTCTGTAAGGCAAGTATACACAGAGTTTCGAAGTTTTGCACTCAAGTTCAGAGAGACAGAGATGGCAGAAAACACATTCTGTTTGCTTTAATTATTTTACAAAAGCGCAACATTCTGTTGTTATTCTGAGTGCACACAAATAAACATAGAGTCTATACAGATTCGAAAGATGTATTACTTTTATCTGTATGACCATAAATGACAGAGTATTTTAAGAGCAAGTGACCGAACCAGCACCTCCATCTTATGCAGTAAGCGTGATACTGTTCAGTTTCCACAATCTGCACAGACACTTGTATAGCTCACATTTTTCTAGGTTAACATTAGATTGAGCTGCCATGCAAAGTTGCTACTACATACATCTTTCAGATGAAAAGCCATACTTGAGTTGATGAATGGTAGGTGGGTGTTTGGATGTCCTGCCCCATGTACTGTATTACCACATAGACCAGCCGTTAAAGAAGTTAATTTCCAGAACAAAAATACACAGATAATGTACTCACCCCTTGTCATCCAAGATGTTCATGTCTTTCTTCCTTCAGTCTTAAAGAAATTGTTTTTTGAGGAAAACATTTCAGGATTATTCTCCATATAGTGGACTTCTATGGTACCCCGAGTTTAAACTTCCAATATGCAGTTTAAATGCAGCTTCAAACAGTCCCAGATGAGGAAGAAGGGTCTTATCTAATGAAACAATCAGTTATCAGTAAGCTGCATTTAAACTGCATTTTGGAAGTTTAAACTCAGGGCACCATACAAGTCCACTATATGGAGAAAAATCCTGAAATGTTTTCCTCAAAAAATATAATTTCTTCACAACTGAAGAAAGAAAGACATGAACATTTTGGATGACAAGGGGGTGAGTACATTATCTGTAAATTTTCCTTCTGGAAGCGAACTTCTCCTTCGATCTGTCCGTCACGGACTTTGTGACTTCGCCAATTCCTGTGGATTTTTTTTCTGCGACTAATACAATTTTGGTCAACCAAGCCTCTTCTCATTGACTAACAATTATTTGACTATTAAGTGGGATGTTTTAGTTTCTTTGTTAATTATTAAATGGCAAACCTAAAAAAATAAAAACAGGTTGGGTAAACTGTCAGCTTTGTGTTAGATCGCGGTCCTGTCTGTGTTTTGTGAGGTGCTGTCGGTTCTAACATTACATCATGTCTTTTCTTCCTGTTAAGTGTAGATCGGTCAATACGGTTAAAAAAAGCTGAGCTAACACCTAAATGCTTTAGAATTGACATTTGGGTTTGGCTTCCTGTCTTAAGCTTTTCTGCTCTGGACCAAATTTGAATTGAATGTTTTTGCCGTTTTCTTCCTGACACTCGAATCGCTCAACCAGAGACAAACATGATGTTGTATTTTAACTTCATCACTGTGGCGGTTTGTTCTCATCACTGCATTAAAGTCACCTGTTTGTACCAGTGGCAGTGTTCAGATGCGTTCTGCCCCTGTGCCGTGATATTGTTGCTGGCAAATATGTGATGTGGGGGGTGGGAGTTAGATTTTGTGTGTGTTTGTATTTGTGTGTGTGTGTGTTGGCGTGTTGGCGAGGACAGGGGGAGAGGGGCACGGTTACCACGGAAATGGATGTGTTGGCCTCATCAGAGGGCTCCCAGCTGGTGTGGGTTCGGAAGCTCGTCTTGGCAAGCGCACGGTCAGGGGGGAGTTTGCATCTGTGCAGCCTTGGCGCTCAGCTGGAGGGGGTTGGGGAGGTTTTGGGGCTTCTTCCCCCCCACACGTCAGGTTTTAAAGGGGACCCACCCACTGCCACCACACAATCCCACTGGTCTTTACGCTGGGAGCAAAAATCCATAGAGTCGTCCACTGCTGTTTCCTCTTAGCAGTGTCATTGTCTCTTTTGTCTTTCTTTGCCTTCTTGGGGACCAGCACTCCTTCTTTCCCTTCCTCCTCTCCATTACTTCGTGTGTCCTCAATTCTTGCACCTTTCTCTTCTGTTTTCATCTGCATCTGGAGGTTGTGTCTCATAAATTCTTTCTTTTAACTGGCTTCATTTAATTTGTTCTTAATATAGTGTAATGCCTAGGTGCATATGCTTCCTATTTAGAGGGGTTTAAGCACTTCCTCTCTTTCGCCTTCTCGTGTGACTTGCAAGCTTTGGTTTTGTTTCTGTTTTTGTGCAGTATATACAAAAATAGCGGTCACTCTACAGGTGTTTAGAAAGTTGACCTCTTGACCTGTGCCCTCTTGGAGTGTGTTGTGCATTTGTGGAAGGCTTGTGTAAACATGCTCAGAGTTGTTGAGACATGTGACCTCTGACCTCTCAATGGGGAGAAGTGTGTGAGGTGGTGCAAAGGTCACTGATCTAATTATCATGTATTGTCCCTTGTTCTTCCATGTACATTTGTGACCCTGGAACATAAAACCAGTCTTAAGTAGCACAGGTATATTTGTAGCAATAGCCAAAACTGCATATTATATTTTTTTAATGCCAAAAATAATTAGGAAATTAAATAAAGATCATGTTCTATGGCAATATTTTGTAACTTTAATAAACGTAATATGCATTGCTAAGAACTTAATTTGGACTAATTTAAAGGTGATTTTCTCAATATTTAGATTTTTTTGCACCATCTGGTTGCAGATTTTCACATAGTTGTATCTTGACCAAATATTGTCCTATCCTAACAAACCATACATCAATGGAAAGCTTATTTATTCAAATCTCTCTTTCAAAAATTATGACTGGTTTTGTGATCCAGGGTCACATTTAATTTGGTATGTGGCATAGACAATTACAAATTTAGTATTTAAACTTTTAACTTCTTTTTGATATAATCAGTATAATGTTAGTTGGTGTTATTGTAGTTTGCATTCATGTGTTTTATTTATTCATAGTATACTAAGTATACAAAAATAATAATAATAGCAATAAATAGTTGGTTAATTAATTAATTAATTTAAAATGTATTTTAATTGCCTAAATAAAATACTGATATATTTGAGGTCCATGCTTTAAAAATAAAATAATAAAATAAAATAATAAAATAAAGATCTCAAGAGAAACATGAAGGTGAAAATTCCTTATGCAATTTACATATGGGTCGGGGTGCATGATTAATTGTGGTAATTTTTAGGTTATTTTCTTCATGATTAATCACATTAAATTAACGTGAATTTGACAGCTTTAATTATTACACGTTTTTACATTCAATTTTTTTCTTGCGCAGCTGCCTCTTGTGGTGTCTGCTTCCTCCTTTTCACATCTCTGTCCCACCATGCTGTTTGTGTGCTTTTTGTTTGCTCCAAAAAACAAAGAAAATAAACTTGGAGACTTATAAGGGCTCAAAATTGCTGAACATTGCAAAGATGAACAGGTATGGAAGGCTTGGAGAACCTGTCTGTCTTTCATGTCCACAGTTATGTTCTGCTGGTTCCAGCGGTGCTGCCTGACTGCCAGTCTGACATGCTTTGGGTCTTTTTCACACAGTGACACTGGAGGGGACAAGGGCAGCTTTTGTTCATTTTCTGCTTGCCCGCATCTGCCTGCAATAGACAAGACCACTTCTGTGTCCCGGCATCTGCTGGCTTTGATATGACGTTCAGATTCAGTTAAGTCCAAAGCAAAATGAGACGGGCAAGGGTCACGCAGGCCACGTCCCTTTTAATGCAATGCTTTAAGTGAGCATTTTTCTTACTTGATGTTCCATACATGGCAATTGAGTTTTGTATTTTTTAATATGTTCAAATTCAAATTCAAGTTCACATTATGTAGTTTCCAGATCCCAGCAATCTCTTCTCCATGGCATTTCCTGTGTTCTATTTGATGGCCTCTTACTATAAAATGTATCTTTCTTTCTTTCTTTCTTTCTTTGCATTTTTCTTTTTCTTTCACTCACTGATTTTATTCTTTCTTTCTTTCTTTCTTTGCATTTTTCTTTTTCTTTCACTCACTGATTTTATTCTTCAATTCTTTCTTTCTTTCTTTCTTTCTTTCTTTCTTTCTTTCTTTGCATTTTTCTTTTTCTTTCACTCACTGATTTTATTCTTTCTTTCTTTCTTTCTTTCTTTCTTTCTTTCTTTCTTTCTTTCTTTCTTTCTTTCTTTCACTGTTTTTGTTCTTTCTGTACTTCGATTTGCTCTTTCATTCTCTTTCTTTCTTTCTTTCTTTCACTGTTTTTGTTCTTTCTGTACTTCGATTTGCTCTTTCATTCTCTTTCTTTCTTTCTTTCTTTCTTTCTTTCTTTCTTTCTTTCTTTCTTTGCATTTTTCTTTTTCTTTCACTCACTGATTTTATACTTCAATTCTATCTTTCTTTCTTTCTTTCTCTGTTTTTGTTCTTTCTGTACTTCGATTTGCTCTTTCATTTTCTTTCTTTCTTTCTTTCTTTCTTTCTTTGCATTTTTCTTTTTCTTTCACTCACTGATTTTATTCTTTCTTTCTTTCTTTCTTTCTTTCTTTCTTTCTTTCTTTCTTTCTTTCTTTCTTTCTTTCACTGTTTTTGTTCTTTCTGTACTTCGATTTGCTCTTTCATTCTCTTTCTTTCTTTCTTTCTTTCTTTCTTTCACTGTTTTTGTTCTTTCTGTACTTCGATTTGCTCTTTCATTCTCTTTCTTTCTTTCTTTCTTTCTTTCTTTCTTTCTTTCTTTCTTTCTTTCTTTCTTTCTTTCTTTCTTTCTTTCTTTCTTTGCATTTTTCTTTTTCTTTCACTCACTGATTTTATACTTCAATTCTATCTTTCTTTCTTTCTTTCTCTGTTTTTGTTCTTTCTGTACTTCGATTTGCTCTTTCTTTCTTTCTTTCTTTCTTTCTTTCTTTCACTGTTTTTGTTCTTTCTGTACTTCGATTTGCTCTTTCATTCTCTTTCTTTCTTTTTCTTTCTTTGCATTTTTCTTTTTCTTTCACTCACTGATTTTATACTTCAATTCTATCTTTCTTTCTTTCTTTCTCTGTTTTTGTTCTTTCTGTACTTCGATTTGCTCTTTCATTCTCTTTCTTTCTTTCTTTCTTTCTTTCTTTCTTTCTTTCTTTCACTGTTTTTGTTCTTTCTGTACTTCGATTTGCTCTTTCATTCTCTTTCTTTCTTTTTCTTTCTTTGCATTTTTCTTTTTCTTTCACTCACTGATTTTATACTTCAATTCTTTCTTTCTTTCTTTCTTTCTTTCTTTCTTTCTTTCTTTCTTTCTTTCTTTCTTTCTTTCTTCCTTTTTTCAGTTTTTGTTCATGTACTTTAGTTATTTCTTCCTTATTTCTATACTCTTTCTTTCTTTTCAATCTTTTTTGCGCTTTTTTCTTTCATTCACTTTTTTATTTTCACTTTCATGCTTTCTTTTGCTGTCTCATTCTTTCTTTTTCATTATTTCTGTCCTTGCTCGCTTTTTCCCTCAATCCTTTTTTTGACTTCTTTTCCGTTTTCTCTTTATCTTTCTTTAACTCTTTCTTACTTTCCTTTTCACTCTTTTCTTTTGCTCTTCATGCTTTCTTTTTTAATTTTTTTCTGTCCTTTAAATCCTCCCTTTTCATTCTTCATCTTTCTGCTTATTTTCTCTATTTTCTCTTTTTTCTTTATTTCTAAGAAAGAAAGATGTGTACTACTCTTCTTTCACACCCCTCTGCCCTCTCTCTGGGCCGCATGGACTGATATTGCTGTCCTGGGGCATTATAACATGTTCAACAGCATGTTACTGCCCTATTTTATGCTCACCCCCCACCAGCACAGCCAGCTCTCAGGACGGGATAGCGATGCTTGCTTAAACGCTACAGATTTAAAAAAGAGTTACATTTGTAAGCAGCCTAGTGATCTCCATTTGTGTCGAGTTACAATAAAACGAGACCCAAGCTCCATTCCCTCATATGTCAAATATGCACCATTCATTTGATTTTTTTTGGGGTAGTTTTGAAATGCTCAGCTGCGTGGAAGCTTATTTGCATGCAATATGTCTGCCTTCTTTTTTTACCTTTCGTTACCTTTGCAGACCGGTTTGGTCTATCTCTCCCCCTCTTTTTCTCTCTCTCTCTCTACCTCCGAGCTGATCTAATGATTCATGGAGCTACATCGAGCTGCTTGTCGGAGATCAATCATCTTGGTCGGAGCGTTCTGCCGATTGTTTGAGTAGGGGGCCATTAGAGAGAACTGTTTGGAAGTGTTTTGTGAACCTAAGCTGCTTCAAAGGTCAGAGAATCAGAAAAAAACAGAGTCTTTCTGAAAAGTGCTGCTGTGTGTGTGTGTGTGTGTATGCGAGAGAGAGAGGAAGAGAGAGAGGCCTTGTCAGCCTCGTTGTGACTCCGCTGCCCTTTGTTAGTATGAATGCTTAAACAGCTCGCCACGAGCTCAGAACCCGGGATAAATAATTTCCACTGTCTGTCATGCCGATCTGAAATATGCACGGCTACAGCTCGGGCGGAAAGATGAGACAAAAGGAGAGGAGAGGAGAGGTGAGCCGAAAAAGCTGGCATGGAGAACGGGCGCACATAAGAGGGCTGTTTTATGTGGCTTGTCAATACCTACTAATGAGAATCTCCACTGTGATTTGCATTGTACAGTTTGAATCCAACGTATTGCTAACATGCCGTATACTTCTGTGAACGGGGGCTCTTGAAAGTCTCCGAGTTCTGTTTTCGGGAAGTTGTCAAAGCTGTTATAATTTTTCCAACTCACTCTTGTTGTGTAGGAGCAGCAGTTTCATTGTTTGAGATCTTTGCAGCACAACTTTCTGCACATCTTTATGCACAAGAGTCAACTTTTAAAGATCAAATGCTCGACAGACTGATGACCTTGCGAATGTGCAATTTGAAACCGATGCGCATTCACATTTGGCACTAAAGAGCAGCGTGCACTTTTTGAGACAAGTGGAAGAAACTTGTCCATGATTCACATGAAGTTAATGGGTGAAAAGACACAAGACTCCTAACTGATTAAACACAGTCAGATGTTTTTGTGATGCATAGAGCCACTTGTTCTCTTTCTCTCTCTCTCTCTGTTCCCCTGAACAAAATAAGTGGTGTTTGTCAGCTTGGTACTCCAGAAATTAAAAAATAATTAACTTCTTTTTTTTTTTTTTATTCTGCCTCTGTGGGTGCCAAACCTCAGCATCATGGGTTTGATTGAAGAAGGCATGGCAGAGTAGACGTACCCCCACCCCTGAACTCGCAGTGCCCTGGTAAAAACTGAGGGGGTGGTGGCTGCAGGAAATGTTTACATGTGATAGCTGGTTTAAGACCCAGCAGTTTGCCAGTAATTGGGTAAGCTGGCACAGCGGTGAAGACCTTTTGTTGCACATTCGTCTTGAATCAAAACCACTTTTCCACACCACAAAAGGGGAGCTGAATTGAAATCAGCTGTATTTGGTTGATTTAAGACAGTTTCTGTTTCATGGAACCGCATTTAAGGCAGCTGTAGCCTCACCATCGTGCGTCTGCTTGCCAGGCATCTCCACGCTGTCCAAGTCCCATTCACTAAATCATTTTAAGAGACCGAAATGTTTAAATGTCCCCTCAACAATGGAAGAGCTGTCTGTCAGGATTGGACAGTACACGTAGTTCTGTATAAACCGAAGACGATACGTACTGATAATTATCTTATTTCCTATTTGGCTGGTTGCTTGAAAACTTAATGATGCTGCTATTTTAGACTTTTTTTTAGTTTATATTTTTTATTTATTTATTTATTTTTTGCCTCCCAGTTCTTGGGAAGAGAGAAAAGTAGGACGCTCACTTTGCAAGTATTGCACAACCCCACTTTCTTGTTTGTTGTTGTGTGTTTTTTTTTCTTCTTAAAGGCACAAATTATTTTAAAAATAAACAAACAAAAAAGCATTTCTCAACTGGAAGAATATTTAATTGTTTTTTGATTACTTAGGATAGGGCCGTGGGAATTCCTAGTTTTAAATATTTAAAGACATGCAGTCCTGCATGAAGCCATATTTCAATTGGCGGTTAACTGCATTTTTTCCACGCTCAATAATTATTCTCTGACAACAGTCTAAAAACATCAAATACATAAATATTTGAATTTCTGTTCAGCGGAGAGCATAAATTAGAAGGAGCTCTCAGGGTGTCCTCGGTCCTCTCAGAAACACACAGACAGCAGGGACCGAGAACGCCAGAGAGCCTTTGGCCAGAGGGTGGCAGCAGTGAGTAGCCCTCTCCACAGAGGTCTGCCAGTCTGATTATAATTTATGATCCATTTCTATTATAGGTGGGGTGTGCAGAGATGGTTACAGTAATAATTATCAGAGTGAAGCGTTTCCTAGGCAACTAGAATCTTTTTTTTTCTCCTCCATTCATGCGGGCGTAGCAAAAAGTGAGTGTCTGTGTGTAGCATGACATGGCTAGTAGGCCTCTGTTACTGGTATCGACACTTCAACTGCTACATGTGGTGGTTTCACTATGTTCTACTACTGCAGGCTTCGGGCTGTGTTCAGTCCCTGCAGGCTGGACCACACACGCACTGACTTTTTTTATTTGCATATTTGCAAAGATTAACATTTAATATGCTTTTCATGCCATTTGGAAGTACAAAACAACTATCTTTTTTGGGAATTGTTTTAACTAGTCTGGCTTAGACTTTTTTTATACTGACAATATTGCTTTCATTTTTCTGCGTTTCTCAGTTTCCTTCATGTTGGCAGTAGTAACAAGTGTTATCCCTGACTTCACCTCGGCAGCCACGTCCTCTTGGGTCCTACACAAGCCCCCTGCACAATTACAGGACAGGCCTAATTCCTTATCATAAAAATCCAATGGTGTAATGCTGGAGGAATTGCTGTGTTGAGGCTAAACAATAGGCCTCGCAGACTAGGCTTTGTGTCATTAAACTCAGCATGCAAGCTTTGAAGTGTCCCTTAATTCGGCCATGCTGCGCCTCTTCCGCATGAAGATATTGCAACAATATGAAGAAAGCGAAATGAGAGAGTCAGAGAGACAAATGGAGATGTAGCCATCACCTTCACCGTGAACCACTTTTATTTTCACTCCTGTTAGGTGTACTACTGAGATTACTTAGACCCATTACCACAGTTATGGTTAGGCGGAGCACCAGAGCAATAGAGAAACAGTGTTCTCCTGGTACTTCATAGGCAAGTCAGACGTCTGGCTTCGAACCTGAGCAATATTCCCACAAGGGCTCTAGTGTTCGCATTTACCACAAAAACAATACACACTTGAAAAGTTTGCATCGCCAGACAGCCGCTGCCGAGGACCTACGCTTAATTTCAATCACATCATTTGAGTGGGAGGGAAGAAATCAGTTAGTGCAGAGGAAACGTTATTTGAGATAAGATTATTTGACTTTTTTGCCACTTCCTTTGATGTTAAAGAGAATTAAAGAGATGGTTCGCTCAAAAATAAATATTTTGTCCTTATTTTTTCACCCTCATTTTCTCTATGAATGACTCACAGTTGGCCATTTATTTTCACTTTATTCATCTTTTTTCCTGAAAGTGGAAGTCTCGTCTATCTCATGACGGAAAGATGCTTTACATTTCCGGTTTATGGTGTTTCCAGTCAAATTGACGCACATCTTAACCCTGCATATGTTTTAATATTTAGTTCTTTTTAAAAAGTTGCAGTTTAATTAATTTAGTAGATCTTTTTTCCAGGGATGCGCCGCAATGAAAATTCTTGCCTGAGCTGAAGCCAAACAAACACTGGGCCGAAGGCCGATTACCGAACTCGTTTTTTTCCCTCCATGCATTTTTTTTTTTTTACCATTGCGTAAGTTAAATAGCCGAAATGTGCTTTTTACAGTAAAAAAAAAAAAAAAAAAAAAAACAATTACAAAACAACAATTTAAAAATATTTATTAAACACTGAACATTTTTAACATTAGACATTATAGCCTACCAACAAAAGCACAATTTAACTCAAAATATTCTTTGGCCATTTTTAAGATCCCCTTTTTGAATCAGGCATTTGTTTTTTAATGTACAAATAAATGCAGCCTTGCTGGCTGAAGAGATTTCTTTTAAAACATTAGAAACTATTACAGATCCCAATTTCAACACTATGTGTGAATGTTATGATACATGTATTAATAGAGCTGTTGTAATTATTGTTAGCATTATTTTTGTCTTATTTTTTTATTTTATTTTGCAGAGCAGTAAAATTCCAATATTCACATTTATGAATGTTTACTTTTATTTTGGCCACAAGAAGACTTCAGTAATTCTTTTTGTTGATGGCACAGGTTCATAAATGATTCTCAAAACGCTGTTTCAGCACATATTTTCCTTGCGCTTTGGACTGCGGTAGTTTATTTACTAATGGTTCAAGGCCATTTCGCGATATTAGTCTTTATACAGTAGGCTGACCCGTCCTCTTCTCATCGAAGACATGCAGTGCATACTCTCTCGCTGTCGGTGCTTGTTTTAAATGCTTCCACACTGCCTACATGTTGGCTGCATTAGTGCACGCCTCTATTCGATCGCGTCACGTCATTGTTCGGTATAATTTATTCAGCCTTTTCGCTTATTATTCATTTTGGTTGCTGAACATTCGGTGCATCCCTACTTTTTACCCCATTTTAACATGAATTTCTATGGAGACCAGAACATGAGGAAATCCAAATGGAAGTTTAAAGGATAGTTCACCCAAAAATGAAAATTTGATGTTGATCTGCTTACCCCCAGGGCATCCAAAATGTAGATGACTTTGTTTCTTCAGTAGAACACAAATTAAGATTTTTAACTCAAACCGTTGCAGTCTGTTAAGCATATAATTGCAGTGGATGGGCACCAAACCTTTAAAAGTAAAAAAAACAAAAAAACATGCACGGACAAATCACAAATACACAGCAATGTCCATCTGTCCTCAACGCGAGCTCATTATCCGGCACGTTACATGTGTACGCGCTCTGGCGTAGTATACTCAAACTCCGGAAGCGATCTGTCGCGTGTATATGACACTCATTGTTTACACAGTGATTGTGGTTATAGCGGCTATTCAAAATTACTTGCGCTTATCCTGATTGTTCAAACCGATTTAAAGCTAAAATATTACGTTTGCTTGCACGAACTCATTTGGGACTGTTGACTATTCACCGATTTCCCCTTACGGGGTTTGCGTATACTACGCCAGAGCACATACACAGGTAACGCGCCGGATGCTGAGCTTGTGCTCATAACAGGTGGGCATTGCTGTGTATCAGAGGTAAAAACTGTTCAGTTTCTCACAAAAAACGATTATTTCGTGTCTTAGGACATCAGTGTATCGTCACGAGCCGCAGGGTGTAATTTGGATATGTCTGTGCATGTTTTTTTTTTTTTTTACTTTCAAAGGTTTGGTGCCCATCCACTGCTATTATATGACTAACAGACTGCAACAGTTTGAGTTAAAAATCTTCGTTTGTGTTCTACTGAAGAAACAAAGTCACCTACATCTTGGATGCCCTGGGGCTAAGCAGATAAACATACAATTTTCATTTTTGGGTGAACTATCCCTTTAAGGTCCTTGCACAGTGAGTCTGAAAATTTTGTATGCATTTTTAAATTTTTTTCAAATTCGTCATCCTTTCCTATCAAAATGCTTGCTACGGATGCGGAAATGCAGAAAATCAATTTGATCCAATTATTTTTTATGACGAATGAAAGTTTCGGAGGCAGTGTGTAAACTTGATTGACACAACATGAGGTCGTATTTATTTTTTTAACGTGCGAACATTTCTGACAAACAATTCGGACTCACAGTGCAATGAACTTTAGAATCCATCATAGCAATGCTCATCGGTTACTCAGGGAAAATATGGATACAAAAAACCTTGAACATTCTGCTAAGTATATTCTTTTGAGTTCTACAGAAGAAAAAAAAGCCATAAAGGTTTAGAATAACGTAAGGCTGAGTAAACAATGTCAAAATGTTTATGTTTTGGGACAAACTGTCCCATTAAGAAAAGAAGAACCTTTGCTGGAAAGTCCAGCTTAAGCTGCTAACTGTTTTGGAACATGGTTGCTGGTTTCTAGCTGGTCTAAGATGGTCATTAGGCGGCACAAGCTGCTAGACCAGCTGCTAGACCAACAAACAAACCAGCTACCCACTAGTCATGCCAGATTAAGGTGATTTTTTTGGAACATGGTTGTCAACACTTTAATGACTAGAGCTGTCCCGATATCAGATTTTCACTACACAATTATCGTGACCAAGATAATTCGCAATAATTTGCATGATATATAAATGTAAATAAATAATAGATAAATAAATAAATAAATAAATAAATAAATAAATAAATAATGGACCAAATAACAAAATAACATAAATAATACTATCAGCCAATTTATTTGTAGAATTTATTTATTTAATTTATTTAAAGTTTTTTTCTAACTTAGTTTGTTGTGTGTTATCTTTTTTGGGCAATGAATTAAAATTAAAAAAGGAGGATAGGAGAGTTTGTAACCATAAGTGTACAAAAAAAGTTTTTTGGGCTTTTAGTATGAATATGTTAGTTTTAAAGGGCACCTATTATGCAACATTCACTTTTACATGTTGTTTGGACATTATTTTGTATGCATATTTGTTGGCAATGTTTTTACACAACCACCCTATAATGATAAAAATTCACCCGCTCCTCTATTTTTTAATCCCTATAAATCATGTCTCAGAGCTTACTGATCACATGTGACATCACACTTTGACATCACAGCTGTTTAACTTTACAGACATAACCGACTATTTTTGTAACTTAAGCGTGTTTTAACAAAGTTGTGTGTGAAAGAGAACTTAGTTTAGTACTCACATGCCGTGTGAAGGCCACTTTCTGTCCGTGTGCACTCAGAAACCATATATCAGAAGTTTGAACTGATATAGCTTCAAAACGCATGTTTTCAGTGCGATAAACGTGATAATTGAAACCAAACAGATGTTTTTGTAGCAGTTAAAAGCTGTAAAGTCCCATTCTGGAAAAAGGGGGCGGGGAGCAGCAGCTCATTTGCATTTAAAGAGCCATGCACGAAAACAACCTGTTTCTGCTTCCACTCAAAATAGGCATTTTTAAAATGATATAATAAATGATCTGTCGGGTATTTTGAGCTGAAACTTCACAAACACATTCTGGGGACACCCATAAATTATAACTTCCACCAATATAGATCAACGATTTTGATGACGTCACCCTGCACTTCAGCTTCTAATCGAACTTTCTGTCCAGTCAAATGCTCTCTGTAATCTGAATCGCCCCGCCCCCTACTCTATAAATAGACGCTGAAGCTGTGGCTGAAATCTGTCACTTGTTTATTAGTATTTTCTGTACGGTTTATGGCACGTAGTGCACTTTATAGGGAAAGGGAATGCTTTCCGTTGGGGTGAATGAAATCTGGTTTTGCACTGTGCAAGTCTGCTCCAGTCCAGAGACAAGAAAGCACGGAGTGGATCATATGCGCGAATCAGTGCAGACCACAATCAGACCCATATAAATTCTTCACAGAATGGTATATTTTATAGCGATATGAATGAGATTATGGCTGTCACACGCTGTCAAATGTGGCTTTAAGCTCAACTGCTCTGCCCCAAGCTGTGATATAAACAAAACATTATTTGCTATTTAAAAAAAAAAAAGGGGTCTGAACTAGGGCTGGGCCGATAAACGATATCATATCGAATCGCGATCAAATTTATGTTAATAATGATGATAGGCTCTTGACATTTTTTGCTCGATATGGATTAATCTAAGAGCCAATCACACAGTAGAAATATGCGACAACAGCCAATCAGCGTACAGCGTGCGTGTGCACGTCAAAGTACAAAGTTCATTTCCTAACGCACTTTGCGAAGCAAACTTAACACCAGGATGACAAAAAAAAAAAGAGAGAGGAAGCAGCGACGAAAGTGAAACTAACTTCGAGTTATTATTCAAAGATGTTGAAATTGTCGACAAAAAAGGTAGCACGAATTCCGTTATATAAGTGGTTTGGCTACCTGAAAAGTGACTCTTAGCTCAGCTAAACCGAAAGCAAAAAACGCACGCGCATTCAAAAGCAATTTGAATCCCCCCAATGCACGCAAATTAGGCTACATGACATATCTAGGCTGTTATTAGTATGTAGGCTATGATAGGTTGTCTATGTCTATAGCTCTGTATCATGCTTGAAATATCCGTCTCTATTTGCACTTTGAATATTTAGAGAGTAGCCTACTTAGATTATGGCTGAATTGTCTGCACTTAATACGATTAAGAAAGAACCGTGTCGTAATTTTTTGTTATTTATACTGTAGATTGTTTCAAAATGCAGTGGTTGCCTCTAATTTAAATAGCTTAACCTATAATAGAGAAAATAAACAATTGTGTTAATAATAATAATAAATAAATAAATAATTGTGTTACAAATTATGTTTTTACAATAATTTTATGTTTACATTTTGTACATTTACTCTCATTTACCATACTCTGTCACAACTTTTATTTTTTAAATTTATTTTAGTAAGTTGTTTTAATTTTTAAGGCCAAATCTGTAATCTGTTTTTGTTAATAAACTATACTTTAAATGTAATTTAATGAACCCTTTCATTTTTGTGGCTTTAGTCATTGTTGGGATACTATTTTAAAGCTGGCAACATCAACAGCTTATATCGAAATATATATCGTTATCGTTCAATATGGGAAAAAAATTATCGAGATTACATTTTTGCCATATCGCCCAGCCCTAGTCTGAACTGATTGATATGTCCCACCTACGTAAATAATGTTATGTGTTTCAAAGCAATTCAGTGGATCTTCAAAGGATTAGTTCACTTCAAGAGTAAATTTTTCTTAATAATTTACTGACCCCCATGTCGTCCAAGATGTTCATGTCTTTCTTTCTTCAGTCAAAAAGAAATTAAGGTTTTTGAGGAAAACATTCCAGGATTTTTCTCCATATAGTGGACTTCAGTGGTAGCCAACAGGTTGAAGGTCCAAATTGCAGTTTCAATGCAGCTTCAAAAGGCTCTTTTAACCACAAATGCTGGTCTTGAACTAAGTCTGCAATGTGCATCCATGACTTCACGTAATCACGTTGGAAAGGTCACACGTGGTTAGTTTTTTGACTGTATACTTTGTAGTGTTGGGTTCGAGTCCAAATAAAAGTCAAGTCCAAGTCTTTAAACAATCGAGTCCGAGTCGAGTGTAAGTCCAAAATAGGGCGAGTCGGACTCAAGTCCGAGTCCAAATGGGTCGAGACCGAGTCGAGTCCGAGGTCTATATAGTAAAGGCTACCACAGAAATAGTCTACTAGAATGGAGTAATAAATGTAAAAACAAAACACTCTACAATCTTCACTGTATACATTAAATATAGATGATTCTTATAAAAGTTACTAAACTGCTTCAATCAAGAGCAGTGAGTGATTTTCTCTTTTTCTTTTGTTGTTTGATTATGACGCAGTCTGCGGCAACAGGTTTACTCGCAGGCTTTCAAGTATTGGCAAGACTTTTAAACACGTGCGAATATTGAATGTCACTTTCGTAATAATGCATCGAGTAAAATTTCCATCAACTGTCCTTGGACTCTGCGATAATTCCCGAAAAAATTTTACTCGACACCGGACTCGAGTCCGAATACAAGTCTGAGTACCTCAACCCTAGTACTTTGGTTCAAAAATGTAGAGTAGGGCGAAAAATTCCATCTCAGTTTCTCCTCTAAATTCAAAATCACCCAACATCGCTGTTCCTATTTTTTTTATAAAGGGCATTTGACTTTCTTTGCACATCGCTTTGTAAACACTGGGTTGGTACTTCTGCCTACGTCACGCGTGCGTGATTACATAATGCATGATGTCAAGCTAGTGCAAGAGGAGTATTCGTGGTTAAAAATAATAGACATTTAATCGTTTTCTTAGCTGGGATCGTGTAGAGCCCTTTGCAGCTGCATTGAAACTTCAATTTGGACCTTCAACCTGCTGATTCTCATTGAAGTCCACTATATGGAGAAAAATCCTGAATCCTCAAAAACCTTAATTTCTTTTTGACTGAAGAAAGAAAGACATGAACGTCTTGGATTATACAAGGGTAAGTAAATTATCAGGAAATTTTACTGCAATACTGTCATCTATTATTTTGGAGTGTCAACCAGATGGCGCTGGATTATTTAAAGTATTATGGTGCGTTCACACCGCACACTTTGTCTGCGTCAGGCAACGCACCTAACGCATCTAGTTTGACGCATGTACGTTGAAGCTGGCAACGCTTGCTTTTTGGTGCGTTCACACCGCACACGTCAGGCAACGCTCCCAACGCATCTAGTTTTCTGCACACTTCCCCTGAATAAACCATGGCAAACTATTGGGACTGGACATTTTGGAATCCTCTCATGAACATGTTTCGCTAGCTAACGAAATGGGAAATAATTACGTTGAGAAAAGATATGACAACCCGATCTCTTCAGCGATCTTCATCCAAGCAAGTTCCTTTACATTCCTGTCTTTATACAACAACGAGGACGGATCATACAATTCTCTGCGATTGCAGACGGCTAGAATAAGTTTGTAGCCGTCTTCAATCGCAGAGAATTGTATGTTTTTGGTTTTTCTGCTCCCGCTTCATTCAAAATACGTGTGGTGACGTCGCTACAGTGAGACGCTCTGATTGGTTGATGCACTGCGTCAAGTGCGTTAAGTCCGTCAAAAGTTCAACTAGCTGAACTTCTGCGTTGCTTGCGTTGGCTGCGTTGACGCTTGAAACGCAGGTAACGCTTGAAAAGTTGACGGATCCAACGGACACAACGCAACGCAGAGCCTCTGACGGACCTCTGACGGACTCAACCATTGACTTTACATGTAATCTTGCCGCAACTGACGCATGACGGTTTGGGCGGTGTGAACGCAGCATTACTGTATGTGGAGTATTCTGAAACTCCTACTAATGAGCAACTTAAAAACAACGGTTTTATGAAATACAGGGTCAAACTTGTGTCATTTGGACGTTGACTTGTCTAGGTAAAACAGCAGTTGACCTTGGCTTCCAAAGTTAATGCTAAACGAGAGACCTCATTGCCTCGGTCTCCCCCAGTCGCAGCAGGGTACGTAATGGATACGTGGAGATATTGTCCCAGAGATCTGCCGGGGACTCAGGAGGTGTGGGCTCTGTTTCACCTCCCGCCCCACAGCAGATTTTGTGGTGATGCTGATGGCGGCTGGCATTAGTACCGCTGGGAGTTTGAAAGCGGCTCTGTTACTCGCAAGGGGTTAAAAAGCTGACGGGGCGGGCTCTCAGTACCCCCAGAGTGTGTCATTGATTGAGGCACTTGGCTGATATGTCACCACCAGGCACACAGATGGATGAAAACACAAACAGTACAGCCGCGAACACCTTATCCGAGCCGCCGCATACTGTATGCGCGCGTACGTGTGGTGTGTGTTTTGTACGATTGGCCGTGAGTTGTGATGGTGTGAAAATCTCTGGATACGACGGCGTGGTGTGTTTTGTCCACACGCTTCCAGTAATCTGTTCCACACAATCCTCAAGTGTCTTCCCTTCTCGTTCTCCCTCGTCCCTCCTCCCTCTGTCTGTTTTGCTCTCTCTCGTTCCCTTTTCTTTTGCCTCTCTCCACCCTGAAGTGCCCTTTTTAATTGAACAGTCATCTGTCGGCTGTTTTCCCTTCTCCCCTCCTCCCTTCTCCAACATCAGTCCATCCGATGGCTTGAGCCACTCTCTCTTCCCTTCTTTCTCTCTCTCCTCCATCATGCCATCTGCTTACAGCCCAGTGACTGGCAAGTACTATGCCATCTCTCCCTACCTCCTTTCATCTGTCCCTCCCTCCCTCTCTGTTGGCATTGTTTGTTTGCACGGGTTGCTGTGCCTTTAAGACCGCTGCCTGCGACTCGGGCCTAATATCATTAATCTGTACAAACTTGGTGTGACAGAAGCAGGAGGCACCGCAGATTGATGACATTTTATTGTTATTGCAGTGCTACTATTAACTGTTCTGCGGTTCTGCTCGCATTTTTTTCCCTCTACCTCCACACGCCTGGCAGAGAGAGACCAGGGAAAGGGAGATATTTGCAAATTGAACACAGTGCTGGTTTGATACAGAGAAAAACTGATTAATTTAAGTGTAAAATTGCTGTTTTGATGTTATATTTCAGTGGTTTTTGTGCCAATAAATGCAGCTGAATCATTGGTCTTGTTTTCTCTTAAGGCCTGCTGAAGATTACGGAGACGAGTGAGAAGCACTTAATTTGCAAACAACAGGGATTCTGTTGTTCGCTCGCAATATATGGCTTTTATATACTTTTGAGAAATATGTATATTAATGCTGGATGTTTATTATCATGGACTGTATAACGCTTGATGCACAGTGCAGTTTTATTGATCCACAACACCTCTTACATTTGTACTGGCTCGGGTATTACAGCCTAAATATTACATCAACAGCAATATCTATTTATCACTGATGTTTAAAACTGAAAATATTGCTGTTACTATATTACCATTATTACAGCTGCTGTCAGTACTATCACTGAGTTAAGTGCAACTGCTGGCACTTCTAAAATTGTGGATACAACTGCGTAAAAAAAAAAAAAAGCATTTGCTCGCTTATTCGTGCCATTACAATTTTTTATTTTTTTTGGAAACAGAAAATGAGATCTTAAGCAGAATGTCTGAGCATCTCTTTTTCATAACAAAATTATGGATTGTGAATAATACTGCCAAGCCTTAAAAAGCTGAAAATAGAAGA
>NC_133363.1:25303562-25318562 GCF_049309525.1 Garra rufa | reverse complement strand
GTGTCGGCTGGTATGAGTCTGTTGTGTTGGTATATTAAGCAACCCAGAATGTGAATGCGTTTGACAGCATTGCAACTTAGTTTCTCAGTCTCTTCCCTGCCTTAATCTTTCTCCTACTGGAGGCTGGCGGTGGTCCATCCATCTGATGAGAACTTCCCTCCTGTCCAAATCAACCTGCCACCTGCCCATCAATCAGCTCCCAACAGCTACAGCTACTTTCATTTAGAGATTTGACAATTATACAAGTTGGACAACATCACTCATATCTATCCCAGCATCAATGAGCGACAATCTCCGCTCATGAGCCACCTTTAAACCCCTTAGCAGACACGCCGGCTAATGTCATCTTGGCTGATGTCGAGACAACAACATTTACCAACACGTCAGCCTGGCATCCAAAAGCGCTCGCAATGTTTCCGAAACCGCGTGACCAAATTGCTGCTAAATTGCAGCCTTGACGAGCACTATTGCATTGTGCGCCGCCATCTAGGCCTGTCTGTTAGACGGAGAAGACTTTATGAGGCCAAAACGTATGAGGAAAAGGACGAGAACAGTCAGTCATGTGGGATCCGAGATGCGGCGAGAACAACGAGAGGGGGACAGACTTGATGGGATTTCCGAAATCCATGTGGGCCATGATGAATGTCTGAAATTGGTTTGTCTGGAGCTTGATAAGTCATTTGTTTTCATTAGCCTGATGGTAGCCTAAGTCCATAGTGGTAGACTGATTGGTGTGTGGTTCAGGGGGCTTGGATGGAGATGAGGCCTCTTTCCTGTCCTACTCTTCATCCCACTCTAAGAGAATTATCCCGGCTCAAGGGCCCGCACCCCTGTGGACAGCTCCTGATCAGATAGGCCTCTGACAGCAAAATATCATTCACTCCCTGTCGCCGCCGTGCTCTCGTTGGAGCATGTCCATTAAATATTGACGAGCCGTTATCTCCGGGCACTGAGGGAGACGTAAAAATAACGCAAAGAATGGAGAGGGGAGATAAAGTCAGCCGTGAGAGTCTCACCTTACAAATCCAAAGCGGCGATCCACTACCGCTGACTTTTACTCTTAATAATTAGTCACATGTAAAACCGTTTTCCGACGACAGTTAAAGGAGAAGTTCACTTCCAGAACAAAAATGTACAGATAAATTTACTCACCCCCTTGTCATCCAAGATGTTCATGTCTTTCTTTCTTCAGTCGTAAAGACAATGTTTTTTAAAGAAAACATTTCAGGATTTCTCTCCATCTATGGTGCCCTTGAGTTTGAACTTCCAAAATGTAGTTTTAAATGCAGCTTCAAAGCTCTCAGCACAATCCCAGCCGAGGAAGAAGAGCCTTATCTAGCGAAACAACTGTTTATTTTCAAAAAAAAAATTGGCAATTTATATACTTTTTAACCTCAAATGCTCATCTTGTCTAGATCTACGTCAACTGATAACGTCAGCCGAGAGACTCACCTTACAGATCCAAAGCGGCGACGGCAGTTAAAGGAGAAATTCACTTCCAGAACAAAAATTTTCAGATAATTTACTCACCCCCTTGTCATCCAGGATGTTCATGTCTTTCTTTCTTCATGTTTTTTGAGGAAAACATTTGAGGATTTCTCTTCATATAGTGGACTTCTGCGGTGCCCGCGAGTTTGAACTTCCAAAATGCAGTTTTAAATGCAGCTTCAAATGGCTCTAAATGATCCCAGCCAAGGAAGAAGGGTTTTATCTAGCGAAATTATTGGTTATTTAAAAAAAAATACAATTTATATACTTTTTAACCTCAAATGCTCGTCTTATCTAGCTCTGCGTCAACTCAAAAAATGTCCATCTCATTTTCTTCTCCAACTTTAAAATCCAACCTAGTGTTTACAAAGTGAACGTGCAAAGAAGATCAAACACCCTTCACAAAAAAAAGATGATTTTGAAGTTGGGGGAGAAAATGAGATACCCTAACTGTCTTGAACTGGAATACACAGACTACATGCAGAGCTAGACAAGACGAGCAATTGAGGGTAAAAAGTATATACATTTTTTTTTTTTTTTTTTTTTTATAGAAAATAGCAGATTGTTTCGCTAGATAAGACCCTTCTTCCTCGGCTGGTATCGTTTAGAGCCCATTGGAGCTGCATTTAAACTGCATTTTGGAAGTTCAAACTCGGGGCACCATATAAGTCCATTATACGGAGAGAAATCCTCAAATGTTTTCCTTAAAAAACATAATTTCTTTACGACTGAAGAAAGAAAGACATGAACATCTTGGATGACAAGGGGGCAAGTAAATTATCTGTACATTTTGGTTCTGGAAGTGAACTTCTTCTTTAAGTACACTTGGCTCGCGTTTGCCTTTAAATGTCAGGTGCTGGTTAAAACAGACAAGTCGTGTGAACCTAATGGAAGGGATTGTATGCGGAACAATAAGGCAGACGCGCTGTTGCTAGGCATGTTCCGTTAATAGGCTCGCAGGTGGCACTTAAATGCGTCTTTCAGCCGCGGAGTGGATTTGTGTGCGTGTTTTTCCCCCTATTGTGCCTGGAAAGGAAAGTCACAAGCCCTCTTGTTTTTTTGTTTGGAAGAGCCTGAAGTCACCTTTCATAAGGCCTTGTCACCGCTCACTCAGTATAAACACACTCTCGCCCCGCAGTCAAATCAGGCGCTGACATACTGCCGCTGTCACACCAAACATCGCCCACAGCATCAGGAAATAATCCAGCAGAAGAGACACTTAAAATAGGCCCGTGGTGCTACCGAGAGCAGGAGCGAGGGAATGTGTCTTAGAAAGAGGGTTAAGTTGCCTGTAAACCACTTGATTCTGCGAACACAGCGTGTTGTATGTTAGTCTGTTCGAGACGCCGTTTGGGGGATGGGTTCACGGTCGCACATGTGACACAAACACGTACAGATAGAGAGCGAAGAGCCACATGGCAGCGATGCTGGGGGGCCATATGAGGCTTTCAGGCCTTGGTTAATTGGGAGCCTTCACTATTGATTAGGAGATTAGGAGTGAGCGAGCATGGCTCCCATAAGCCAGCACACACTCAGCGGGAGGGAAAGGGTGCTGTGTGTGTCTGTGTTCAATGAAATGAAACATGTCTGAAATATGCCACTCTGTTTGTCTGTAGTGCAAACACAAGGCAAGAGGAAAGGGTTAATGGCTACCTGATCTGAAGCGAGTTGATTGATATTGTTTTCAGGTCTTGATAAAAGGGGAAATTTGTCAGTTTGATTGAATTGATCTGCGGGTGCCAACTAGTCCACCAATTAAAAGGTCATTCATCGGTTTATGCTGGTTCCGAGTGGCTGGCTTGCCTGGCGAAGAATGGGTTAACCTCTCTGGCCATGACAGTATAAAAGCAAGCAAAATCAATAGGAGGAAAAATAGGAAAATGACATGCCCCTCCAGTTGGGAGATCTAATCTCCAATATCCATTTACAACACTAGGACTCGCTTTAGCAATTATAGGCCATCTCCACTGGCGGCCTCTCCTTTGGAGCCCTGTGGAAATGCCTTTAAAATCTGCATTCAATACCGAAACAGTTTGTTTAATTCTCAGAAAGCACGTTCTCATATCACCAAATGATTTTGAGTGAACAAATTTCTCTTTTCTGAAAATGCAACATAGGCTCATTGGAAATACGTGCCTCTATATATATATTTCTGCACATATGAAAAACATACCTGTATGTATGAATCACTGCAGTTTCCAGTAGAGGCATTACAACTCTGACAAGGTTTATTCCTTTTCACTCAAAGTATGATTTAAAGGTACAGAGATTTGATTAATAAAGCCTAATTTTCACACAGTTATTTGCAGAATATTATGTTATGACTTCAAAACAATTTGAACATCCTGCATGATTTGAAAACTGATATTTTTGAATGTTGTTGTCCCATATACACCTTCATATGCATAATTTTCTGATTCAGTAGGTTTACTCGGTAGCTACGGTGTTGCACTTGAGTGATGAAAAGTTCCCCGTGAAACTACGGTTCAACAAAACAGCTCAAATGCACATATGGAAGTTAAAATAGCACGGCTGCATCAGCCAATGCGTTTTTATATCTCTTTTGCATTTGTTAACACTATTGGGTAAGTTTAGGGCTGGGTTTGTATCAGTTTGCAAGTTTATATTTTACAATTCTGACTTTATAATTCGCAATTGTGTTATAAAGTCAGAATTGCTCGCAATTCTAAGAAAAAAAAATTACAATTGTGAGATATTAACTCGCAATTCTGAGAACATATTAGTATTTTTCCCCCTCAGAATTTGAATTAGCAATTGCATGTTTACAGGTACAGAGTTTTGATTAATAAAGTCTAATTTTCACATAATTACTTGCAGAATATTATGTTATGACTTCAAAACAATTTGAACATCGTGCACTATTTGAAAACTGATACTTTTGAATATTGTCGTTACATATACAGCTTCATATGCATGAGTTTTCTAATTCAGTAGGTTTGCTTGTAGCAATACGGCGTTGCACTTGAGTGATGAAGAGATCCGCTATGAAGCCCGTGAAACTACGGTTTGACAAAACAGCTCAAAACCACGTAAGGAAGTTAAAATAGCATGGCTGCATCTATAAATGCATTTTTAATATCAATTTTGCATTTGTTAACACTATCTGGTAAGTTTAGGGCTGGGTTTGTATCACACAATTCGGAGAAAAAAGTCAGACTTGCGAGTTTATATCTTGTAATTCTGACTTCAATTCGCCGAATTATGTTTATATCTCGCAATTCTGACTTTTTTTTATAGTTTTTTTATAGTTTATATCTTGCAATTCTGCAATTGCGAGTTGTAAATTTCAATTCTAAGAGGGGAAAAGGCTATGTTCTCGAGTTTATATCTTACAATTCTGACTTAATAAAACACAATTGTGTGTTATAAAGTCAGAATTGCTTGCAATTCTGAAAAAAAAAAAAACAAAAAAAAAAAAAACACAATTATGAGATATAAACTGCCATTCTGAGAACATATGTGATCCTGAACCACAAAACCAGTCATAAGGGTAAAGTGAGATTTATACATCATCTCTTTCTGACTTAATATTTCCGAGATATCTTTCTCACTTAATATAGCTATACACTCCGTCAAGGGCACTTAGATGCACTGAGCACTTACTTTTGGTTGTTTTTTGCACAAGGCTAAAAACCAGGGGGGACCTCGCTTTTGCAGTGGGAGCCCCAAAACTCTTGCCTTTTCATGTTAGACAGGCTCAAACACTTTCTCTTTTTAAATCTAGTCTCAAAACTCATCTTTACTCTTTGGCTTTTAACACAGTATGAGAGAAAGTTTGTATGATTGTGTTGGACTTTTGTCTGTTTTCTGTGTCTATTGTTTTAAATTGAGAGCTTGTACAGCACTTGTTGTCTGTAAAAGTGCTTTATAAATAAACTTTGACTTTGACTTTGATCTGAAAGCTGAATAAATACGCTTTCCATTAATGTATGGTGTGTTAGGACAACATTTGGCCAAGATACTACTATTTGAAAATCTGTAATCTGAGACTGCAAAAAAAAAAAAAAAAAAAAATCTAAATTTTGAGAAAATCGCTTTTAAAGTTGTCCAAGTGAAGTTCATTGCAATGCATGTTATTAATCAAAAGTTAAGTTTTGATATATTTCCGGTAGGAAATTTACAAAATATCTTCATGGAACATGAAGATATACTTAATATCCTAATGATTTTTGGCATAAATTAAAAATAGATACCCATACAATGTATTTTTGTCTATTACTACAAATATACCTGTGCTACTTAAGACTGGTTCTGTGGTCCAGGTTCACATATTTTAATATTTTTTCCTTACAGAACTGGACTTTTTTCTCGCAATTGTTTGATTAATAAAGTCTTTTCGCATAATTACTAGCTGAATATTATGTAGTGAGTTCAAAACAATATTAATTTGAACATTGTTGTCACATATACAGCTTCATATGCACAAGTTTTCTAATTTCTATTAGTTTGCTCGGTAGCTCACGTGATACGGTGTTGCACTTGAGTGGTAAAGAGTGAAACGTACAGTAAGGTACGTAATTATGGTGTTGCAGAAATGTATATAGAACCACATATTTTCATGAGCCTAGGTTGTGAAAATGCATGTTCGCTTATTCCATTGTGCATTTTTTTTCTTCACAGCCATTAGCTTTTATTATATTCAAAAATTGCCCTCTACTAGTTTAACCCCTTGCGTTAATACACATTGACATGACTGCATTAAAACCGTGACATATTCCAATTGGAGAATGCAGACCCTTCTTTCTTTTCCCCCCTTTCCTTCTGCTTCTCTCTTTCCTTCCCTCCTTTTCAAAGTCCTCTTAAGGAGCGCTTTGTAGTCGGCCGTCCCGTCTTATCAGCGCTGGCACGAAGCACTTGCCTCTCTGACTGTCCTTATGTTCTGAGTGAGCTCCTGCTTTTGTGCTTTCTAATGAACTTTGACCAAAATTAGACATACTCTTCAACTTTTTAAAGCGGGGCCTCCCTGAATGGCTCTTTTGTTGTGGCGGCGGCGCAGCGCTGGGCTGCTTAAGGAATGTTGGGTTTCTTGCTCTCTTTCCTTCTGTTTCTCCTTCTCATAGACATGAGGAATTTCGGTCTCAGTCTCCGAGAGAGAGACAGACAGAGAGCAGAAGGACCGAACTCCCTCAGGCACTTTAGTGGACGCCTCTGCTCTCACAGATTCAGCAGTGAGACAAACCACTCTTCATTTCTCTCAATCTCTCTCTGTTCAGCACTTGCTCTGTTCCCGCTTCTTATGTTTCATGTCAAGTCTCTCGCTTTTCCTCATTTTTTTCTGGCAGTTTTCATGTATTTGGGTCAATGATGTGACGTTTACATTTTTCCCCCCAGATCTATTTAAGTAATTTAAAAATGCAGTTCATAAGAGCTTAAATATACATCCGTGGTAACCACATATTCAGTTTTTGAAGTAAAATTTATTGAACTAATTGTTGTTTTTTTGGCCTTCAAGTTTTGCCTGTTCAGTATGGAATTGTTTCCGCCACTGAATAAAAAAAAAAAAAAAAAGGTAATTGCTACTTATCTCACAATTCAGACTTTTTTTCTTGCAATTGTGAGTTTACATCTCACAATTCTGACTTTTTTCTTAGAACTGTGCATTACAAATTCGCAAATTCTGACTTTTTTTTTCTCAGAATTGAGATTTAAACTTGCAGTTGCAAGTTATAGTCAGAAATGCAAGATATAAACTCACAAGTCTGACTTAATTTCTCACAGTTGTGAGTTTATATCCTGCTATTCTGACTTTATAACTGGCAATTGTGAGTTTATCACACAATTCTGTTGCAATTGCAACTTTATATCATGCAATTCTGAGAAAAAAAGTCAGAATTGGAAGTTTATATCTTGCACAATTGTGAGTTTATGTCACACAATTCAAGAAAAAAGTCAGAATTGTGAGTTTACATCGCAATTCTGACTTTGTAACTCGCAATTACAGCTTTATATCATGCAATTCTGAGGAAAAAAAGGCAGACTTGCGAGTTTATACTTGCAATTCTGACTTCATTTCTCAGAATTGTGAGTTTATATCTCACAATTCTAACTTTATAACTCACAATTGCGAATTTGTATCCTGCAATTCAGATTTTTTTTTCTCAGAATTAGTTTATATATTAGTATTTTTAGAACTGTGAAATATAAACTCACAATTGCGAATTGTAAAGTCCAATTCTGAGGGGGAAAAGTGCAATGTTCTCAGAATTGTAAGTTTATATCTTACAATTCTGACTTAATAACTTGCAATTGTTGTTATAAAGTCAGAATTGCTTTTAATTCTGAGAAAAAAAAAATCACAATTGTGAGATGTAAACTCACAATTCTAAAAAAATATATCAGTCATTTCCTCCCTCAAAATTGGACTTCTTTTTCAATTACAAGTTTATATCATGTAATTCTGAGAAGAAAAGACAGAACTGTAAGTTCAATCTAAGACAAATAAATCAGAATTGTGGGATGTAAACTCTCGATTGCAAGAAAACAAGTCAGAATTAAAACTTTTTTTTTTTTGGTGGCAGAAAAGGGCATTCATAGTTCAGAGATTGTAGTAGTGCTTTTTTTATTTCTTTTTTTCTTTTTTATAATTTTACATTATTATTATTATTATGCTCAAATGAAGGAACCTCAAGAAAAATTCATTACTTCATACTTCATTTATTCTTTTTTTAATTCATTCATTCATAAATAACCTTTATTTGAAAAAATAATTAATATAACAATGTTTACAATGTAGTGATTAAAATGTTTTATAATGTATTATTCAGCAATATTCTAAATTTTTGGTCATTATGGTTTTTTTTTTAAACAAATTATTACTTTTATATAACAAAGATGCATTCAATTGATCAAAACGCCACAGTAAAATAATGCTAAAATATTGTTTTATTTCAAATAAATGCTGCCCTCTTTCTCTCCTTCTCTCTCTATAATATACAGTCATGGACAAAATTGTTGGCACCCTTGGTAAATATGGGCAAAGAAGGCTGTAAAAATAAATCTGCATTGTTTCTCCTTTAGTTCTTTTAGTCAAAAATTCTGCAAAATTCAAACATTTCATTAAAGTTAAACAATTTAAAGTGAGGTGGAATATAACTTTATGAAAAAATGTTTTTCTCAAATACACCCTGGCCACAATTATTGCACCCCTATGAGTAAATTATCTCCTAAATATATTTCCATTGAAATTTCCAATTTCTTAGCACACCAAGGTGACTGGAAACATGATGTTGTCCAGTCATGACGTCTTGGTGCACAGATGAATAAATATTAGTAACACAATTCCCAAACCAACCTAATCATTCATCACAATGGGTAAAACCAAAGAATATACTTCTGATGTACAGCAAAAGATTGTTGATCTTTACACAATACAAAGTGGCTTTAAGAAAATACTTAAAACATTAAATATTCTCATTTCCGACATCAGGGAAATAAGTAAGAAGTTTTAATGGACTGGAGATGTTAAAAATCATGATGTGTCAATATTGTCTTAATGTGCAGCAAAGAGAACAATTTAAGTGGCCAAATACTCTTCAGAGATCACAGATGGAACATTGCAGAAATCAGTTGAATTTTAGTGTCAGAAAAAAATATTAAAAATAAAGGAAAACTGCACCTCCATCACAACAAGTCATTTCAGACACTGACACAGACACTCAAGAAACAAATCATCTGCTCTCATGCAAAAACAAACTCCACCATATTAATTTACCATACTGGAACTTCAGCCAGGACTGGCTTTTATTGCCATATGAAATGAGAATTGAACACATTAAAGGTTTGGTGCACACAGGGATAAAAAAAGTGCCAAATGTCCACATTTAAATATATCACCAGATGTTCTCTTTTGTGGACCTAATTTTACACCAAAGGTCCTAGACATCTTGTTCAGATACATGCCATCATGTTTTATATCAAATACCAACAGATAAAAAAAGGTAAAACTGACTTGCTCAGTTAGAAATATTATAATGGGTCATGGTTAGATCTTCCATCACCACATTGATTCAAAACAAACATCAAAATCAACACAAAAACTGGACACTGAACACAAAATCAAGATTCTGCCATAGCCATCCCAATTCCCTGACCTGAATCCTATGGAAAATGAGTGGGATAAACTGAAAAAGAGTGAGCACCAACATTTGAAGGATCTGGAGAAATTCTGTATGGAGGAATAGTCTAAAATCACTTGCCATATTTTCTTAAACCCCATCAGGCATGAAGGGGGAAAAAAAATCAGAGCTGTTTTTCATGCAAATGGAAGTTGCAGAAAGTTTTGAATACAAGGGTGCCAATAATTATGGCCAGGGTGTATTAGAGAAAACCATTTATTTCATAATAGTATATTCCCCCCACTTAAATTTTTTTTATTTTTAATGAAATGTTTGAATTTTGCTGATTTTTTGACTAAAGATCAACAGGAGAAACAACACAGATTTATTTTTACAGCCTTCTTTGCCCATATTTACCAAGGGTGCCAACAATTTTGTCCATGACTGTATTTCTGTTAAAAAAGTATGACTGTTTTCACCATTGATAATTGGAAATGTTTCTTAAGCATTGAATCAGCATATTAGAGTGATTTCTGAAGGATCATAATACACTAATAGCTGCTGAAAATTCAGCTTTGCCATCAAAAAATAAATTACATTTTAAAATATATTAAAATAGAAAATAATTATTTTAAATTGTAACAATATTTCACAATAATACTGTATTTTGGAACAAACAAATGCAGCCTTGTTGAGCATAAGAGACGTCTTTCAAAAACATTAAAGCTTACCCCAAATGTTGAATGGTATAGTGTAAGAATGATATTGTATTAGTTACTATATATTGATAGACACTCTGAACTTGTCCTTCAATCATTTTTTTCCTCCCCCTAGAAACTTTGACTTTTTAATCTGGATTTTTGAAAGATTTCTTCTTTTCATCTTCACACACGTCCTTATTAGCCACTGACCCATTTGCTTTCCCTCTGTCTCTCCCTTTTCTCTCTGCCACTGTTGGAGGATTATAAATCAAGGTAATCGGGGCCTGTTTAACCTCCGCTAGGATGTCGTCACCAGCCGAGTCCTCATGCTGTTTTACGTTTCCGCTCTCCTCTCATCTGCCTACCCGCGTCACTACACTGCTTTATTGCCCCTCACGCTGCTTTTCTGCCTCTGCGCCGTGTGTGGTGCGTGTGTGTGTGCGCCTGTCTCCCATGCTCACTGTCACACTCCTGATCTTTACAACGCTCCCAATGCGCTTGACACAAGACTGTTAGGCAAGGTGGCAAGGGAGTGAGGGCTTACAGCATTTAAAGCACATTTTCACTTACACACACACCCTCCCCCATCAAACACACACTCATACCCACACACTCATCGTTGTTTGTGCTCCAATTACATATTTATGTTAGTCAAGCTGAGCAGAAGGCAAAGCGGAGGCACGTCAGTAAGTTTAGCAGGTGGGGGGCGATTGGTATCAACTCCCAGAGGCTGAGAGAAGATAGACACATAGACTGAACTTTTTTCCTCGCGCTACAACACACACCTCTCATCTTACACCTCCAGTGCTTCCGCTACGGGGAGAGACAGCAGAAAGGGGAAGGAGACAAGCCGAAGCGGCCTAGTCTTTTCAGAATGTGTACGTTGAGTGCCGAAAGTGGAATGAGATAGATGATGAATTTGCTTGATTCATTAGCATGATGAATGAGCGAGTGTTATCAGGCAGAGAGCAGAATCAGAGGCTGACTGATGTGTGTGTTAGGGATGCTAGAAAGAGAGTCAGGCCCTCAGGTCGTTGACATTTAGAAACCCCAGAGACCGGGCTGCCCTAGAGCCCAAAACACAGCGCGGGGAGTCAAACGCACATGCACACACATCAGCCTCCAACTTTATCAGGGTATCCAGTTTTTAACATCGTTCATGCAAAATTTATTAGGGAAAAATGGGCTTCTAAATGAGGGATTTTCAAACCGGGGTCCGGGGAGCTCAAGGGGCCCACAAGGAAGTGCTAGTGGGTCGGTGAAAAAGAGGAAAATGTTGAATAAAAAAAAAGATTAAACAATAAATTAAATTAAAAAAAAATCAGTTTTTATAATTAGTAATTCTAAATATATAATTAATTATTATGAAGTGTAGATTTATGCTACAGTGCCTTGCAAAAGTATTCATACCCCTTCATTTTTTCAGCATTATGTTAAACTGCTTTAAATTAGTTTTTCCCCACATCAGTTTACACTCCATACACCATAATAATGACAAAGCAAAAACCAGATTTGTAAATTTTACAAATTTATTAAAAATAAAACACTGAAATAAGTACATTGCATAAGTATTCATACCCTTAACTCAGTACATAGTTGAAGCACCTTTACAGCCTCAAGTCTTTTTGGGTATGATGTGACAAGCTTTGCACATCTGCATTTGGCAATTATCTGCCATTCTTTGCCTCACCTTTTCACCTCTCAAGCTCTGTCAGCTTGGATGGGGGCTGGCAGACATTATGGATAATGGAGGCTACATGCTTCTGTGAACCTTCAATGCAGCAGATTTTTTTCTGACCTCTTCCCTAGATCATTGCCTTAATGCAAGTCTGTCACTGAGCTCTACAGGCAGTTATCTTGACCTCAGGACTTGGTTTATTCTCTGATATGCATTTTCAGCTGTTAGACCTTTTCTGAGAGGTGTGTGCCTTTCTAAATCATACTCATTCAAATGAATTTGCCACAGTTTAACTCCACTCAAAGTGTAGTAACATCTAGAAGCAATATGAATGCTCCTGGGCTAAATTTCGAGTGTCCCAGAAAGGGTATGAGTACTTATGCAACGGGATCATTTCAGTTTTTTTTATTTTTAATGAATTTGCACAAATTATAAAAAACAATTTTTTGCTTTGCCATTATGGAGTAGGGAGTGTAGATTGATGTGGGAAAGAGGTAATTTTAAAAGTAATTTAAAGTAGTTTAACATAAGGCAGCAACATAACAAAATGTAAAAAAATGAAGGGGTATGAATAATTTCGCAAGGCACTGTATGAATATTAAATATTATTTTAGTACATTATTATTTTTTGTTTAGATATTAAACTATTTATTTTTTAATTTCCCATTAAACCATTCACTCGCCAAAGCGTGTTAAAATAAATAAATAAATAAATAAGATTAGTTAAAAACTTTGTTTTAAATAAATAATACATCAAAAGTATAGTAGTTCTATAGTGAGTCAAAATAATGTAAGAATAGAAACATATTTTTCAAATAATACTTTGTACATATTCATAATATGAAAAAATCAGCTGTATAGTATTGTAGTGAGTAGTGAATATTTTTATAGTTATTATAGATATATTATTAATTATTATTAATTGTGGACTTACATTACAAATAATAAATCATATTTAAAATATTTATTTATTATTTATTTAGATTTAAAAAAAAAATAATCTAATGCATATTTATTTCCCATTGACCTATTAACTTGCCAGCACATACATGCATGCATAAAATAAAATGATATAAAATCAATAAATAAGTGAATTTAAAAAATAATATTACTTAAAAACATTGCTTTAAGTAAATAATATGTTGAAAGTACAGTAGGACTATAGTGAGTAGAAAAAAGCATAAAGTAACAATAGAAACAGAATTTTTTTAAAATAATAATTATACATATGCATAATGTAAAATGCTTGCATAAAATAAAATTATATAAAATAAATAAATAAATAAAAAGTCAAAAGTGTAGTACTATAGTGAGTAGAAAAACGCTTAATAATGTATCAATAGAAACATATTTTTCAAATAATATGTTGTACATATAATATTAAAAAATCAACTACATAGTATTGTAGTGAGTATAATATTTGTATAATTATTATAGATATATTATTAATTATTATTAATTGTAGACTTGCAATTATAAATATTAAATAATATTTAAAATATGATTTTTTTAAACATATTTATTTATTTAGATTTTAAACTTATTTTTCTTTATCTTACGCATATTTATTTCCCATTAATCTATTAACTCGCCAACACATGCATGCATGCATGCATAAAATAAAATTATATACAAGAAAGAAAGAAAGAAAGAAAGAAAGAAAGAAAAAGATATAAATAAGATTACTTTAAAACATTGTTTTAAGTAAATAATACATTAAAAGTACAGTAGTACTATAGTGGGTAGAAAAACGCATAAAGTTACAATAGAAACAATTTTTTTCAATTATTTTATACATACACATACTATAAAAATGCTTGCATAAAATAAAATAAAATTATATAAAATAAATAAAAATCAAAAAGTCAAAAGTCGTACTATACTGAGTAGAAAAAAAATGTACTAATGTAACAATAGAAACATTGTATTCAAATCATATTTTGAACATATTCATAATATAAAAAAGCAGCTGTATATTTAATTGTATTTAATATTTATTTAATTGTTATTAATTAGTAATTAAATATATGATTAATTATTAGTAATTGTAAGTGTGTGTGTGTGTGTGTGTGTGTGTGTGTGTGTGTGTGTGAATATGTATATGTATGTGTGTGTGTGTGTGTGTGTATATATATATATTAGGGGTGGGCATAGATTAATTTTTTTAATCTAGATTAATCTAGATTAAATTTTGGAATTAATCTAGATTAATCTAGATTAAAATGGCAAATTTGAATTCTGCTGAAGGCATTCAGAATATGTGTGCTACCCAAATAATGACTAAAAGTAAGTCTTTGAGAATGGATCATAAAGCTCATAAAGCTGTTCTATGATAATTTGTTGATGAAAATTAATTATGTTCAATTAGATGTACTTGTGTTTACTAACTAACTAACAATGAAATTATTTTTTCTACCTATAGATTGTGTTTTTTTTAACGTCAACACCTACCCAACCCATTACATGTTACACCGTACTTTTATTTTGACAGGTTGCCGTGAAGTTTCTGTGTATACAGTATGATATGATGCTAGTTTTCTCAAATGAAACGGTAAAAGTGACACTCACAGCAGTTTGGGCGATTGAGTTTATCTGTTCATGTGAGATGAAAATGCCAAAAATTACCGGGAGCGTCACGTGTGTTTCAGTATGCGTGTAGTAAAAGCTCGTCTCCGCATACATACAGCTAGGCAAACGGAACATATCGGATTCATATTAAAACGGTCTTTTTGCATTTCAGTTTTCACATACACTAGTCCATATCGCGATTTGAATTAAGTGACAGACCGACATTTGATTTATGAATCCAAAAAACGACGAATTTACGTGGCATTTCGCTATAGTAGATTCTGTTTTCATGAATGGAGGACGACGCGATCCCGTCTGTGTTTTGGCGGAGGAGACTTAAACGCGCGACCATATTCTTGGTATACATCCGCGTTAAACTATCAAGGTGAAAGTCATCATAGCTTGCGTAGTTCAGACCCAGCTCCCAACCCAAATTTGAGAATAGATTAACGGCGATATTTTTTTTATCGCACGATAAGAGTTTCACGTT
>NC_133363.1:25227614-25303062 GCF_049309525.1 Garra rufa | reverse complement strand
GCCAGGGGTATGAATAATTTCTTGACTGTATGTGCATATATATATATATACAGTACAGACCAAAATTTGGACACACCTTGGACACACCTTTGAACCAAAGTTTTCTTTATTTTCATGACTATGAAAATTGTAGATTCACACTGAAGGCATCAAAACTGTGAATTAACACGTGTGGAATTATATACAGTCGTGGCCAAAAGTTTTGAGAATGACACAAATATTAGTTTTCACAAAGTTTGCTGCTAAACTGCTTTTAGATCTTTGTTTCAGTTGTTTCTCTGATGTACTGAAATATAATTACAAGCACTTCATACGTTTCAAAGGCTTTTATCGACAATTGCATGACATTTATGCAAAGAGTCAGTATTTGCAGTGTTGGCCCTTCTTTTTCAGGACCTCTGCAATTCGACTGGGCATGCTCTCAATCAACTTCTGGGCCAAATCCTGACTGATAGCAACCCATTCTTTCATAATCACTTCTTGGAGTTTGTCAGAATTAGTGGGTTTTTGTTTGTCCACCCGCCTCTTGAGGATTGACCACAAGTTTTAAGATTTGGGGAGTTTCCAGGCCATGGACCCAAAATATCAACGTTTTGGTCCCCGAGCCACTTAGTTATCACTTTTGCCTTATGGCACGGTGCTCCATCGTGCTGGAAAATGCATTGTTCTTCACCAAACTGTTGTTGGATTGTTGGAAGAAGTTGCTGTTGGAGGGTGTTTTGGTACCATTCTTTATTCATGGCTGTGTTTTGGGCAAAATTGTGAGTGAGCCCACTCCCTTGGATGAGAAGCAACCCCACACATGAATGGTCTCAGGATGCTTTACTGCTGGCATGACACAGGACTGATGGTAGCGCTCACCTTTTCTTCTCCGGACAAGCCTTTTTCCAGATGCCCCAAACAATCGGAAAGAGGCTTCATCGGAGAATATGACTTTGCCCCAGTCCTCAGCAGTCCATTCGCCATACTTTTTGCAGAAGATCAATCTGTCCCTGATGTTTTTTTGGAGAGAAGTGGCTTTTTTGCTGCCCTTCTTGACACCAGGCCATCTTCCAAAAGTCTTGGCCTCACTGTGCGTACAGATGCGCTCACACCTGCCTGCTGCCATTCCTGAGCAAGCTCTGCACTGGTGGCACTCCGATCCCGCAGCTGAATCCTCTTTAGGAAACGATCCTGGCACTTGCTGAACTTTCTTTGACGCCCTGAAGCCTTCTTAACAATGCAGTGGAAAGTTAATTTTCATGGCAAAAAAGGACTATGCAATTCATCTGATCACTCTTCATAACATTCTGGAGTATATGCAAATTGCTATTATAAAAACTTAAGCAGCAACTTTTCCAATTTCCATTATTTATGTAATTCTCAAAACTTTTGGCCACGACTGTACATAACAAAAAAGTGTGAAACAACTGAAAATATGTCATATTCTAGGTTCTTCAAAGTAGCCACCTTTTGCTTTGATTGCTGCTTTGCAGACTCTTGGCATTCTCTTGATGAGCTTCAAGAGGTAGTCACCTGAAATGGTTTTCACTTCACAGGTGTGCCCTGTCAGGTTTAATAAGTGGGATTTCTTGCCTTATAAATGGGGTTGGGACCATCAGTTGTGTTGTGCAGAAGTATATATAGTATATATATAGTATATATAGAATTAAATATAATTCCACATGTGTTAATTCATAGTTTTGATGCCTTCAGTGTGAATCTACAGTTTTCATAGTCATGAAAATAAAGAAAACTCTTTGAATGAGAAGGTGTGTCCAAACTTTTGGTCTGTACTGTATATATATATATATATATATATTAAGCAGCACAACTGTTTTCAGAACTACAGTAAATCAACATATTACAATGATTTCTGAAGGATCATGTGACACTTAAGACTGGAGTACTGAAGCTGAAATTTCAGTTTGGATTACAGAAATAAATTAGATTTTAATGTATATTAAAATAGAAAAACATTATTTGACATTAAAATAATATTTAACAATATTAGCACGGGTATGTTTGTAGCAATAGCCAAAAATACATTGTATGGGTCAAAATTATTGATTTTTCTTTTATGCCAAAATCATTAGGATATTAAGTAAAGATCATGTTCCATTAAGATATTTTGTAAATTTTCTTACAGTAAATATATCAAAACGTAATTATTAATTAGTAATATGAATTGCTAAAAACAGATTTGAGATTTTTTCCACCCTCAGATTCCAGATTTTCAAATAATTGTATCTCAGCCAAGTATTGTCCTGTCCTAACAAACCATACATCAATGTAAAGCTTATTTATTCAGTGTGTAGATGATGTATAAATCTCAATAAAAAAAAAAAAAATGACCCTTACGTCTGGTTTTGTGGTCTGGCGTCACAAATGTTCTGATAATACAATGTTATTATCATAACTTGTAGTCTCAACAAAGCATTACACAAATTCAAATAAAAATAAAATCATATAAATGTCTTTGTCTTTAGCAGCAATGCTTATAAATGTTAAACATGGATGTCATAAAATATTACATACCTTTGCATTTTCTTGTTTTTATAAATATAATAAGATGCCAACAAAACAAGAAAATGCAAAATAATTTAATATTTGGTGATGTTCACGTTAAACACGTGTTAGTATTGCTACTAAGCAGCTAACTAATGACACTATATAGTGCTGTTGTCAGGCTAGTGCGTCTAGGCGGGATATTAATGCAAACACAGTCGGTTATGTCTTAAGTGAACATACACAGTCGGGAAATGAAATCGCATACATGTCAAAATATATGATCTGTACATTAGGCCTTAGCACAAATGCAGGCAAAGTGAATTGTGACAGTATTTTACGTCTCGCAGAAAGGCAGTTTGACAAACAACAGGTCTCAGAGGAGCCACGTGTGCCGAGCTGCACTACGCGGGCCGTACCTGTGCAAGTGGCTGGGTAGAGACTCCTTTGACTAGTAAGAGGGTACATCCAGTGTCTGTTTACAGTAATGGCTCTTTTATGGTGGCAAGATGCTGGCTGCAGCAGTCAGGGCCAGGGGCACTACTCTCTGCCTCTCTTTCTCTCTCTCTCTTTCTCTTTTCTCCTTCAATGATAAATGGTCCTATCGCTGGTTTAAATTATTTCCTACAGATCTCATTTAGGGCCTTGAAGAAGAGATCCACCCTGTTTATTCATTTCACATTTGCACCCAGCTTCAATATCTTTGTCTATGCCTGCAAAGAACCCCCCCCCAGCCCCATTCTCAAGAAAAGGAGGGGAAAAAAGCAATTTGCCCAATGTACATAAAATGATGCTCTCACAGTTTTGATAACCTGCATAAATTATAAAGCGTAATTAAATATTATACCCTGTGAGTTGCCAAGGAGAAAGACGGAACGAGGGAGAGACAGATAGAAAGGAGAAAAACGGGAGGTGAGAAAAGAAGGAAAGGGAAAAAGATGGAGGAGAGCGAAAGCAAGAGAGACAGCTGTGTGTAGTGTCTTCTTCTAATAATTGTTCTTATTGATTCTTCCTTAAGGTGAAATGGTTTAAAGATAACAATAGCAGGGAAGGTAAGAGCAGATATCAGAGCGTGGCGCCGTGGCTTTGTTTGGCTCACATAAATCAGAGGGGCTTTTGGCATTGTGAGATTGCCGCAGAGGTGGCCCATATATTTAAATGGAGTATTAAAAATTTAAATTGTTCGGCACATGGAAGGCGTGGATGTGTCTCTTGCGAGCACACGATTGACCCAAAAATATATTCAAATTACCACAGCTAAACAGCATCTGCTCCACCCAGTGTTAGTGGGTGTGTGTTTGTTTTGTGTGTGTGTGTGTGTGTGTGGGAAAGAGAGCGTGAATGAACACTTTAAGCGTAAAAAAACATATTCTGAGCTCAGCAAAGAATTACTGATTCAGAGATATGTTATGGTGACTTTTTAGTCCTGTTGGGGATTAAGGCTGCAGGGAGGCGACCTACAAGTTGTTGTTGTGGTAGATAACACTTCACAAAGGAAATTGTGAGTTAGTTGAAAAATGCACATTATATATCATGTTTTAGTCTCATGATAGCTCAACTGGCATAGAGCTTGGCACAATTCCTAGGAAACACATGTGCTAGCAAAATGTCTACCTTGTGAGTTGCTTTGGATATGCATTACCATACAAAAGTTTGGAGTCAGTAAGTATGTTTTTTTTTAGTGGTGGGCCGTCATCGGCGTTAACGTGCTGCGTTAACGTGAGACTCTTATCGGGCGATAAAAAAAATATCGCCGTTAATCTATTCTCAAAGTTGGGTTGGGAGCTGGGTCTAAACTACGCAAGATATGATGACTTTCACCTTGATATTTTAGCGCGGATGATGTATACCTAGTCGAATTGCACTGTAGGGGGCGAGAACGAGTCTTCAACTTCTGTGAAATTACCACATCAAATGAGACGTGCTGACATGGATGCAGCTGTGAAGCCGCTTCAGGGCAGTTTGGGGCAGGTGCGTGCGTTGCTAGACCAGTAAAATCTCAAGTTTGAGTTATAATTTACTTTGATAATCCCGAAATAAAGACATTAAACTATATGCAACAACTGAATTGACGCTTCTAAAAGCAACGCAGTTTAATGGAAGATTATGCACGCAGAAATCCATGCCCGTGCGCGTCTGTGTATTTAACGGCAACGCGCACGTCGTGCAGCCTTTTGCGCAGAAGTACTTGGTTACACAAGTTTGTATAGGTAATTATGTTGTAATGCAATTGTCAAGCAGTTTGTGATGCATTTTGGAAACATGAGATGAGCACCTGGTCGAATGCGCCACCTGGCCCGTTCTCGAAGACTTACTTTTAGTCATTTTTTGGGTAGCACACATATTCTGAAAATGCCTTCAGCAGAATTCAAATTAGCCATTTTAATCTAGATTAATCCCAAAATTTAATCTAGATTAAAAAAAAATAATCTATGCCCACCCCTAATTTTTTTTATTTCTTTTCGTTTTTTTTTTTTTTTAAGGAAAATCAATACTTTTGAAACATTTCTGTCATTAAAACTCTCAGAGAGTTTAGCATGGTAATATACATGGCAATGTTGACGTTTGGTCTTGGCGGAATAGATCTGCTACTCTGCTGAAACTTGTTACTGCCAAAACATCCACAGACATGCTGCTGTGAGCATGTAAGAGTGTGTTCACACTTGTCATGTTTGGTTCAATTAAAACAAATTCTGGTGCGATTGCTCTGTTAGTGCGGTTCATTTGAGTAAGTGTGAACGCTGCCATCCGAACCCTGGTGCGCACCAAACAAGCGGACCAAGACCACTAAAAAGATGGGTCCAAACAAACTCTGGTACGGTTCGAATGAAATATGAACGCAACATGAACATATCACTATGCCTTTAGGTTCGGTTTCTTTAGGTTCGCTGTCAAAAATGTCAGTGTGAACGCTAAGCAGACCAGAACCAAATGTATCATTTTTTCTTTTTGGTCCTGACCAAATCAACTAAACGGACCGAACTACAAGTGTGAACAAACCCTAAGAAATAATTCTGCTGCACATATAATATACATGAAATCACAACGTACCAGATCTAGACAGGTGGAGCTGGGGAAGGTAGAGGGTTTCTGAAGTGTGAATGGGGTAAAGTCACATTTCTGTCATGAAAACTCTCAGACAGTTTAGCATGGTAATATACATGGCAATGTTGATGTGTTTGGTCTTGGCTGAATAGATCTGCTACACTGCTGGGGCAGAGCAAGTACAGAAACTTAGTACTGCCAAAACATCCACTGACATGCTGCTGAGAGCATGTAAGGTTGTGTTCACACTTGTCATGTTTGGTTAGATTAAAACAAACTCTGGTACGATTGCTCTGTTAGTGCGGTTCATTTGAGTAAGTGTGAACACTGCCATCCGAACCCTGGTGCACACCAAACAAGCGGGCCGAGACCATTAAAAAGATGGGTCTCGTCCGCTTCCAAGCTAACTCTGGTGCGGTTTGAATGAAATATGAACACAACATGGACCACATACTTTTAAACAAACCAAAAACAGGAAGTAATGACAATATGCAACACTATGCAACATGATTTCACCAAGGGAACAAGCGGTGTATTTAAGTCGAATGCACCTTTTCCTTTTGATTGGAGTGTTTGGTGAGTTCCATCACGAAATAAACATCATTCAACCCCGACCACTCAGGTTGCGAACATATCACTATGCCTTTAGGGTCAGAACGGGGTGCGAATGCTAAGCAGACCAGGATCAAATGTATCATTTTCCTTTTTTGTTCAGATCAAATCAACCAAAGAACTGAACTACAAGTGTGAACACACCCTAAGAAATACTTCTGCTGCACATATAATATACAAGAAATCACACTGTACCAGATCTAGACAGGTGGAGCTGGGGAAGGTGGAGGGTTTCTGAAGTGTACTGCAACTCTTATAGCAAGCACTAGCTGAGTATTTGAATGTTGAGCAGCAAGCTCATTGGATACTGATGCGAAAAGAAACCAACTAGTCATTATGTCAGATCGAATTAGAACCTATTGGCCCGCGCCATCTAAGCCTTGTTCAGACTGTGAGCCCAAATCCAGTTTTTGTACAAATCTGATTCAAATCCAATCTTATTTAAATACAACAAACTACATGAAATCTGAATTGTGCAAATCCATTTTGAACTACATTCATATGTGGTTTGGAATCGTATTAAAATTTCTGAAAACCCATTTAAGTTTTACCAGTCAGTTTGGATTTATCATATCTTTTTTACATTTTCACAACACGTAAAGCATAAACACATCAGCCATTTTTGTAGAAAACAAGCTTGTGTTGTTGCGAACTGCACATTCCAGCTTCCTGCGTTTCTGCCAGTGTGACAGCAACATTGTCATGACGTAAGACAACATCTGTATTGCAAACTGTATTGCTGTTGTTGTTTTTAGCGTAGGCATAACAACATTGCCATAGAAATTAACGCACATACTAAGTACTTAACTAGGTAATTACTCTCTATTAAGGACACCTTAAAATAAAGTGTTACCAAATGTTTTTAAAAAGCACATGGTTTCATAGCTCCATCACTTTGCAATGTCACAATGACCATCAATTGTCAGTGCCTCACTCCTCAAAGTTTAATGAGTGTGTAGAGGATTTGCGGTGCATTGTGGGATTGAATGAGTGCACTCGAGAACGTCTAATATGGTTTCAAACACCACTTAAAAATGGCTGTCCCCTCAAATAGTTCCCTATTTGAGAGTATAGGGGGCGATTTCGGATACAGCCTATGTCTCTTTGATCTCCCCTGAGCCTAATGAGTTTTAACAGACCGCCTAAACCAGGGGTGGGCAAACTTTTTGTTATGTTTTTTCGGCTATATCAAGTTTTCCACATTAAGTGAGGGACCGCATAATATGTTTATGACAAATGAAGCTTTGAATTTTTTTAAACACTCACAACTGTACTGTATGTACACTTGTAGGCCTACATACATGGCAGTTCTATTCTTGTACCATCTCTACCTATTTTTTTATGACCACTTTATGACACAGAATTAAGTTGCATTGGTGTATAAGACACATTTTATCATTTTAATAAAATGTTTACAAACATTAGAAACGTATGCACTTGACCTTGACTTATTTATATAAGTCGCCTTGGAAACCACAGCAGGTTTTTTTAGATGAAAAAAAAAAACGATATCCATTTCCATAAAAATGTGTGTGGAAAACAGAAGAAGAAAGCATATCTTTGCAAGATAAAACAACACTTTTTTATGTTTTCCCCACAAAATTAGTATTCTTGAGTAGGAGCAGACCACAGGCATTTGTTCTGATACTGGAAAGTTTACAGAGCTTACAAAGCATTTTTAAAACAGTTCCAATACACAGCATTTTTAAACAAATGAACGCTTATGAACTTATTTACGATTGTGCCCGCTTTGTAGGGTATATATTTTGTCTTTTTATTTTGTATTTGCTGTGTGACTTGAACACGGCCTCGTCAAAAATAGACTAGGAGTCTATCTTTAGCGAAGCAGCGCGAAGAGCCGAGATCAGCTCCGGTGGCCGCGTCGGAGCAGCGGTAAGGTGTAAATCAGGGGTTATATACACCCCTGTTCTAAACAGTATTAATTTTGACAGCTAATTTTGACTTAGTCATAGTCTTCTGACTACAATGGCATTTAGTTTTAGTCATATTTTAGTCATCTGAATTGTTTTTAGTTTTAGTCGACTAAATATCATAAGATTTTAGTCGACTAAATTTACAGTAGATTTAGTCAGCTAAAATTTAATGGGTTTAGTTACAGTGTAATGCATTTATTAAGCATTTCTCTAAAATGACCAAACTTATTGTACAGGCTTGATAAGGTTTTATCATGATAGTCACAGATTTAACTGCTGTGACATGCAACATGCCTTTATATTGAAATTGAATGAATCCACTTCTCATAAAGCAACAAGAACATGGTCTTATTTTCAATGAAATACCAATGGTTATATAGGCTTATTATGCATTCTTTACAACAGCTTGTTTACCACATTCTTCATTCTTTCAAGCAGACATATTTATTTATATAAATACATTTAAATTAATCTGTATTAGGGCTACTAAAGTGATTCAGTCAAGAGCAGTGAGTGATTTTCTGTCTTTTTTTGTTGTTGATTGATTAACATCAATGACTCAGACAATAGCAACTAAATTAGGCTGCTGTCCCTTTAACACTGTACTGAAACATGTCCGATATTCTCCCAACTGTTTATGTTCACCCAAGACATAACAGAGTGTGCTCACATGAATACTCATCAAAAACGGACAATTCAACATAATTTTTTGTGTATTTCTCCATTCATGAGACGCGAAAAAGTACTCGTGTGGTGTGTGAGGGGCGCTGCTTCGGTGTGTGCACTCGTAAACCGGGCCGAATTGAGTTCTCTTTTGCGTCGTCAATTGTATCCATATGTCTGCTCTTCACTTACTCCCAGATATTGAAATTTTTATGTTTTATGAGATGGGCAGCAAATGTAGCTTATGTCCTGCCGGATAGATCACTAGGCTATGGTACAGTGTACACATCTAACCACACAGCAGATTCGTTCTGAATAAATCTCTTCCCAAATCATCCCTCCCTAATATATTTTTTTTTATTATTAGTTGACGAAAATTTTCGTCATAGTTTTTTTTTATTTAAAATAAGTTTTTATTTAGTTATCGTCTCCTTTTCGCTTGTGAAAAAATGTTGTTGATGAAAATTATTTGTCGACGAAATTAACACTACCCCTAAAGCGTGCTGTGAGTTTGATGTGGGGTAATTGAGAATGATTGTGGAAAAGTCACAGTCACATGGAGAATGCAATTTTTATATGACTTGTTATGTTCGACTGTGATTGGTTCATCCGATAAATGTTTGTGCACATTCTGTGCTATAATGGCGTTAATGGGAAGATTTAATTAAAAGAAATAAGTAAACAACTCACACACTTAGATATGACCACTTTGTTACATCAAAATAAGACTTAAAATGACACAAAAACATGATCTGTGGGACTTTTTAGCGAGTAATCAGCTTGGTGAAATTTAAAATAAATCTCAGTGTCTGTGACCAATATGCACCGAGCTTTTTTAAAATAGTCAAAAGTTAAATATTAAAAAGAATAGCTGAACATAAGTGCACAAATAAAATATATTGTTTAAACTGATACCGCTTTCAGTTATTATTTTGTAATTAATTGTAAAATTCTTCAAAACACTAATATGAGATTCATACTCAGCTTTAATAAATATAATATTGATTACACTGTTCACGTAAAAATATAAAATAGAATATGTTTTCCTTATTTCTAATAGAGTAAGTAATGTTTATATAACCAAGAAAATGTGACTGGGGCATGCATTTACAGTATTTTACCTTCTTGTTTTAGAACACCCCCACACACCACTAGTAGGAACCCAAATGCAGCATTGGTGAGCATAAGAAACTTCTTTCAAAAACATTTAAAAATCTTACCATCCTCCAGTGTAAGTGCCTACCAACTGATAAATGCCTCATGAATATTAATTAGGTGATGTAACATTAGCCTAATAGTTGTAACTGATTTACAGAAAAACAGGTATGTGGCTATATAGGATTACCACTAACATTGACTGCTGTTGCTAATGGTTGGCAGATGGCTCTGCTTGGCTGTCTTTTTAAGGATATTTGTCTCTAGACTGTGACAGAACTAAGCTTAAAATATAACGATTATTTCCCAAAAAGTGAAGTTAGAAAATATCGAAACATTAACAACCAGGTCCAATAGCACTGCACCGATCAGAGGTGGCAGTAATAGCTGGTTGGAGTAAAGAAAACATGACATGATTCTCTCTCTGTGGATCGTCCTCGGCTCCTGCCAGCGATCTCCTGCCATCGTGGTTTCTCACATTTAACACCAGGCTCACAAGCCAGGATGTGTGGGTGTCCATCCACGTCACTGTGTGAGAGTGTGAGTGTGTGTTTTCTGTAAGGGTGATGTAGGGAAAAGCAGTGAGTAACAGTGTGTAATATGGTTTTGTAGATGCATGAATCTGCTCCGTGGGTGTGTGTGACAAAAGATGTCCAGACGTGTTTACAGTGTGCCTCAAAAAATATGTTTGCCGTTAGAGGACGCTTTATCTTTGCGTTAAAAACTGTAAGCCGGTGAAATGAAAATTACTTGCAATAATTGCTTTTTTGGAGGAACGCAAAAGGAGAAATATGTACATTTAAGTTACAAGTATGTACCATTTATGGGTAAATATGGTACAAAGATATACCTTTTAGCTTTTAGGATCCACCTCAGCGACAGCTTTGTACCTTTTTTTCTGGAAAATGTTGTTGCCTATATGACTTATGCTCTATTTTTAAAGATGTTGCTTTTAATAAGAAAATGTAAGCAATTATTTACTGAAAACACTGCATTTTCATGTGAGACAGAAAATCATATGGGTTTAGGTAAACATGAGGATGAGTTAATGATGTCATGCCACATGTCAGAGCACATGTGCTAACCGCTTGGCCTCCGCTCCAACGCTGTGTTTGATTTTTAACTCATAGAGTTGAATTACAGTCAGCTACATCGGTCTAGTGTGTAACCATTCAACTAGAAAAGCACTAAGGCGCTTTCGAAAGGGTTTTATTACTGTGTACATTAAGCCTTACTGTGTGCCCATAGTTCTTGGTTACAATATTATGCGTTTAAATACTCAATTACTGGAATACACCGCAAGCGTTCTTGTTGAGAGTTCTCACTGAGTTCTCATTCAGGTGTTGCACAAGACATTAAATCCATAATTTCATTAAATCCATAATGTACTCTAAACAGTACTCTGTATTCAGTATTCTTACTCTGTTTAAGAACACAGGGCTGTAATGTACACTAGGATTAATTCAATGGATCAAAAATGATCGAGAGTCCTTTGTGTTGTCACAAAAAATGTTAAAATGTAAATATTGAAAAAATGTGAATTCTGAAAAAATGTGTTTCAGTTTAGCAGCGCAGTATATCAGTGTTTCCCATACATTGATTTATTTGCGGCAGCCCACCACAATTTCAAAACTGACTGCCACAAATAGATTTTCCAAAAGTCTTTGACTTTGTTGAATAAATATGAGCACTGCACATTTTAAAATCAAAATACAGTGGGTGTTTTTTATATAAGTGTATCTTTGGAGGGAACCGACTGTCATTTTCATTTTGTCTTTTCTATCCGCCTTTTTCCTAAATAACCTATGAGCGCTGCCATGAATGATTCGTCCGTTTGGATGCACTTGTGTTCCGATCTCCATAGAAGTTCATGTTAAAACATGGTAAAAAAGATTAACTTAATTGAACTGAAACTTTTTTAATATAACTAAACATAAACATGTATGCAGGGTTAAGCTCTGCTGTTGTTGGCTGGCACAGTAACAGCAATAAGCATAATTCCTGTAAAGTACTTGTTTTGCGTACCAGCAAATCTGTCCGCATTTGGCACTGTATGCCTTGCATAAATCATGATAAAAGAAAACAAGCATGGCTTGCAGTGCTTACGTTAAAATACTGTGTGAAATAATAAAATAATGTTAGCTCTTATCATTATGTGGACAAAATCCCGCGAACTTCGCCCCAATCTGGAGCTGTATATATTTGCCCTCATCTGTTTTCAATGCAGCAAAAAAATCAGCGTTGGTGAGTGTATGTAACATTGTCAGTTGCTAGTTGGCAGGTAAAACTATTACGAAATACAACAATGCAATATACTGAGAACAACAGCTAGTTTTTTAAGAGATTCGCTATTTCTGATGTAAGCGAATACAATAAACTTTTCTAAAGACAAAATCATCGTGATTAGCTGTTCTTTCATAAGCGACAAGAGCGAATCAAATAATAGGATACAAACGGGCTGATAAGGTCAGAGCAGTGTGATGGCCAGCTTGTCCCTAGACACGGTTCTAGCAACTTTTACCTGAGAAGATATTGCTGCTTCATTTCGGAAGATTAACTTTTTCCTTCTTTATTCTTTATAACCCGAGAATGTGGTGACACATACCAGGGGTTACGCCGCCTAAACGGTGCAGTGAAGTAGTTTGAAAAGTTAGCTGTACGTATACGCCGAGCCGCTTCAGACAGTGCACCAGTAGCGCTTCAACAGGAAAATACACACAGTTATGTCAAAATACACCTTGTATAAAAAGAGTCTTACATGAGTTATAGAGTCTTAAATTACTCTAAAGAGCTGGGAGAAAATCAAATATGTGTCAGATCCATGTTATGTGCGTCAGGTTTTAAAGAGACAGTGCTGATTTAAAAGTAAAACCTGCTGAAGTCTGTCATTGATGTAAATCAAAGAACAAAGAAAAAGAAATTACTTGACTGCTCTAGTCGCTGATTAACTTTTGTAGCTTGAATAAAGATCACACTGTATAGTTTATGCATATACAATTTATAGTTTATGTGAAGATTGTTTTAAAATCACTTAAATTAATTTCAGAGCCTATTAAATGTTAAAAATAATGGCTTTCAATAATGTTGAACGGCTATACTTCATAGGTAAAATTGAGGGAAAATGCATTTAATAGAGACACCAGTAGCAGGACAGTTTCATGGCCAGTAACAAAAAAAATAAAAGTTTGGCCGGTAAATTTTTATCACGTCACCGGCAATTGGCAGGTGTGGCAAAAAGTTCGTTTTTAGGCCCTAAACTTAAATGATATATTTCCCCCAGGGGAAATGCCACCAAACATAGAGTGCAAGTCTGTGGGAAACACCAACACTATCTCACGACCAGTTCATACGTATTTTACGAGGTGACTAATATTTTTTTTTTACGAATTTGCACCATCTCACTCATACGATTTTGTACGATTTGTCTAGACCCCAGTGCCGGGTAGGTTTAGGGCCAATTTATACGAATTGGGGAACTTGTAATATATGTATGATTTAGCAAAAATATTATACAAATGTTATACAAATTTATACAAATTAGCTATATATATATATATATATATATATATATATATATATATATATATATATATATATATATGTATATGTATATGAGTGTGTATATATTATCTATATGCTATTTATTGTGAAATATGACCATTCACAATATTATATTATTTCACATCAAATTAAAGTAGCCTTGCTGAACATTCTTCAAACACAAATAAAAAAAATCTTACCAACCCCAAACCTTTGAATAGTACTGAAGTTTTTTGTATTGTATTGTAGTTTTTTTTTATATAGATTATATGTGCAATAAGCTAGTGCTCTGCGCTTCTTTGATTACAGTCGTTATTGGGGAAAGCACTATTTCTGCCGCCCCAAAAGCGCCTCCTGCTGGCAGAGAATGAATTTGCATTTTCAATTAGCCAGTCTGCAGTTTTCGTTCATACCAACGCGGAAATCGACTGTTTTACACAACAAACACACAGAGCAAAGTTGTAAATGTTAACCGTTAATTATATATCCCCTGGGAAAAATGTGGCCACACACAGATTGTAAATCTGTAAGAAACACCAACGCTATTTTGCGACCAATTAATGCATATTTTACGAGGTGGCTAATTCATACAACCTCACTTGTAAGATTTTGTACAATTTGTCTGGACTGCAGTGAGATAGGTCATTAATACGAATTCATACGAATTGGGAAACTCAACAATTTCTCTTTTTTTTTTTTGCTAAACTGTACAATTTAGCAAAAAATCTTTCAAATTCATACGAGCGAGGTCGTACAAATTCGTATATATATATATGTATGTATGTGGGTGTGTGTGTGTGTCATATCATGCATATGCTGTTTATTGTGAAATATGGCCATTTACAATATTATATTATTTCACAATAAAATAAAAGTAGCTGTGCTGAACATAAGATACTTTCAAACACAATCTTACCAACCTCAAAGTTTTGAAAATTACTGTAGTTTTTTTCATTGTTTTTGATATAGATTTTGTTTCTTGTTATATTATATATGCAGTATGACTGCTCTGTGCTACTTTAAACTAAAACAAATTGAGATAAGCCGATAGAACACGTCTGATTGATAAACATTTCATTAGCTAAACAAAAATATACCACTAAAACCAAAATAAAGAAAAAGAATGAAAAACATGTATGAGCTTCTGCCACCGAGTCCTACTAGAGCTGATGATATTCTCCTGTCTTCTGTGCGTTTATTCAAATTTTACAGACGGGGGACTTTTTCCAGTTCAGCACCTCAAAACACTTCAGTGTGAGAAAAACACATTATGCCCGTGTTATTATACAATTCATCACCAATAATAGATTTGTTTACGGGGCCCTGACGCAATACGCTCACAGCGCTGCTTTTCCAAAATAATAATGATAATAGTAATAATAACCCAAATGCTGGGGAGAGGCTTGGGAGAGGATGTGCGTTCACTGATGGGGGGAGAAGTGGGAGGGTGGAGAGAGAGAGGGTACTGGGACATTTTCAAAGAGTGTTTAATGTGAGAGCTCTAGTGAGGCCTGATAGGGCCCAAAACACTGTTTGGAATGGGTAGCGTAGTGATTAAATGATCTAGGCCAGTAAAGTGGACACATCAACATGTTTCATTGTTTTTTAAGAACAGTTAGTTATGTGCTTAAAAATATATTTTTGGTTCACCAACAAACATTGTCATCAGTAATTTTGTTGACAAGGTTACTAGTAAATATGTGTTTTGGATAAAGGCTTCTGCTAAATGATTATTTCCCGATGGTAATTTGGTTTGTTTTGAAAGTTAACTGTCAGAAGTGCATATAGACACATACACGCTTCTACTTTTTGCTTCTACGCATTAAATACAGTTTCTCTTGCATGCTTTCGGTTGTGTAAAAAAAGACCAGTCAAACCACACACACACATTTCCACACAAAGCTCCTTGGAGGAGACTCTGGCAGTGATATGAATCTCTTAAAACCCTCCCTTGGTCTTTTGTCTCTGTTGAATAAATCAGCGCTTTAGCCTGACTTTAGCAGTTTAGCGGCGGGTAATTTCAGCACATTCGCCCCTCCCGCTCTCCTCCGAGGCCTTAAATGAGTTCTCAAGCTGCCGTTGAACATAGCATAGCGTGTTTAAAAGATCACAGGGCGATTAGCTACTCCTCTGCGCTCATGTCTAAGAGCGCTCGCCCGTGCTTTTAAACAGACTCCACTCATTCCTGAAATCCTGCCGCACTGTACCACTCTAACTGCCCTGTGCTGCCTCACTGGGAAGATATAGCTTTCCCCATGAGCCTCTGTGTGTGTGAGATTGTTAAAACAGCCTGTCTCCTCTGTGTGTTGACAGACGTGTAAGAGCTCTTGTAGCTCTGCCGTCAGTTTTGAAGGCTAGCCCCACAGTGACATAATCAGCTATGACAAGCTCATCAACTCAGAACTCCACCTGCTGCTCACACACACACACACACACACACTTGCTCACACACAGACCACATGTGCATGTAGATGGATTGGCCAGCAGTATCTTCATGTGCAGAGAGAAAATATGAAATATCCAATAAGTAATTTTCATGTCGTATTTAGAGGTTTGAATATAATAATAATAATTATTATTATTACTACTACTACTACTACTACTTACAATTTTTGCAATGTACCAGCGATCATCAAGGATTATCCCTCTATGGAAAAGAGCAGCTTTTCAATTTTGCTAATTTGACATTTTGATATTTTTGTGTACCAGAGGAAAAAAGAAATGCAAGTTATGAGTGACATGAGGGTGGGAAGATGATTTTCTATATAAAGCAAATGTTCTACAGAAGGTGTGACTCAAGTGGATGGTCCAAATTTAGACATGTGAATATTCTGCCACAGCAAGAAATAAACATAATACATTTATAAAAGATATAGTTATTTATTAATATATAACATGTATAACAGTCTTTTTGGAGGTCGCATTCAAAATCCACTTGGCTCAAAAATCTGAGGGGGATGTTTAAAAAGACATTTTCATTAAAAATGAAAATCAGCCCATGATTTACTCACCCTCAATGCATCCTAGGTGTATTTGACTTTCTTCTTTCAGACTAATCCAATCTGAGTTATATAAAAAATTATCCTGGCTCTTCTAAGCTTTATAATAGCAGTGGGTGGGTGTTTCTGTTCAACAGTCTAAAAGAAGTCTAATAAAGTGCAACCATCCATAATAAACTGTGCCTCACATGGCTCTAGGGGGTGAATAAAGGCCTTCTGTAGCAAATTGAAGGGAAAACCAGTCTGCTCTTGGCTTTTATCGAAATCCCCTGACATTTTTCTTTACAAATCCTCCTGTTGTACTTTTGTCCTCTGCGTTTCCGCGTTTGTCATTTCTCATTCAACGCATACGTCCAACGCCATCTGCCTGGCTAGAGAAAAGTGTTTACTACATTTTAAATATGGATATTTTTCTTACCAAAACACATCTATTTGCTTCAGGAGGCATCTATTCCCTTCCTGGAGCCATGTGGAGATCTTTATATTATGGATGGTTGCACTGTATTGGACTTCTTTTGGACTGTTGAATAGAAACACCCACCCACTGCCATTATAAAGCTTAGAATAGCCAGGACATTTTTTATTATAACTCAGATTGGATTCATCTGAAAGAAAAAAAGTCATTGAAGTCAAAAAGTCACACTTAGGATTGTTTTGATTTAAATTTTTTGGTGAACTAACCCTTTAACTTTTTACCTGTTTATTGTTTTATTACCTAGTCACAGTTAACGCACAGTTAACACGTTAAAGAAATTAATTAATGCATACAAAGATGTAATGAGAACTGAAGTCAAATCACTAGCCTAATAATAACAGAGTTTACATGGAGTGGCTCACCTAATTGGCACTGACATGTTGAGATCACATGACCAGCTAAATATTGCTTGGTTTATATTGGTAACCACGCTTGTTTGTGCACACTTTCACTTACTGAATAAATTAATCATGGCTCACTGCAAATAGAGCATTTGTACAATGGCTTCACAAGCATGATGTAACATTCACTTCGCCAGGTGGCAGTATGAGACCAAGACAGCTGTCATATTAACCTGTGCGACATAAACAAAAAATGACAGAATGCATCTTTATTCACTATAGTTTAGAAAATAGTAATAAACTCAGAGAAGAACTTAGAGTTAAACTGTGTCAGAACAAAATTATCTTGATAATCTCAGATAACTTTTTGAAAGGTATGTAATACATTACAATCAACCACAAATTATTCAAACTGTTACATGACAATATTTACACAACTTTCAATACTTTGTTGACCAATTACCAAGCAATGCTTAATTTTGTTTAGTCTGTGGTGTAAAAGGTTGCATTAGCAATTAAAGGAAAAAACACGTAAGCAAAACATGTTCAAAGTGTCTGAATCATTTTTGGTCCCAAATTTTACTGTTAGTCCACTGCATGACAAATTTTTGGGTATAATAGATCACAGTTTACTTTATTTTGCTATCCTCACTTACCAGTGTTGGGAGTAACGCATTACAAAAGTAATATATTACAGTAGTTTATTACTTTTTGCTGTAACGCGGTAATATAACGCATTACTAATACAATTTGGGTAATAATATTACTCGTTACAATCTTAGTAACGCAAGTTACATCAACATATTTTAACTCTAAATTAATTTGTGAATTAAAAAAGTCCACCAGTAAAATATTTTGTCTTCCTGTTGCTGGAAATCGATGGTTGTGATGACTGCAGAGACGAATTCATTTGTGAGATGGACGCACTCCCGTTATGGAGAAATAGCAGGAGTAACTCCTGGAAACACCTGGACTGGTGCCACTAACACTAAACTAACGAAGAGAGCTGCAGAGTCAGAGAAGAGAAAACATGACGGACGAGCGCAGACAAGCAACAAAAATTAAGCTAAAAATGACAAAATCTGTTTTTATTAAATCATGGTCTGTGTATAAAATGAACGAATACGCGAAATATATCTGACATAAATAGCCCAATTAACAGATTTTCAAAACGAAAAGACTGAGTGACATATGCTGCTGAGTTTGGTTCATTTTTGTGTGGAGCGGCGCTCTACGAAAGTTCACGGAAAGGAAACCGAGATGACAGAAAGTAAACACACTGCAGTTTTAAATGATCTGTATGACCAAAAATGACAGAGTTATTCCGCTATTCGATTGCGCCGGCGCCTCACGCACACACAGCATTGCAAAAGTTGCAGTCTGTTAATTATAAGAATAAAATACAGTCCAAATATAGAAACGCTGGTAAAATTAAATAGTGCGTACTGCGTAGTACAATCCGTGCCATTCAGCCTGAGCTCGGGCCAAACACATATTTGCTCATGTGAGGAGGATGTTTTATAAGCGCGTTAAGTACAAATCCTGGTTTACATAATAGTTTCACATTCAAATACATCACGAATATGGACACATTGAATTGGTTTGACGCCGAATGAGAGAGGTAGGCTGCACGAGAACAACGCCATTTGCTTTTAGTTTCACTTTTACCCTCATTCGTTTTGGCTTGTTCAGCAACTCATATTCTTCATTCTTGTTTTATTCTGAAAACCATTTAAAATAGCCTATAGGCTATTTATTGTGTTTAATGATTGTACATTATAACACTTCACTTTATTTACTGGTGTTATTTATGAATGTATTAAAGCGGTTTGTGCTTATTCGTGTTTAACCTAAACTACAACGTAACATTAATAGACATAGCGGTAGTCCTACCTAAATATGTTTCTATAATTTTATGGTAGCTATCCTAAACTTAATGTATAATGAGCAGCTATAAACTTATATTTTGGCATTTTATAATCTGTGGATATTTTGATGAAAGTAACTTAAAAGTAGTGTAACGCATTACAATTTAGAGACAGTAATATTGTAATGTAACTAATTACTTTTAAAAGACAGTAACTAGTAATATATAATGTGTTATGTTTTGGAAGTAGCTTGCACAACACTGTCACTTACATAAATGAACTGTAGTGTCCTGTACCCACTAATAAAAAATAATGTCTGAATAATTTTCGGTTTGACTATATCTGTAGACTATTTTAAATGAGGAAGGATGACATTCTGTCCAATATTTGTGATAATATCTGTAACTCATTGAGACCAATCCATAATATCAAAGTGAAGGTCTTTTGATACCATAGTTTTTCCCTTAGTGACACATTTACTGTAGTTTGATGTACGTTTAGGACACCATTTGTATTATATTATTACTTCCTCCACATTATTACCGTCCCATTCATAAATGTTTGCTCAGTAAGTCGGTGGGAAGCACACTTGTCTCTTGGTGTGTTTTACCGTGTTTGACAGTCACACTCAGCTCATTCACTCTCTGTAACCTGATTTCACGGCTGCAAGTACACCATGCCCTGCGGCCTGAAGGGAGCTCTCACCTGAAAGAGAGACAGAGAAAAAAAGAGAGAGAGATGAGTCCACACATTTGATGTGGTGTAATGACAGCAGTGGGCAGAACGTAGCAGAAGTGTGTGTGTGTGTGTGTGTGTGTGTTTGTGTGCGGCCACCATATGTGGCCAGGTGCTGTTCCCGATCCCACCTGCCCTCAGCATTACCATAATCAATTTAACAGGACAGATTAATAATCAAATATTCAGATGATGATTGCTTTTGGACTTAAGCTAATCTCTTAATGCCAGTGACCGTCCTATTCTGTGTTTTATCAGCCTGTTGCTGTGGCGGCGTACGTACAAATGGCTTTTGAGGTAGTTGTCGCGTCGCATGTGCGTGCGTGTTTGTTTTTTGGCAGTATACCACAAGTCGAATTGCTTTCCTTTTTCTTTTTCACAGCCCTTAGGTGCGTGCGTGCGTGTTTTGTGCGATTTTGTATAAATCTCTCAGAGCACATCAGTTATGCTTATGAATGCAAAAACAGCTCATTGACTCTGAATTGTTTTCTTAGCAGTTTGGTTAGGAATATAAATAGTGTTGCATCTTTAGCAGACCCCAAACCGCTATTCATTTGGACTTGCGTGTGTTTCGTTTGCGCGAATGTGCACGTTGAACGGAGGAACTAAGAGAGAGACACAGGGCTCTACGCTTACTTTTTTTAAGGAGCGCTTAAACAATTTAGGAGCACAGTCAAAATATTAGGAGCACCTTCTAATCAATAATCTAAAAATCTGATCAAAAATAAGCCTTCCAATCCTTAAAGTGAATTAAATGGGACTTTTTACCTTTGTAATGGCATTTTTCTAACTTTATTAAAAGTATGTCATCTTTTATGTCAAATTTAAAAATATATATATTTTATAAGCTTTTTATAATTTCGAATGAAAAACAACAGAATAAGAACAAGTAGAGTAAGTTACCAATCAAAGGAAAACAGTATTAACAAAATGAATTTGTACTACAGAGGTGGCATAGAACAACACAAAAGTGGCTTGTAGGTGTATGTTCATGTTTAATGAGGCTCAGAGGTGGCATGTGTGCAATCAAATTAATAAATTTAATGTTTTAAATATAACATTTTGAAAATATAAATATTAAGCTATTTAAATAACTGAAAATATACTTTAAATATGAAACTAAAACTGCCAGGAGGTGACGGCAAGTCATTAATTTAATTTAATGAATCATATCATTCATTTGATTTGTTTGAACAGCTGATTCATTCAGGAATAATGCAAGTGACCGTCTTTATGAATGGGAAATTGAATCATTGACTTACTAGATTCTTTTTAAAATGCACGTTCATTCATAAACAAAACACCGCTGTGTTTGAATGGAAATGCGCAGTGGCTCAGTTGTGACTTATTTCAAACTATTTTTGTCGATGAAATAGAGCAAAATCAGGCAATAGTGTTCAGTAGTCAGACAATGTAAGTAACTTAATATTAACTTCTTGTTTCATTTACAAACTCCCTTAAAAATCATTAAAGGGGGTCATCGGATGCAAAACTCACTTATACATGTTGTTTGAACATTAATTTGTGTTGGCAGTTTGTGTACACAACCACCATACACTGATAAAAATCCACCCAGTGGTATTTTTTTAATCTTTAAAAGTAATATCCTCTTTTTAAAATCAGGTCATTCTCAGCTTCTTGTATAGAGGCCTCTCCCACAATAGTTGATTGACATGAGCGCTTTACCTTAGACCCACCCTCACCGAGCTGAAACAGTCCGGCTCCGATCGCCGTTGTGTCAACTCAGGTGCAGGGGAAGACAAGAATTTCTCAGATTGAGCGATTGAGGTGTTCTGTTGTTGGATGTAATAATGAACATAGCAGTCGTCATTTACTCCCGACATCTGAGCCGCTGAAGACGCATAGGATTAACATTACTTTTGTTTTTGAAAGGAAAGCGCCGATCCCGATCTATGCGTTTATGTTTGTGCAAATCATTCGTGATGCAGCTTCGCCCACAGCAGAAGTGAGTATAAGGGTTTATATGCATCTTTGCAAATGGCCTTTCTTAATAATGTGTTGGTTAGCAAGTTTCGCAGCTAAACGCGGCTAAAGTAAACATTACGGCTCATCATCCCACGACAGAGAGGCGCAGGCGAGCAGAGCTCATTAGCATTTAAAGGAACGTGCAACAGAATAGCTCGCTCTAAAAAAGAGTGTTTTTTTACACTACCATTGAGAAATTTTAATCAAAGTATGTTATTGACTTCTCATTAAGACCCTAAAGAATCATTTCAACTTGTGGAAAATGGCCATCCGATGACCCCTTTAAAAGCTGTCACTCATCTTAGTTCATCACAATCTCACAAAGTTCCATTGCAATCAACCAAGCTCCCTACACTGCACTATGAATCTCTTATTTATAGTCTCTCTACACTTTGTTTTTGTAAAAACTCATAGAAACCTTTGAAGCTCCTCTCAGCGCAAACACAAATATGCTGATCGGGTCAGTCGCACTGCTGCTCCTAAATATTTTTTTCAGGTCTCACGCACTGTAGAGCCCTGAGACATCTCTTACTGAGGCGTTATCAAATGCTTTCACTTGAAAAATCCAATGCGCCTTTCAGCATCGGGAGGGAAAGAACATGTTCCGACTCTCACCCTGCCCGCTGGAATTAGTCAAAAGACCATTTTTAGTAATAAATTATGCATTGAAACAAAGAGATAGCCTCTTTTTTTGTTCCCGGCGCGCACGGGCCGCCTTGGCAAATGCCTTTAAAAAAATCTTTAAAATTGTCCATTCAACTCAAACTTACTGAGTGTAGCAAAAATGTCAAAGGCATAAAGTCAGCGAAGATTGAATAAAATAATGGGAAGAGACAGATTAGTCATGCAGAGAGCCCACACAGTCTTTCAGGCCGGCACAATACCACTTTTTATAAGCGCTCTATCTACACAATGGCGCCGTTCAATATATCGAGGATGATACATGGTCAGACGTGTAATCTCCCTTTGATTCCTCGCACTCATTCATTCCGGAACCTTTTCAGGACTGACACTGATGAGCTGCAGGCTCCCGCGGCTCTCCTCGCAGCCGGCAACCTTCTTTAAGAGTTCATTATGTAGGAACATGGAGGATAGGTGTCTTCCTCCGTGACCCCTCCTTCCGTCGGGCTGCTATCTGATGTCACGCCGTTCCCTCGTCATCCGTCGCGAGCGCTAACGACAGGCCCGTCTGAGGATCGGAACATTAGTCGCTGCGGCGTGAGGGCTTTTGGGCGAAGATGGAGTAAGCGAACATGCCACTCAGAATAACACGAATCAATCAATCCGGCCCGGGCTCCGAAATATTCCAAGATGGAGTCATTTCATACATGACGGAGCTCAGACGGAAGACCGACGGGCGCATTGATCACATATGGGGGATCGTTGGCGTCCTATACGTACCCGTTCCGGCTAAGCGTTTGACGTGCGTGTGTGTGTGTATGTGTGTGTTTCTCATGCCGTTCGGATGATGGAGGAGGGGGAGGAGTGAATCAGTTTCCCTGGGAGACAGTGGGCTGAATTACTGACGGGTTTGTGCACCACTTAACCTAATCTAGCATATGATTATGAGACTCAGTCAGGGGCGCCTCCCTCATACGCTTCAGTGCCAGCCTCCTTCTGCCTGCCGGGCGTGGCATACACACTCACACACTTCCACACACACACACACACACACACACACACACACACACACACACACACACACACACACACACACTGTTCCTAAAAATAAACCTCACCTCCTGTACAAGCGGCAGTGTTTGAGCCTACCTGAGCAGAGTGAATGAGGGCCGCTAAATATTATGACTGCCTTGTGTCCTGCAATAATTGATTCCCCCACCCCGCACATGCATATATATACACACGCGCACGCACACGCTGCCATTTACTTCCTCCGCGCTGTTCATTTTACAAATTCTATAACCTTTTAGAATTTCTTTCTGTGGAGAAGATTGCTGCCTGGCCTCAGATTCATTATGGTGATTGAATCCTCTTCAATAGAAAACTGTTTAAAGAAGAGAGAGGGAGAGAGCGAGAGAGAGAGAGAGAGAGAGAGAGAGAGAGAATGAAGGTAACATGGGTTAAAAGCTTGTCTGGGTGACATAATTCACCTCCACTGAGGCAAACAATCACATCGCATTGTGACCTTCATATGATAGAAAAAAGGCTGCTTTTTTTTCTGCCTCCTTCTATCATCTCTCAGCCTTCCCTTCATCTTCCAGGGTTTTTTGTCTTTGGCGTCACGGGCTATTTTGGATTACAGATTAAATATCTAATTACGATCACTTTGCGGTGAGGAATATACTGTAACGCAAGCCCTCGCTTTAATCATGAACGCAGTTTAAAATCACCCTTGTGTACAATGGGAGATGATATACATATATAATTCTCTCTCATCCTCTACCCTCCCTCTCTTTCCCTCCACTTTCCTTTTTTACACTCATAGCACCTGGACCTACACTATTCATCATGTGGATGACTCCGAACATGAATTAGTTTTCTTTTTTTATGTCAGAGATGAGAGGGCCAGATGGTATAAAATAAAAAAGGCGAAAAAGGAAAAAAAAAAAAAAAAATGGGGAGAGTGAGAAAGAGAAAGAATCGAGGACATAGTCTGTGCTCTATGTTATCGTAGAGGCACATGCTAGCGTGGGATTAGGCTGGATTTTTAATGCTGTTTCGCTCTGAATTATAGCTTTTCACTTGCCCTCCTTTGTCATTTCTTTATATTTCAAACCAGAAATTGTCCAATTCTAATTAGTCGATATAATTGCTGCTGGATGAAGCGCCGCCAATCGGACCCCGAACTCCTGCAAGGTGGAGTGGTTTTGTTCTTCACTTGTCTTTTCACTGACTCTCTGTTTTTGCCCCCCCCCCCCTCCTCTCCTCTCTTCTTTTCCCTCTTTCCTTCTTTGACAACAAGAGAAAAAGGCCCTCTCGAGAGGTCCTGAGGTTACTGTCACGTTATTAGTGCATCACTTGTAGGCAATTACAAGCCCCTCCACATTCGTCTACCTGCCGCGTGGCTCACTTTATGAGGGACAAGTGCCGACACGACCGATCTGTTTTTCCTCGTGATTGTGCTGTTCGCAGTCGCATCATTTTAGATTTGTTTATTTGTGTCTCTACTTTAAAACCTATTCCTGTGTTCATGAAAGTAAGCAGTTTTTATTTTGTTCTTGGCCTTTTTGTCATTTTATATATATATATAGCTGAAGAAAAAAGTTTACATACACCTTGCAGATTTTTTTTATTCTGCAATTTTTTATTTAGTACTGACCTGGATAAGGTATTTGACATAAAAGACACTTATAGTCCACAAAAGAAAATCATAGTTGTATTTATTAAAAGACCATGTTCAAAAGTTTACATACACTTGATTCCTAATACTGTGTTGTTACCTGAATGATCCACAGCTGTTTTTTTTTTTTTGTTTAGTGATAGTTCTTTAGTCACTTGTTTGTCCTGAGCAGTTAAACTTCCTACGGTTCTTCAGAAAGATCCTTCAGATCCCACAAATTCTTTGGTCTTTCAGCATTTTTGTATAGTTAAACTTTTTCCAACAATGACTGTATGGTTTTGAGATCCATCATTTCACACTAAGGACAACTGAGGGACTCGTATGCTACTATTACAGAAGGTTTAAACGTTCACTGTTGCTTCAAAAGGAAACGCGGTGCTTTAAGAGCCGGGGGTGAAAACTTTTGAACATGTGAATTAGTAAATTTTTCTATTTTGCCTAAGTATCATATTTATTTTTTTATTTACTACTGCCCTTCATAAGCTACAGAACATACTTACATGTTTCCCAGAAGACAAAATAAGTTCAATTTACCGTGTCCCTCAGTTGTCCTTAGTGTGAAAAGATGGATCTCAAAATCATACAGTCATTGTTGGAAAGGGTTCAAATACACAAAAATACTTAAAAACCAAATAATTTGTGGGACCTAAAAGATTTTTCTTATGAACAGCTTTCTGAACAACTATTACTAAACAAAACACACACACACACACACACACACACACACACACACACACACACACACACACACACACACACACACACACAGAGCTGTGGATCATTCAGGTAACAACACAGAATTAAAAATCAAGTGTATGTAAACATTTGAACGTGGTCGTTTTTATTCAACTATTATTTCTCTTGTGAACTATATGTAAACATCTTTTATGTTTTATGTGAAATATCTCTCAGGTCAGTCCAAAAAAATACAAAAATTAAACAACAAACATTTTGTATGATCTCTCTTATTTTAAAATAATTAACATTTAGCAGATTCTGCAAGGTGTATGTACACTTTTGACTTCAACTGTAGTTGTAGTAAAGCGACAGGGGAAAAAAAAAGAAATGGGATCAGGAAATGATCCCAGTGCTTGTATAAGCACATTCACTCTATATGTCTAAGTACTGTATGTGCGCAGACTGCTAGGCCAAAGCTCTAATGTTGACGTCTACATTAATTTGCATGGATTTTTTTAACTGTACAGTCCTTTATATTTGTGCAACATGGGGATATTAGAAGTGGGGTTCTAAGGTTGGTAAAGTTGCCAAAAGTTTTTACATATTACCTGTTCCAGTTTTCAAGACCAGGAATTTTTAGCACTAAAAAAAATAATGTGTATAGTGCACTCAGTAAGGTGCACTTAAAAGGATAGTTCACCACCTAAAAATGAAAATTTATTTCATTTAATCTACCTCAATTTTCAGTAGAAACAAAACTAAACTAAAAAGGACCCCACTAACTTGCATTGTATGGAAAAACAAAACATTCACACACACACACACACACACACACACACACAAAATATAATCTTTTATGCTCCACAAAAGAAAGTAAGCCATACATAAAATTGAAAAGAGAAAGTAAGAGGAAAGTATTAGTAAATGATGACACAGTTCATTTTTGGGTGAAATATCCCTTTATTTGGTTTATCTTAAATGGCTTAGGTAACATTATTTTTGTAATCTGGCAAAATATACACTACCAAAAATTTACAGTAAAAAAAACGGCAGCTGTGGTTGTCGGTATTTTTACCGTAAAAAATACGGTAGCAACGTTTTAGGTTTTATGGTTTTAACTTAAATTTACATTTAAATACCATAATTTCATTAACTGATATGTTATTATATATTATTTATGTTAATTTGTACCTTTGTAATACACTGATAACCATCAAAAGCAGGTGGTGATGAGAAAGTCACATGATGAACCAAAGCTCATCACAAACAGTGTTAATTTTGACAGCAAATTTTGATTTAGTTTTAGTCATAGTCTTGACTAAAATGCCATTTAGTTTGTCATATTTTAGTCATCTGAATTGTTTTTAGTCTTAGTCTAGTTTTAGTCAACTAAATATCATAAGATTTTAGGCCACTAAATCTACAGTAGATTTAGTAGGTTAAAATCTAATGGGTTTAGTAACAGTGTGATGCATTTATTAAACATTTCTCTAAAATTACCAAACTTATTATGTAGGTTTCATATTAAGGTTTTATCATGATAGACACAGATTTAACTGCTGTGATATGCAACATGCTTTTATATTAAAATGAAATAAAACCACTTCTCATAAAGAAACAAGAACAATTATAGAACTAATTATGCGTTCTTTATAACAACTTGTTTACTAAATTCTTCATTCCTTCAAGCAGACATTTATTTATATAAATACATTTAGATTCATCTTTACTAGGGCTACTAAAGTGACAGTCAAGAGCAGTGAGTAATTATCTGTCTTTCTTTTGTTGCTTGCTTAACATCAATGCCACAGACAGCAACTATATTACGCCGTGGTCCCTTTTAAATCGAAGGCACGGATTCAATGTACTGATACACATCTTATAGTCTCCTAATTGTTTACGTTCACCTTACATTCACAAGATGTAACCGAGAGTGTTTACGTGAATACCCATCAACACGGATAATTCGAGATAATTTTTGTGTGTGTATTTCTGCGTTCATGAGACGCGAAAGAGTTTTTTACTCATGTGCTGTGTGAGAAGCGCTCAGAAAAACTGGACCGAATTGAGTTCTCTTTTGCGTCGTCAAATTTATCCATATGTCTGCCCTTCGCTTACTCCCAGATACTGACATTTTTTAATGTTTTATGAGAGGTATGCTAGCTTATGTTTACGATCTATCCCACATGGTAGATCAACAGGCTATGATACAGTTCAAATATGTACGCATTACCGTGCAGCAGATTCGTTCTGAATGAATCTCTTCCGAAATCGTCCCTCCCTAACCTTTTCCTCTCGTTTTTATTCGTTGGCGAAAATTTCAGTAGATTTTTGTCATACTTTTTGTCATTCAAAATGAGTTTTCGTTTCGTTATCATCTCGTTTTTGTCAGTAAAAAAAATGTCGTTGACGAACATTATTTGTCAACGAAATTATAACACTGATCACAAGCAGTTTTTAAATACTAACTAGTGATGGGTTGTTCTTGAACGATTCGTTCATTTTGAACGAATCTTTATGTGACTCGAGAAGAACGAGTCATCTCGGGGAGTGATTCGTTCAGTCGCCCATGCGCAATTGCGCAACTATGAACGAAGGACTCAAACCCGAAGACTCGAGAGATGAACTAATCAATTCTGTTTCCGGCTCAGGCAGCATAGGTTAAACGTATGGGCCTGTCACGTGATGAATGAACGACTCGGACCCGATGACTCGAGAGATGAACTAATCAATTCTCTTTCCGGCTCAGACTGCGTTAGTTAAGCTTATATGGGTTTGTCACGTAATGAACGAACGACTCGAACCCGGACAGATAGAAGTGAGGGAGCTAATCATGAAGACCCAGGTAAACAATGCATAAATCTTTTGTTTCTAATAGCTAAAATAGAAAACAGTTTATTAAAATAGAAAACAGTTTTTGTAATATTTTAAAATATTACTGCTTTTACTGTATTTTGATCAAATAAATGCAGCCTTGGTGATAATGAAAGACTATATATATATATATATATATATATATTAGTAGCATATCTCTATATAATCTTACTATGCTTATTTTACTTTCTGAAATATATTGAAAAGCGCTTTGTCAGAGGAGTCAACGTATTTGTAAATGACTAAGAACTGCGGTACAGCTGATGTTGTAGGTTTAGTGGGACCTTTAATTTTAGCTCTTGTTATATTAAGATTATGGGCTAAATGACATCTTTCAGATGTAGCAGTAAAAATGTTCTGTTTCCCATTATTCACCCAAAGATGTCCCCATGCACACAGAGGTCTGGGCTAAGCCTGGAATATCCACTAGAATGGTTTGTATTTCGCCCCTACATATGTCAGATTGGACAGGGACGGTCGTGCGTCTGTGCCGATCCCGAGGTCAGACCTGTCATGTTAGACGAGTCGAGCTGAGTGGCAGGAGGAAGTAGATAGGATCCAGCCCTCGTTAGGAACGTCTTTCCGGTCCGTCCACGATGTCGGACCCACCAGCGCAAAGCGCTCATAGTCAGGCCGGTGCCGTCACGCCATCAATCATCATTATAAATCCTGCATCGTCCCTGCTACATTAACTTGGCGACCTGCGCACCCCGTCTCAATTAAACATCTGATGAATATACGGCTCATCTACGCGGACTGTCAGCCACCCGTCAGTCAGCCTCCGACGAGAACACGCTTTTATTTTTGGACCGGATGCCAATAACGGCTCTGGGACTTAAACAAAAACATCTTCCTTCAAAGTTATTGTGAGCGGGAGGAGATTGTTTGCTCAACACTAAAGGGGGTTAAGGCAGGCTTTGGCAGGGAAAGAACGGGCCAACAGAGACCCAGAGCCCCAAATCAGGAAAGTTTTGAAGCATTGTTTTGAATCTTAACAAGAGGACTGAGACATGCGAAAATAATTTGCCGTCTTTCTCTTTTTTCCCCGGCTTTGCATTCTATGTATCAACGCATGTAAATAGCATCTTAACACTTGATGCTATTTTGAAAAGCACTCGGCCCCTGAGGAGTTCTAGCGAGTGAAGCAATTTATCCACGAACAGGTGCATTTTTAATGCTTTTATACAATCAGATGAGCATTTTATATACAGACGCCGGTGTTTCTGTGTCTTCTTTTTTGATTGCCGCACTCCTTTTATTCGTATTTTGAATTGATGTAGCCTTTCTAATTAAACTTGGAGAGAGATGTTAATTACCTAACAAGGTCACCTTTTTCTGCCACCATATTCAGCATTGCTCTCCTATACTCTTCCTCTCCCCTGTTCCACAGCCTAAAGGAGATTTGAAGAGCGGTGTTAATTGCCTATCCGTGATCCCATTTCAACTTTTGCATCTTACTCTTCAAGTGCCATATTTAGACTGTAAAGGAGGATTATTGGTATGTTGCGCTGTTCTGCGCTCCTGCGCCTCACAAGATGTGTCCAGTCATCACAAACCGCTGCTTTCCGTGGGAACTCCTGAGATGCCAAGACTGAGTGAGAGAGAAAGGGATGGCACATATGGAGCATGATGGTTGTTATAAAAGATGTCAGCTGTAGCTGCGTGCAGCTGGTGGGCTTGTGAGGGTGGGAGGACGTAACATGGGTGAGAGATGGTCATTTGGAGAGAATGGGGTTTTATCATATGATACCAGGATGCATGTGTCTGTAATTCCTAATTTCATATGGCCCACACGCTTTCCTAATGCACAGAACTGCCTGCACATTTCTGATGGTTCTCACAGGATCTTACATCACTCTTTAGAGCTCTCTAGACTGCATTTTAAAAGACCAAACATAAATAAAATCCACTCGGATTGTCAAAGATGGTTAATTCGGATCAAAAGGCCTTAGCCTATAAACTCCAAAACTAAAGAAATATTGGAGACTGTAAATATTGGAGACTGTAACACTTTGTCTAACTGTATATAACTCAGGGAGTTTGGGTGGGAAATATCTCAAAGTTTAGCGTAAAGCAGCTACAACTGTCTACTATAGATTTTATTATGTGTAATGTGTATCCTAGAAAATCACAATTAAATACATGTGAAAAAATCAGGCTTCATCTTCTGGCTGATGTTATAGCCTGCAGAGGCTAAAGATGTTTTCTGTCAGCTGCTGTAAAACTCTACATCAGTGGTTCTCAACTGGTGGGTTGTGACCCAAAAATGCCTTGGGCCTGTTTTTATCCAGTCACAAGCTGGAGGGTATAAAAGCTAAATGCAAACGATCCTAAGATCTAGGAATGTCAAAAGTAATGTTTGGTGCTAAGATAGAAACTAAATGTAACAATTTGAGTTTTTCTTTTTTATATTGTTAATTGAAAGAAATTATATAATCAGGGGTGCACATAAGTGTGACCAAAAAACAAAACAAAAAATAAATAAATAAATTAAATAAGTTCAGACTGCTCATTTGCAGGGCTGGAAAAATTAATCGATGTATCGTGGATCCAGAAATGATTCTGCATTGCTTTGGGGTTGTTTTCACAACAAAACCCGCCCAATCATGTTTGGCAGAGTAAAATACACCATTTTTGTTGGGGTTCCCCTGGTAAAATTCACATTTAAGGGGATAAATATCACGTTTTTGGGGTCGTTTCAACTCGCAGATATGAAAAACAACCCACGGCAACAGTGTTAAGGTAGCCTGATTCCGTGGGAAAACCGCAGACTTGGCAACACCAATTGTTTCTGAGATTCTCTCGAATTGATTCTGAGCTTAGTTTTTAATAGCAGGTGGCATTACTTGCTTTCGAAACAGCTGTACTCTGCTTGCTTCCAATTCCTTACACACTTGAACCTAAAATATTATTTTATAAAGTTCATAAAGGTTGAAGCAAATTACAAGGTTGTTCATAGTAAGCTGTGTTAAATTAATCTTGCATCATAAAAGCATTTTAAGTCGAGGTGCAATCACATGACTCAGCTGAGCGCACAAGCGATCTTTAGCACTCTTCTTTGTGAGCATGTTAAAAACTAAGCTCAAAATCAATTCCAGAGAGAATCTCAAAGAATTCGTAATAGATCAGGGAATCACCATGCATTGATTTATCATCACAGCCCTACTTATTTGCGCACCAACATGATTGACAGCTATTAATGAACAATGACTGTTTTAGATAAACTATAATGCTGTAAAATATTTCCATTTGAACTTAAGACGCACTACAACCGGCAGCGCATTTACTTGCCGGGAACCCGCTAAAAATTTTTTGCTTAATGTAGGTTCAAAAATGTTAATTTATATATTCATATACAAATGTAAATATCAGCCTTGTATTTTCTAAGTGTACTGTAAAATGGCTGTATTTTTATACTCATTTTAAAATATAATAATTTATTTATTTTTTTATTTATTTTGTTATTATTTTATATATAAAAAACTAAATAGAGTGATATAATAATATTATTATTACAGTTTATTTTTTTATAGATAAATTTAATGGGTCACACTGTGTTGCATAGTGACCCACTAAGCAGTGTGAGCAAAATTCATAATTATGATTCAATTAATAATGATAATATTTAACATTTTTGAAGTCAATACAATTGACTACATTAAATTACTACAATTAAACATTATAGTTGGAATAGTTAAATAGGTTGAGCAAACTTTCTGCTTGCAATAGTGCAAATACTAATGCAATATTGCAATATTTGGTTTAGTAAAATAAACGTTTATTTTTGTGTGTGCAATTACTGTACAACATTCATGCTAATAATTTTGCATGTTTTTGAGCCTATGCATGAATTCATTTCATGTTGGATTTAAACAACTTTTTTTTGCTGTTGTGGACTATTACTTACCTAATGTGAAGTTTGGGTCCTGAAGCACAGCCAGAGAACTACTGACTTGTAATATTAAAATCAAGAAAATACAAGCAAAACAAGTCATTTTTTACTGCAGGTCTGGATTTCACATATATTATATTGCTTACCTTGTATTGGTATTGTATTGCTTGCTGTTATAGATAGGTGGTATGAGAATATCATACTTGAACAGCTGTTTATATTAGGTGACCTTAAATACTATAAAACTGATACAGTGCACTTATTGTGTAGATACATGTTTTTACATTGTACTTATATGTTTATCTGTAATTACATTTGAACCATCCCTTACACAATAACCTACCCATACCACCTAACCTTACCTGGATCACACCTTAATAGCGATACAATATGTACACAATAAGTAATATAAAGTGGGACCCTGTTTTTTTTATCATAAATAAGTTTAATTTACCTCTAAACTTTAAAATGTTGCATAAGGATGCATATGTGACACCTTGAACACTAACTTGTTTTACTGCCTGCAGTGGACCGGCCTAGTTCCAGTCAGGTGTGGAGAGACACCTCCAGGTGCTGGAGAAACACAGAGAGATGGAGGAAGAAAGCTGGTAGGATGGAAATTAAGTGTGTAATGTGAGGCTGATGTGATGAGATTGTGTGTGGTGACCTCCTTCGACAGGTCTCCATCCTTCGTCAGCCTGACTTCAGCCACCATCACCTCTGTTTTTTTTTTTTTTTTTTCCATCCCGCCATTTATCTCTCTCTCAAGCTTTCATGTGTTTCCTCTGGTGCTCAATCTCTCTCAGCTCGCAGCGAAATAAATGCAGAATAACAATTATTGAAAACACAATTAAAATCTGTTAATCAGATTATTTGTAGTGGATAAAACCTTTAGGATGGCTTTGACAGCTTGAGGAAAAAAGCTGCCCATATTTCAGGAAAAATTGAAAAGATTATGATATGTCCATCCTGATGGTATAATCTCTTCATGGTCAGACAAAAAGATAAAAAAAAAAACCTAATAATTATCTTGACTTAGTATTGGATTACAGGAAAAGGCCATGGGAAACACTATTGCTCAAATTCTCAAGGGAACTTTTTTTAAATGTGAGTTTTTAAAAAGAACAAACCTTAGACCTAAGAACACACTTCAGTTTAAAGGGAAATAACCACGTTTAAATATATTAAGGGATGGTGCACCTGCGGTTTGGAAGTAAATGCCTTTATTGCACTCACGTATGTGTTGTCAATCAAGTGGCAAGAGGCTGAGAGAGGGGGGAAAAAAACTCAGCAGACCTCAGCTGGGTATTATTTGGGTTTAAATCCATGCTTTGTTTGGAGCAGCTGGTAATTGCGTATTGTGAGGCAATTAAGATATTTAGCATTAAGCAGAATAAGCCAGGTCAAGCACCCCCACCCTCTTTACTCTCACCGCCATCAAATCAAAGCAGTGGGCATCTCTCTATCGCCATGTTTATTTCTGCTGAAAAGCCAGTTTAGTTCATTTGCGAGTCAGCTGGGCAGAGCGGCTTCATTTCTTTTCTTTTAGGCAGTTTTTTAATACAGTATTATTATTATTATTAAGATCAGGCAGTGCGCAACAACAGCCGAGGAATCTATTATTCATTAAGCGTAACCAATATAAAATTTAAAACAGTGTTTTAGTTAAATTTTGTGAGGTCAGCATGATATTCTGCCTATTACTTATATCTATATCATCTTTGCCTTAGTCAGCTCTATTTAAATATGCAATCATTTACAGCTTTTGACTCTATGTGTGTGCGAGCCCAATTTCCAATATTCCTCCACGCACTTTTTATGCTGACATCAATGGCAAGCTATTAAAGACAGTATTTCATTATTGGTTCCTCGTCCCCAGTGGTTATTTACAATCCTATATATACTAAGCACTGATATTAAAGGAGACCATTTTAATGAGGTGCTATCTGCCTTAGCAATATGTCTTTCTCTGAATGAGATTGTGTTTAAAGATTTTTATCAAGAAATGGCTGTTCGCTGGGGTTATGTTTTGTCCATGAAATATGCATTTCATATCTCTTTCATTTCATTAACATAATTTAATTTGTGCTTTGCATTCTGTGCATAATACATATTTGATTTACAAAACAAATATTTCCATTAGAAAATGAATTTCATGCAGGCATAAGGCAGAACTGAATGATGTATTGTAAAGAAAGTAGAGAGAGCGAGAGAGAGGGAGAGAGAGAAAGAGAGAGAGAGAGAGAGAAAAAGAATTGTATTATCCTCAGAGCGCCTTGGCAAAGAAAAAAATACTCAATAGACTTCTAGTGGGTACGACTGTGTGTTCCAGAGTGTGTGTGTGTGTGTGTGTGTGTACGTCTAGGGATATGTACTCATACGCCGTATACGCCTGTGTCTCCAGTATGTAAATGCACATTAGGACGGCTATACTTGCAGTGAGTATATTGCATTAAGTTTAAAGCAATATTACTCAGATTGATTTACATTGTTTGCTACGGCCGCCTCTCCCCTCTACGTTAGCTAAGTGTTCCGGTGGCAATGTGGCGCTTTGCTTTTTATTATCAGTAAAATATGGTGGATATTATAAAGATATATCTCTCGGCTCGCTAGCACAAAGGAAGAGCACACATCCATTTTCATTTGGTGCCAGTTTTAAGGGTTGCGCCGGAGAACATGCTACACGTAGTATTTCACAGCTTAGCGCGTGATGTACATCCTCGGGGACTTTGTTTCTTCGCCGGCCCGTCTGAACGGGGAAGCTCGCCGCGTGTCAGTTTAAGAGGTATTAGCCGTTGCTTTAGTTTGCGAAATCGCTTCCTTTTAACTCCAGCCTGTGATAAATTATGAAGTCCACCCCTCTACATTTCCTTTCCTCCTCTTCCAAGGGAATGTTACTAGTTTTAATTAAAGGACTGCACCTTGCTAGTTTAAAGGATATCAGTGGCTGCGTGATAAGTTGCAGGAGCTCAGGGCTTTGGATAACAAGAAGCATTTTAAGTGGCCCTGACGAGTTCATATTAATTTGGCTTATCGCGCCTGTAAAAAAAAATCCAGGTAGCATTGAGGCAGATCCCGGCTTTAATGAGCTCAAAAACGTAAAGTCGGTGTCAGAACGCTCCACTTTTTTATTTCAAAGGGAGTAGGAAATAACTTGTCAAAGCTAAAAGCCAAACAGTAAGATCTATGTTTCAGAGGTAACTAGTATTAGCAGGGATTTCGGGCTCGTCTGACATGCCGTACGGAAGGGAGGGCTTAAAATAGAAGTCTCAGGTACGCCAGAGTGGGGCTTATACCTGCACGCAGTCTCTGCTGCCTTCGCTGACGGTTAAAGAAGAGCGATGAGAGGATCTTTGAGCTTTTAAAAATCTCCTCGCTTCCAATTCCTCTCCCTATAGCGTTGCCGGAGAGGTGATCGCCTGGTCGGCTACTGCCGAGTCCTAGCTTTGAATCTGTGACAGGTGTTTTTAAACTTCGTTTGAGCGGGAAAGAGAGATGAAGATCACACGATGGCTCTGAGGAGTTGACGAGAGTCTTAAGATGGTTTGGGGAAGTTAAGCCTTCTCTTGTCTCTGTTCTCTTAGCGGTTTGAGGCCAAATCCAGCAGGAGTATGAATACATCAAGTGGATATTTCAAAAAAAGCATTCCGCGGAGATCATTTAGGTTTTGAGAGTCGTAGCGCGCTTTTTAAAAAAAAAAGAAATAACCCGCGACCGTGAACGATTTACCCTTTATTCCCCCCGCCTTAATCTGTTGTTCGTGACAGAAGGGACTGTGTTTCTATCTTAGCAGATGGGGAGACAGGTAACTTGGCATGTTTGTTAACGTCGCCAATGGTAGGAAAGCAGACAAAGAGAGCGAGAGACAGGGAAAGATGAGAGGAGAGAGGAAAATCAATCTAATACTGCAGAACTATCAGATCACATGAGATGATGGATTCTTGGTCGCAGCATTCAGCCGCTGTCTGCCGAGCTGTGCAAATCAATTCAAACAGACACAAAGAGTAAACACACATTCTGCACCACAATAGGAAATTGAAGCAGAGCCTCCCTTTTTAAAATATGCCTCTACATATTTGTTTTGTGGATTACCATTCTGAAATGAAATTTGAACAGTTACTTAAAATAATATGCAAAAGATATTTCCTGTTTTGCCGCCTGCCCCCTCCCCAGTGTTTGTCGGAGATGTGGGATAGCTGCGACACTGGCGTCAGTGTAAACACCGCATGTGTGTGTTGTCCTGGTGATTATTTTTCATAAACATTTTCCGAGGTTTATCCTTATTGCAGAAGGTTTAGATATCATATTTTATTTGTTTTTGCACCGTTGAAAAAATATTTTGCGAAAATCGAGCTTGTGTTTGTGTGCGTGCCAGTGGACGCAAGTTGGAATGGACAGCATTTTCCAGGGACAAGAGGCCACTGAAGTTCCGGTGTAAAGTTTTTGAAACGGATCTAATTGAACTGTGTGCTTCGTGTTCAGGTTACATCCTGAACTGCTGTTGTAAGGTCAGACTTTAGCAGACATTCATTAAGAGTCCTTTGACATTTAGTGAAAGATTTCTTTCAGTTGCCCTACACGTCTGGCGCACAAAACATTAAGCACGAACACCAAGACGAGGTTCTTGAAGTCATAAAGTACAACATGACTTAGTCAGGCAAAGCGTTAAATAAATCAATGTGACAACAGGTCAGACATGTTCTTAAGTACAGTCCGGAACCGAGAACACAGAAGAATGCACATGCAAGAAACTGTTAACAGCAGCAATTAATTAAAAGAATGGTGTTTTGTAAATCGTTTTTGCATACGCAGTATATTCTTTCACAGATGTGGATGGAACACCACACTAAAACAGTCCCAGCACCACTACTGAATATACAGAATGAAAAAGATGGGCAGTGTAGTCTAATTTCCGAATAAAACACTTGTGAGAGCTGGTTATCAGTGAATCAAAAGCATAGTGCATTCCAACTGTAGTCTGATTCTTATAAGTTAGTTCTTTTAGTCAATCAAACTGCTAATTAATCAGAGTACGTACTTACTAGCTGTGTCTCATTTCAAAGCATTGCATTTGTCAGTCATATATTCATTGAGGATGTCTCATTTCAGAAATCTAACCATTATAAAACTGACTGTCATTCCTTTTGAGGAATTGTCGTTTCTTTCTGTCTTTGGAGAGAATAGTTCCTTTATGAAATGAGACATCCTCAGTGACGCGTGTGACCCTACTAAGGGCGCAACCTTCAGAATGAGAATGGAAATATCATAATCCAAGTGCATGAAAGATTGAGTAAAGTCCTGTTTACTAGTGGGAAACTCTGAATTTTAGATAATACACGAGTTGTGGTGTCATAAGGGGTGTGTCAGTTGGAAAAATGTTAGAAACGTCATGTTTACCATATTCTTAAATGCGGAAGTAAGCCTATGGGTGAGACTTCTGGTTCATTAGCTGCTATAGGGAAACAATGGGAAGAAGAATAACGTGCAGTGTATGGTAAAACTGTTTGAACTACAAACTAGTGTGTTCATAATGAAGATAACACATTAAAATAATATGGTAAGGCACATATTTGCAATATCAAGCAGCAAAACAAACTGTTTCGTACAGCTAAAAATAGCTGGATGTGGATGAGATCAGAAGCCGGACCCATAAAATTGACAAATAACCGGGCCCACTCTTGGTGGATACAGTATGTATGATCAAGCATTTATAGTGAGGGAAAAATTATTCAATCCCCTGCTGATTTGTACATTTGCCCACTGACAAAGAAATAATCAGTCTATAATTTTGATGGTAGGTTTATTTTTAGAGTGAGAGACAGAATAACATTTAAAAAATCCAGAAAATGCATTTCAAAAAAGTTATAAATTGATTTGCATTTTAATGAGTGAAATAAGTATTTGATCCCCTATCAATCAGCAAGATCTCCCAGCTGTCTCTTATACAGGTAACAAGCTGAGATTAGGAGCACTCCCTTAAAGGGAGTGCTCCTAATCTCAGCTTGTTACCTGTATAAAGACACCTGTCCACAGAAGCAATCAGTCAATCAGTTTCCAAACTCTCCACCGTGGACAAAACCTAAGAGCTGTCCAAGGATGTCAGGGACAAGATTGTAGACCTACACAAAGCTGGAATGGGCTACAAGACCAGTTAGAAAAACATTCATTTCTTCCGCGCAGTTGCAAGTTTTTATCTCACAATTCTGAGAAAAAAAAAATTTGAATTTCAAGAAAAAAAAGTCTTTTGCAAGCTCTAATCTTGCAATTCTGACTTTATAATTCAAAATTGTGAGTTTATATCATTATATTATATAATATTTTCTTTTAAGATAATTATTGTTTTTAGGAAGAATGACTGGAAAAGTGTAAATGTGTTTGTCAAAAAAAACGTGTTTGTCATGTTCTGACCATAAAGATTTAAAGTTTAAAACCACTATTAAAGGAGAAGTTCACTTCCAGAGCAAAAATGTACAGATAATGTACTCACCCCATTGTCATCCAAGATGTTTATGTCTTTCTTTCTTCAGTCGTAAAGAAATTATGTTTTTTTTAAGGAAAACATTTCAGGAATTATCCCCATATAGTGGACTTCTATAATGCCAGTGAGTTTGAGCTTCCAAAATGCAGTTTCAGTACAGCTTGCAAGGGCTCTGAACAATCCCAGTTGAGAAATAAGGGTCTTATTTAGCGAAACAATTGGTTATTTTCTAAAAAAAAAATATATATATATATATATATATATATATATATATATATATACTTTTAAACCTCAAATGCTTGTCTTGTCTAGATCTGCCATGTGCATGCGTACTCTGTGCAGTCCCATTCAAGAAAGTTAGGGTATGTTGAAAAATTCCCATCTCATTTTCTCCTCCAACTTCAAAATCATCCTACAATGCTGTATTACCTTTTTTTTGTAAAGGGCGTTTGATCTTATTTGCCCATTCACTTTGTAAACACTGGGTCGGTACTTCTGCAATTATGTAGGATCATTTTGAAATTGAGGAGAAAATCAGATGGAAGTTTTCCGACCTACCCTAACTATATTGAACTGGAATGTGCACACAGAGCTAGACAAGACGAGCATTTGAGGTTAAAAAGTATATAATTATTATTTTTTTCAGAAAATGATCGATCGTTTGGCTAGATAAGACTCTTATTCCTTTGCTGGGATCATTTAGAGCCCTTTGAAGCTGCATTTTGGAAGTTCAAACTCGCGGGCACCATAGATGTCCACTATATAAAGAGAAATCCTGAAATGTTTTCCTCAGAAAACATAATTTCTTTACGACTGAAGATAGAAAGACATGAACATCTTGGATGACAACAGGGTGAGGACATTATCTGTACATTTTTAAAAAAGTGAACTACTCCTTTAACGGTCTGTTCTAACTTTCACTTAGGAGCAAAAAAAATCAGCTTTTAAACTAGAAATAAAGATTTGAAATTTATTGTGATCATTTTTTTGGCCATATTACCCAGCCCTAATGACACCATGTATAAACATGATAGAAATTAGTAGACCTATTTTTCATTGAATTCATATAGTTATTTGGGTGTATTGTTCTCAGTTCTTTGTTTAGTTTAGACTTGAATGCATGATCTTAAATTCTTCAAGATTCCTGTCCCTATTCTCAAGCTTTGTCTCCAATGCTTCTGTTAGCATCAGAAATCTGTGTCTCTCATAAAGCCTGTTTAGCGTGGCGCATTCTGTTTCACTGGGCCACTCCACAACGTCCCCAGTCTGCTCACATAATTGGAGAGATCCTTATGAGAGAGTGTGAAGGGCGGGGAACAAAAGCGGACCGATGACTGGGACAGTTGTTGGGGCCAGTGTTGACAGCTAGCAGAGCCGCGTGCTGTGGGAGAGAAGCTGTGGCCCTGTCCGCATGCAGAGTGTACTGCATGCAGGTGTCAGGACTTAGAGTCTAATGAGCCTTAATTAGCCTATTTGAGTAATCAGTGGCTTGATTGGTCCTGTGTGCTTAAGTAAACCAGCACATGCAAAGAGTGCTGGCGGGAATCAGGGCGTTTCAAGAACACTGGTTTACTCGATGTAGTTTGCCTAGGTATTACATTTATATAACATGCATATTCATTTGAAGTGTTGTTGTAAAATATGTCAGTGTATATGTTGTAATGGATTCAAATGTGGATAGCTTTGGGTTGATGAGCTGGTCTTAAGCAGGACACTAATGGAGCCCTGTGTCTTTCCTCTGCCCCCAGCACTCACCTCTTCATTCAGCAACCACTTGACAGCACAGACTCTTCAGAGGCCTGCCTGATGCCCATCAGCATGAGGGACTCAAGTCTTCATCCTCCATCATCACAGCACAAAGACATCTGGGCGATTGTCAAGGACGTCACAATCTCTGTGATAGCTGACATATCCCATCGGCATTGCAGGAGAAGGAAAGGCACTCTTGCGTGAGCAAATACAGTATGGGTGGTGAGTAGAAACATGTATGAAGAAGCAGTACAGTGATGTGTCTTTGAGATTAATGGTCCTTTGTGACAAAAAAAATCTGATAATCTTGCAGCTTTTGGTCCTTTCAGGGTCTGTTAATGCAGTTACACCGCAGGTGCTGACTTGTGGGTAGCTGCATATGGAGATTACATGTTTCCAGACTTTCCATCTTCACCGTTACTGTACAGTACATCTACACATTAATGGTATAACAGCTTTTTCTTTGTTTCATAAACTTTTAATGTTCCCTCATAGCCTTATCAGTGAGGCTAAAGTATTCCTTCATCAACGCACCAAAATATTCAAATTATTTCTACAATATATAGTATGTTAGGGTTTTTGATTTCTTGATTTTAATCGATTCTCGTTTTTACGAAACAATGTTGATTCTTAAATCTCAAGAATCAATTAGTCTAGCCTGTTTTCAGTTTATGAATGGAACATTGTAGCAAGCATCCCATCCAACAAATCACAATAAGCTTTGTGACTTGTTACTTTTGATATAAAACAAAGTCTCAGATTTCAAATTCTGTCCATTTTATTACAGTATTTAAACAATAAATGCCATTGCGCTGTTTAATGTGGAGATCGTTGTAGCGCCTCAATTCAAGAGAGGATACAGTTATTGCTTTAAAACAGTTATAGCAAGAAAGTGCAACTTACTAAAATCTGTATCTTGTCTCATGTAATTGCTTAATCGGCGTTTTGAATGCGGAGAGACATTAATATAACAGCTTGTAAATAATAGCTTTGTTTCCATTACCTTTCAAATTGCAACCACTTGAAATTACGATTCGAAATTACACCATTATACGCAATACGACATTAATAAAATTTAGCGAAAGCTTTGTGCAAATCTGCAATGGAAACACACATAATGTCACATTTACTTAAAAAAAAACAAACAATGAAAAAAAAACAGCATCTAGAGAGAGGAGCATTTTGCTAAACGTATGCACCGTATAACATAACCATTATAATTTTTACTGTTCTTCAATATTTAAGTTTGAATAAATCCGTTAAGTCTGTTAAAGACACCATTTGAATATTATTTCAAAAAACAAATTGGAGTAGGAATATAATTATGTAAGTTAAAGATAACTTTACTTTTAACCTTCAATATTATAGTAATCTAGTATCAACTGACTTTCGTTATATTTTACAGCATAAATAGTTTTTTTTTTCTTAAGAAAATTTGGCATGTACTGTACATGATATATATTGAAAATAATTGTTATTGAATCAAATCAAAATCAGATTCAAATCGCAAGCCTGTAAAGAACAATCATATCGAAAGTATGTAATTTGTGTCAAAACCCAGCCCTAATATACAGTTGAGGTTTATACCTGCAAAATGTTAATTATTTTACCAAACTAAGAGGGATTATACAATGCATGTTATTGTTTATTTAGTACAGACCTGAATACGATAAGAGGAAATAATAGTTGAATTTATAAAATGACATCCCCTTGATTCTTAACACTGTATTGTTACTTGAATGATCCACAGCTTTTTATTTCGTTAGTGATAGTTGTTCATGAGTCCCTTGTTCGTCCTGAACAGTTAAACTGCCTGCCGTTCTTCAGAAAAACCATTCAGGTCCTACAAATTCTTTGATTTTACAGCATTTTTGTGTATTTTAACCCTTTCCAACAATGACTGTATGATTTTGAGATTCATCTTTTCTCCTATGTAACTATTACAGAAGGTTCAAACGCTCACTGATGCTCCAGAAGCAAAAAAAAAAAAAATGCATTAAGAGTCAGGGGTGAAAACTTTTCGACTGGATGAGAATGTGTACATTTTTTCCAATTCTGCCTAAATATTATATATTTTTTAATTAATTGATAATTTGAAGATCAAGATAAATTTATCTTATTTTACCTTCTGGGAAACATGTAAGTACATTCTGTAGCCTCTGAAGGGCAGTACTAAATTAAAAAATAAGAAAAATAGGCGCATCTACATTCTGTTTAAAAGTTTTCACCCCCTGCATCGTTTGCAGTTTAACTGTTCAGGACAAACAAGGGACTCGTGGATAACTATCACTAAACAAAATAAACACAGCTGTGGATCATTCAGGTAAGAACACAGTATTAAGAATCAAGGGGATGTTACCTTTTGAACGGGGTCATTTAAAAAAATTCAACTATTATTTTCTCTTGTGGACTATATGTAAACATTTTTTATGTGAAATATCTTATTCAGATCAATAATAAATAAAATAAGTATTTTGTATGATCCCTCTTATTTTGGTAAAATAATTACCATTTTGCAGATCCTGAAAGGGGGGTGTAAACTTTTGACTTCACCTCTTAATATTAGTAGTAGAGGTAGTGTTATAACCTATATCTAATTTAGGGTAGACAAGGTACATAAGTGAGTGTGCCTTTGTCACGTTGGAGTAAGGGAGGTCTGGGTCCAAATGCAGGGAGAAAGGTGTTTTAATAAAACAAATAAACAAACCAAGACAAAAGGCCAACACGGCACAAAACTAATAACTAGAACACAAAATAACAAAACCAAGAACAAGATCAAAAGCCAGGAATCTTCAAGAACACAACATAACACACAGGACAGAAGATAATGCAGCCATGAAGCAGGAGTGAAAGGTGAGAGTTTTTAAAGACCAGATAATAGTGAACAGATGTGAGTGAATCAGTGCTAATGACAAAGACAGGTGAATGCAATCAGGAAGTGCAGTGTAGGAACAGCGACCTCAGGAGGCTGAGGGGAGACCCACAGCCCCGATCATGACAGCCTTTTTTTTTTGTGAATCAAAAGCATGCAGAGGTCCCACTGTAGTCCAGTTCCTAAGCAAATGACTTTCATATGCTATTTCTTTTTAGTGAATCAACACAACTTACTAATCAACTATACATTGTCATATGAACAATCGGACAATAAATACAGATAGGCATACATTTAGTCAATAACTATAAAAAAATGTTGCCACATTGTGTTGTTTAATATATAGATTAGCACAAATATTGAATTGCATTTGTTGCATAGATAAGGTGCAAATATGTTTCAGACTGATGTTAAAAAAGTACAGTGGATGTGCCTAAGCTTTGAAGGTACTGTCTCAGTGACAAGCTGATAGACCTCTAAAAGTCTTCACTTTTTTTCCTTCCAACAGGATACTGTATACAAGCTAGCTTCGGATCCATGAAAATGCTCTTCTGCATGATGGGGACCCTGGATGACACTCGCACAGGTGCAAGCACCAATCACAGACATTCAGTGTTTGTCTGATGAAGAATTGTTTCAATACTCTACTGCCCTCAAAACGAGCTTTTCTCAGCCTCTCTCCCTTGTGTCACAGTTTTCAGGAAAAACAAGGAGATGTTTGGCTCTTTAATGGGTAGCTAAAAGCTGTAGATTTACACTTCCACCTTTTATTTAGATGGTCATATCTTCTCCCCATAGCCAACAGCATAAACTAATCCTGTATTGCGTTTCAATATAATGATATATAGAAATGGTGATTACCCTCTAATTCAATTGCATGGTAATCAAATTGTAGTAATGGTGCTTATTTGGTACCCCAATTTATAGTTTTCCCAGAAATCATTAAGCAATTTACCCTTCAAATCTACTTTGAATATGCGTGAGCACAGACGCACACACGCAGACTAGTATTATGGTGTATTATATGAAGCCCCAGCTGTTTGAGATGATGATGGTAGCAGAAGGACTCTTGTGAGAGTCATGGGTAAACAGAAAGAGTCCTGGCTGTCTTCTTCTGGACACAGACTTCTTCCCGTTTGCCAGGATTGGGATAAAGATGCTGGAATCAAAAGACGGCACTGAAACATATCCAAAGTTTGAGCCACATGTGTTTACCCTTAACCTCAACAAAGCCTGCTTCCGAATGTCTGGAATATCGGCCTATCGGTACATTTTGGAAGATTGCGAGGAAGGGCTAAAGTCTACAGAGCCTTTCCCAGTCACACTTGTTTTGTTTGTGCCATTTACTTGGTGCGTGACTGCAGCATGTCAGCAGCCTAATGTAATCACTTACTTTCTGTTTGCTTTCATAAAGGGTTTTACATGCATTAAATGCTGTAATCAATCAGTTCAATGGATAGAGTTGCCTAAGACCCTCCCATCTGCGGTTCTTTTCTAACTTTCTTAATAATGCGTCACTTTCAGGCACTTATTTGGGATGCTTTTACAGTGTACAGCTGAAAAAGGTTACCTTCCGCTCAGCGTTACCTGATTAACTGTCAACGTACAAGAGGATGCCGATGCCACTCTAATGCTGTGAAGAGCCCTTATAATACTACTGGCATTGTGGATGTGCATAACGTGCCATTCGGCACAGTATCAGCGCTGTGATATCTGCTCACTATAAGCCCGCTGTTCCAACTTCCCAAGCCGCCGAGGCACGGACGCTTCTCATGCTCTGTTAAAAGCCGCACATACAGGCTGAGTGTCTTCTACCGCCCAGGGCTGCGCAGCATCCACTTAGGCACTGACAGTGCCCGATAACCCAATCTCCAGAGGGCTTGTGGCGGAGACTTGATCTAACAGGCCCACGGTGATGTGTCTGTGTCCATGGTGGGCATTTCATTTCTTTTTCTCTCTTTCTCTCATTCTGTAACTGCCAGAACAGCTGTATGTCTGTAGGAAAGCTCTGCCTTTGATTTGTTTGGAGTGAAGGCGAAACCACTCATTTCTCACTAGGAGGATGAAGAGTGAGCTGAAAGGTCTCTGTCTGCACTTCATAGTGACGGAACAGTGGGAAAGAGCTTGGAGTGAGTGAATGTGTTCATGTATGGTGAAATTAGTTTGCGGTTAAGGATGAGTGGATTGCTAGTTTCACCAATGTCATTTGGGGAAAAAAAATACATGGCATGCTAATTATGAGATTTGGTGCTAGCTTTTGGCTGTGTGTATTTTTAAGCCATTTTGACTAAAACCTTTTTTTATGTAAATAACTAATATATATATATATATATATATATATATATATACACCGCGTTCCAAATTATTATGCAAATGATATCTTACTCTGGTTTTCATAATTAGTCAATGCAAATGACAGTCAGTATAATTTTTAAGTCATCAACCATTAGGGTATAATTCGAATTTTATTGAACAAACCTCCTAATGATAACAGTATTTATTTCAAAAATAAAAAACTGAAAATGCACTGTTCCACATTATTATGCACAACAGAGTTAAAACATTGTATAGGTGGTAAAGAACTGAAAATGGGCATTTGCTGAATTTGCAGCATTAGGTGGTCATATTTACTGAAATCAAAAGCTATTTCAATCAAAAACATCCTAACTGGGCAAGTTACATCTTACCATAGGACCCCTTCTTTGATATCGCTATCACAATTCTTGCATCCATTGAATTTGTGAGTTTTTGGAGAGTTTCTGATTGAATTTGTTTGCAGGATGCCAGAATAGCCTCCCAGAGCTGCTGTTTTGATGTGAACTGCCACCCACCCTCATAGATCTTTTGCTTGAGGATGCTCCAAAGGTTCTCAATCTGGTTGAGGTCAGGGGAGGATGGTGGCCACACCATGAGTTTCTCATCTTTTATGCAGATAGCAGCCAATGACACAGAGGTATTATTTGCAGCATGAGATGGTGCATTGTCATGCATGAAGATGATTTTGCTACGGAAGGCACAGTTCTTCTTTTTGTACCATGAAAGAAAGTGGTCAGTCAAAAACTCGACATACTTTGCCGAGGTCATTTTAATACCTTTAGGGATCCTAAAGGGGCCAACCAGCTCTCTCCCTATGATTCCGGCCAAAAACGCCACCTCCTTGTTAACGTCGCAGCCTTGTTGGGACCTGTTCCATCCACTACTCCATCCAACTGGACCATCCAAAGATGCACAACACTCATCAGTAAACAAGACTGTTTGAAAATGAGTCTTCATGTATGTCTGGGCCCACTGCAACCGTTTCTGCTTGTGAGCATTAGTTAGGAGTAGCCAAATAGTAGGTTTATGCACAACTGCAAGCCTCTGGAGGATCCTACACCTTGATGTTCGCAGGACTCCAGAGGCACCAGCAGCTTCAAAAACCTATTTGCTACTTTGTAATGGCATTTTAGTAGCTGCTCTCTTAATCTGATGAATTTGTCTGGCAGAAACCTTCCTCATTCTGCCTTTACCTGCACGAACCTGTCTGTGCTCTGAATCAGCCTCAAATCTCTTCACAGTACAATGATCACTCTTACGTTTTCGTGAAATATCTAATGTTTCCAAAGCATTGCACTATTTGACGCTTTTCGGCAGCAGAGAGACCTTTTTCTTTCCCATATTGCTTGAAACCTGTGGCCTGCTTAATAATGTGGAACATCCTTCTTAAGTAATTTTCCTTTAATTGGGCTCATTTGGCAAACTATTTATCACAGGTGTCTGAGATTCATTTCAGTGATCCAAAGAGCCATGAGACACAATACCATCCATGAGTTTAATTGGAAAACAGAAAAAAACTGTGTGTTTATGACACTTACATCCAATTTGCATAATAATTTGGAACGCGGTGTGTATTTATTTAAGTTACTATAAGTTAGTATCACCCTGGTTACCTTGACCAAAATCCATCAAAAGTGTTTTCCATTGGCTTTTGGATTATACACTCTTAAAAATAAAAGTGCTTCATGATGCCATAGAGGAACCTTTTTTGTCTAAATGGTTGCACAAAAGGTTCTTTATGGTGAAAGAAGTTTCTTCAGATTATAAAAAGGTAATAAAGAGACTTTTTTTTAAAGAATCTTTGACTCAATGGTTCTTTGTGGAACCAAAAATGGTTTTTGTATGGCATCACTGTGAAGAACCTTTTAAAGCACTTTATTTTTAAGAGTGTAGCTGAAAATAGCTCTGTGGCCAACACTTCTTCCTCAAGATAATCTATGAATTTTAAAGCCTAAAGGCAATCATTGCAAGCAAAAAGCAAATGTTAGACTGTAAACTAACTACACCACAGTTGCATGACTTCAACTTTACGACCACTAAGGATCCGACAACTCTTTCAGTCTTTATTTAAAATCTATAAGTGAAAAGTGTGAGTTAGAACAGTTTGCAAGATTATAAACACAACTAGGCTTTAAAAGCAGACTAGCGAGTAGAGATTTTTTTTCTGTTCAGCGTGATGACATTTAATGTCTCAGACAATCATAAACCTGTTCAAAAACCCATTGACTTAAGGACTATAAAGCCACTGGGCATGATATGCTACACAACTGAGAATCACACACCACCAGATTTTCCGGTGTTTATAAATGCAATTGCATTATTTTGATAGTCAACTTTAGACCTTCTGCTAACTATAAGTAACTTTGCAACCTCATGTCAACTAATTCTAGTGGTAGTAGACTTTTAGGTTAGGGTTAGTAGAATAAATTGACGTACTTGCAGAGTTACTTACAGTATATTTAGTGAAATGTGTAGTCTACTAACTCTCTAATGGTAGTTGACATGTAGTTGCAAAGTTACCATACTCAACTTTCAAAGTGGACTATTACACAGACAGAATCATAGTCTAAAGCTAAAAAATCAGACTCTGTGCCCATCATACACTATGCGATTTTCTGTGAAATCTGTCAGCTCATATATAAAGATTGGCTATGACTTTCAGCAATTAGTACTAACTCTTCCAGGACTTTAAGGCAGTCAGTTTTGTCTTAAATGATTTACTCACCTTTAAGCCATCTTTAGGTCTATTTGACTTTCTTATTTCAGACGAAATGTAATCAAAGTTATTTAAAAAAAATGGCTTGGCTCTTCTAATGGCAGTGAATAGGCATTGATCCACACAGTGCTTAAATTTAGAAATACTAAATGAGAATTTTGTAAAGAATAGGGATGTAACAATATCAAAATCTCACAATATGATAATATCACGATATGAAGTCCACGATACAATATTTAATGCAATATTTAAAAAAGAGACAAATGAAAGACATTTTAAAGGGGACTCAACCCTCTTTTTATTTGTGATATACTGTCTCAGTATAAATTACATTCACACTGGTGTTTTAAGAAACCAAACATATTTGAATATAATAATAATCACAATTTTATGTTATTGTTAATCCTATGACAGTAATAGCCATATATTGTAAAACATTTACACTTGAAAGAGATGTTTTGAATTTGGACTGCAGTAACATTACCCATTTAAACCAGTAGCTGTCAGCAATTCATACTGTTTATAGAACTGTATTCACTGTGAACGGAGCCTTTCTGAGTTGCGGAAAACATCGTATCACGAGCTGATCGCCTGAACGATGCACAAAAGATGTCTTGATGAAGGGATTAAGCCATATTATGCTTTCGTTTTAGTTTGTTTGACAGATACTGTGCCAAAGCATATTGGCACAAAACACAACTTGAAAGTCCTTTTATATTAGAATATTTTATAAATCTACACTGTTTGGCCTAAAGACCTATATTGTCATGTGACCACGATAATTTCAAAACCACTATATTGATAATATTGTTACATCCCTAGTGAAGTTGAGCTGAGAGGAGACTATTTTCCTTTGCTTTAAACAACTTGGAACGTCACTCTCTCATGAACTTGTGTACAGCAGCTAGCAGAAACTAGAGATTACAGTTTATAAAGTTTTAAATATTAATATTTTTAGATTCACTTCAGAAAGCATAACCCCTAGTGCAATGGGGAGTACCTTTTATGATGGACGGATGCACTTTGTTTTGCTTCAAAATCTGTATATGTCAGTATATTATCAGTATATTAAACCTGTGCATTTGGTCTTAAAGTGACAGCAGCCTAATAAACCTGCTGCTGTCTCTCTCATTTATGTGATTTTTTTTATTTTATTTTTTTATAAATGCACTGTCATGGGCCCCCAAAAAAGTTTTACTTTGGACCCTGTCAATGACCCCAACCCCTTGATCTTTTTGTTTAAAGGAGTTTAAAGGAGTTTTACTGTCAAACAACTACAGTGAGTTCAATCAAAAAATTAGCCTCCTAAATATAATAGCCCACTATCCATTGTATACACAATACATTGTTATTCCAGCCTAAGATTTTTCAACAAAGGCTGCACCAGAATCCCTTAGTGGTTGTCTTGTGCTGAATGCACACTGAGGCTCTGACCCCGCTGACATGGTGCAGTATTGATGGTCCATAGCTATACAGTACTGCTCCCCTCATGTTCAATTCAATACTCTGAAAATGAAAATGCACCTTCCAAAGTTAATAAAAGGGCTAACCACTACCCATTTTTTTATCTCTTGCTCCCTCTTTCACAGACTAACACACATAGGCATACATGAAATAGCTGAGTGAAACAAAAGCGGAAACCTTCACGCCACTTGGCCGGCACATGTGGACAAGCCAGTGCCGACTGGCTGCTTCACTGTCAGCGGCTGATAGCCAGGCTTTAATGGAAAAGATACAGCCCAGCCAAAGACTGGGAATCATTTCTACGATAAAGTTATATGTTCAGCCTTGAACAACTGAGAGATAATGTTTGGCTTCATTATAATTCCCAGTGTGTTTAAACAGACAGCCCAGAATGCAAACAAAAGCAGATGAAATTTGAAAAGTATTATCAATATTGCAGATAGCGGATGCCCTTTCCAATCAGAAAAAGCGTATCTCGCATAGCAAATTTATGGTTGACTAGTTCATTCGTTTCTATTAGCCTGTTGTATGTTTCTCTCTTCCTCATATATATTTATGTGGAATTTATGAGAGGGCCAAACAAACTGTCATTAGATACAGTATTCCTTTAATTCACTAAGCTGGCCTGCTAAAGGTAGCTGGGTGCATTTAAAAGGCATTAGTTCACTCTGACTGATATTTTTCTGAACTCCCTCCAAAGGACCATCCGTCACGTGCCCCGGCCATAGTCCAGCACGCTTGTTGCGTCGCTCCGCGTTTATATGTGTGCGTGTGTGACAGATAGAGACCCTGTGAGCAATTCTCACCGTGTGCACCACTGCGGCTCCTTCACACGCCACTCGACATATTCTGCGAGTCTCTTAATAGCAAGCTGCTGGAGCAAAATAATTGTCATTTTCCAGCCACTGGGCCTAAAGTCATATAACATAATGAAATGTCTAAAAAAGCGTGGGGGTGGGGTGGTTTGTGTATATATATTTCTACGTGGTGCTCAGGGTTCGCCTCAGTGCACGGGAGGTCTGCTGAATCAAATGCTGTGCCACTTGAATAATTTACTGTATACCTTGGCAAGTGTGTGTGTTGGGGTGTTCAAGAATGCCAGCAAGGTGAAATGTCTAAATATTGTATATGCCCACTCCAAAGTGTGTTTGTGCACGCTGTGATATATGTCCTGGGGATCTTGATACAACATTCAATACAGTCCTGCTGGACAGATTAGGCTGCTAACAGAGGAAGCCAATGTGCGGCAGGAACCGGTGATATGTGCCTCAGCGCTAAGTGTTCTGGGACAGGCTGATGGGTTGATTTAAGCTGGGGTGGGAGCAAGTGGAGATAAATGTTAGTGATGCTTCTCTCTCTCCCCCCTTTTTTTCTACTTCAGCAGATCCATCAACTGCTATTGAGGGTAATGAGTAAGGCGTGGAGGTGAGCACATTGCAGAGGGCTGACCTTGCCCAGAAAAAGAAAGAGCATGTTAGATGCTACATGAAGCTTGTCCCCCTCACCTGTAACATCATCATAGGCATTGTGTGAGGTTTAAAGGTTCTTTTTTCCATGACATTGGTAGGTTGATTTCATGAAGTGTAAACCATGTAGTGCTTTCAGAGTAGTCTGACATTTGGCAGACATTTTGGGAAACCTTTTTGAAAACAATGTTTTTGCAAAACAATTTGGTGTCACTAGTGGCACAGAATCACACATAAAAATGCTGGAATGTATGTATTATGTTGCAGATACATAATTGCATAAGATGTCCACGACAATAGAAATTTACAAAAGTGATTTTATGTCCATAGAAAGTACATTACACGCAAGTAATGAGTCTACTTTTAAGGTTTCAAATAAGTTTTGGGAGAAAAAATGTGAAAACTTGGTTAAAATAATGTTACATTGTCATTCAGTGTAATGCAATATTTATGTAAAAATTCTAACAACATGCTGAGACTTATTCTGACTTGTACGTATTAAAATATATAAAAGAATAAGGGAGCATATTACATTTTATTGTGTTTTAAATGAGTAAAACATTCTAACTGACAAATAGGCAAAACCTAGGATAGTGGCAAATTAAAAAAAAAATAGAATTACAGCTAATTAGTATTTGGGGTGAAAGTAATTTGTTTTTACATAACAAATTGATTTTTGTTGTAAATATGCCTAACAAGATTGTTACACTTCTTTAAATTAGGGAAAAATGTATGATATTTATTTTTTGCTCAGAAAAACAAAAACAAAAATGCAATTAAATTAAACAAACTTTTACATTTTTTTTTTTTTTGGAAAAACAACAATTTAAAGCAGTATTACACTTGTTTTTATGCTTAAACCCTCTTTCGTCTTTGACCCATGTATTGGTGAGTTTCACAAAACCTGTCATTGCCAGCATTTAGAAAAAATATACATTTAATAATAATAAACATATAGTGCACAAATCAAATTTTAGTTTCTTTTTTGGATATATTGGTTAATTATTGGTTAATTTTACAAAACCTGCCATGGAATGCTTAGTTCATATTCTTTTCCAAAAAAAAAAAACAAAAAAAAAAAAAAAAAAATCAGGACAATTGAGCTATTTTTTCTACATTTTTATTACTGTGATACATCTGTGTTGTCTTTCACATTTAAAAAAAATATATATTTTCATTTATTTATTTTCATTGTATTCATGAAAGATTATTTTTTACTCTCTTAGTGGATTTTTTTTTCAAATTAATAAAAAAAGTCTTTTTTAATTTAAATATATATATTTTTTGCATTTATAGTAATAATAATTAGGTGGTAAAAAGAATGCACAATGCAAAACATATTGAAAGTCTTAACAGAACTTTTATTGCTTTATACAAACCCAGTCTTAAGTAGCACAGGTAGGAATTGTAGCATTTGTAGGAATAGCCAAAAATACATTGTGTGGGTCAAAATGATCAAATCATTAGGCTATTAAGTAAAGATCATGTTCCATGAAGATATTTTGTAAATTTCCTATCGTAAATATATCAAAAGTTAATTTTTGATTAGTAATACGCATTGCTAAGAACTTCATTTGGACAACTTAAAGGCAGTTTTCTCAATATTTAGATTTTTTGCACCCTCAAATTCCAGATTTTCAAATAGTTGTATCTCGGCCAAATATTGTCCTATCCTAAACAAACCATACATCACTGGGAAGCTTATTTATTTAAGTTTATAACACTTTATGACACACTTATGATTGGTTTTGTGGTTCAGGGTCACACATGGAATTTTTTATTATGATGTTGGGTTAAAATGTGGGACTCTTCCTCATGAGATTCACCAACTGTACTTGATGTATATTTTATATATTTATACAGTACAGCTTCATGACAACTGTAGTTCACTGGTTGCTGATTGTGACGTCTGTGTAGGTATGTGGGTTTGGACTGAGAGGTTGTGCCTCTAATGGAGACACAGGTTTATTGACAATGAAACGGTTTGGCTGTATCTGCAGTGGGCTGCCTGCTGCCTGTGATATACTGGAGCCAGAGTCTAGTCAAGGCTGACATACACCATCCAGTGCTGACAGCAGCAGCCACACACATACAGCTGCTCTGAGGCAGCATAAAATTCTAAAACACTGTCATACTTACACACACACACACACACACACACACACACACACATATATAGTCTTGTACAAAGATTCAGAATAACCTGCTGGACTTTAACATACCGATTCTAGGCATAAACGTCCTGTTTCAGCTCAAGCTGGTCAAAGTTCCATGTGTTAACTATTTCTTTGAAATAAACCCCTCTTGCGTGTCAAAACACATCTGTCAGCCTTTTAGAGGATCTAGACATGCTTAGTTTCAGAAAGATATGAGAAAATAGAAATGCTCTGTTCCCAAACCTGAGCTGCCTGCAAACGCAATGATTTTATGGCATCATAGGTGCTATAACAACTGATGTTTATTTATGCTGCCGCTTAAGATATCGTTTGATCAAAGTTTAGGGCATTGTTTGTTTGTATCACATTATAGATTATCACATATAAGAATAAAAGGGAAATGGAGAGGGATGTGTTTATAAATGTCTCCTCTTTGTGTGGCACACAGAGTGTTTGTGTCGTTGCCTATGTAGAAGATTCCAAATCGGTTCCATGAGGTGTTTATAATGCAGCAAGGCAGCTCATTATGTTTTGGAACAGAAATAGTCTCAGGGATCTAGGTGATATTTTAGAAATATTTAGTTTAGGGATGCACAGTATATCACTACCACATTGGTTATGGGCGCTTTTTTATGTACAGTTGAAGTCAAAAGTTTACATACATCTTGCAGAATCTGCAAAATGTTAATTATTTTACCAAAATAAGAGGGCTTAACATACCAAATGCATGATTTTTTTTTTATTTAGTACTGACCTGAATAATATATTTCACATAAAACATTTACATAAAATCCATAAGAGAAAATAATAGGTGAATTTATAAAAATTACCCCGTTCAAAAGTTTACATACACTTGATTCTTATTACTGTGTTCTTATCTGAATGATCCACAGCTGTTTTTTGTTTAGTGATAGTTGTTCATGACTCCCTTGTTTGTCCTGAACAGTTAAAACGCCTACAGATCTGGCCATTTAAAATGCGCGCGGGAAGTAAAGTGGTCTCGCGTGACGCCGGTGTATTCCAAGGGAACACGGAAAATACAATGACATAGGAAAGACATGATCAGTAGGGGGCAGTCATGTAACGCACTGGACTGGAGCAGGCTGAAAACATTGCTGCAAACTAAAAGGTACGGTAACCTGGAGGGGACACCTTCGGTTCACTTATGTTTGTCGTGGCCACACATATGAATTCGTGGGAACGTCATATTACTTTTTGTCATTGCCACGAGATATTAATTCCTGGGAATGTCATATTATGTCGTGGCCACAAGATTATTTTGTCGAGGTAACGACATCCTTATGTTTAATGCATAAACAAACCTGCGTGACCATAACCCAGGATTATCAGAGATAGGTTTATTAATATTTTTTTATTTTGAGTTAAGAAATTATTATATTAATTGTTATAGAAATTAATGCAATATTAAGTTATATATTAACAATATGCAATGCTGTTTATGCGAATGTCTGTGCGCGATGTAGACAGCATTCAAAAGTTTATCAAGAATAAATATTACATATAAGTACTTCAAATTAAATAGCCCTGCAAGAAACATTATATGCATCCTAAAGTCGTATCCATTAATTGATCCTCTTTTTTTCTGTAATAAATTTATTATTCGTTTATATTCATTATGTCCCCCTTAATTTCGATCTCTTAACATTCCGAATCTAAATTATAAATGCTGACATGCCGTTAAAGCTTTGATTATGCTATATGGCTGGGATTTTAAAAAAAAATAATATATATATATATATATATATATATATATATATTCATTTTTAGTCTAATTATAACCTTTATAGTGTTTCATTGTAGAGTGAATCATTCACGTTCCATTTGTAAATCGTATGGTCACACACGGGCATTAATACAATCATAAAGTCAAAACTTTATTGGCATAATTGTAGTTCACAATATTTGCAAAATATATGCCAAATAGCATACACAGAAAGTTATTTAGGTTAAGCGATTCACAATAAAGAAAAAAGTAGATAGCTCTAAATCACTAATTATTTATTGTTATTATAGGTTATTATTATTTCAATACCTGGTTAGGGCTATTTATTTTTAACGCCTGACAATTATGCCAATAACGTTTTGACTTTTTGATTGTATTTATCCCCGTGTGTGACGATAAATGAGTATGTTTTCATTTACAAATGAAACTACGTGAATGATTCATTTCTCAGTAAAACAGTTTAGTATTTATATAGTCTATTAATTAGACGAAACAAAATAAAATATGTTCAATTCAACCTTTAAACTACATTCCAGTAAAAATCAGTCATATAGCATATGTCAAGCATTTACAGAATCATTTACATGAACGTTAAAGAGAGCCAAATTAAGGGGTGGAAACGCACGGAAATAAAAATATATACAAAAATAACAGGCTAATAAAAATAATATAAGTAATAGTAATACTAATGATAATGATAATAATATTAAGACAAATACGAAAAAAAGACTATTAGTTAATAGAAGGAATGTAGGCCTATTTTACTGTGTGACGATAAATTATTTCCAAATGAAACTACGTGAATGATTCACTCTTCAATTATTTGTCTATTAATTAGACTAAATAAAATACAATATATGTTAAATTTAACCTTTAAACTGCATTCCAGTAAAAACCCCAGTCATAGAAACTTTACATTATCATTTACATTCAGAATGTTATGTAACGAGATCAAAATGAAGGAAAAAATAACGAATATAAACGAATAATACAAATATTACTGAAAAAAAGAAAGTCAGTCAATGGACAAGATTGTGGGATGCATGAAATGTTTCTTGCAGGGCTATTTAATTTGAAGTAGGCCTACATGTAATACATGTAAACACTTGTGAAAGCTGTCTACATTGCGCACAGACAGCATTAGCATATATAGCATCGCCTATATAATTATTTAATATTGTATTAATTTCTATAACAATTAATATAATAATTTCTTAACTCAAAATAAAATACCTCAAATAATTCTGGGTTACTAATGTCACGCAGGTTTGTTTATTCATTGAACTCGTGGCCACGAGAAATGCATGTTGAGCAAAAATACATTTCACGAAAATAATATAAAGATTACAAAACAAAGAAAACAAATGGAATGAGGGATAAGCTTTAAAGTTCACGTAAAAGCCAAATATTAAGCGGCATCCTTCATGTTTTCTTTATTCAGCAAATACTTTACAGTTTTGAATTATGTTCAGCTTCTGTTTTTATGACAATAAGTTTTTTTTTTTTTTTTTTTTTCGTTTTTTTTTTTTTTTTTTTTTTTAAAAAGTCCGAACACCGGTCTCAAAAGTAGAAGCGAAAGTCTTGTTTCCACCAGCGCGGATTTTTTTTTTATTCACCGTAATTGATGGATGTCTAAAACAAAAATAAGGAGAATCCTAAAACATATATATATACATTTCTTAAAATAATAACATCTGAACTTCATACACAACAATACGGCAACGACTTTACAATAGGACACATTATTTTATTTTAAAGTAGCTTGTACACCAATGGATTTCAGATGTCAGGATATTTCAGACCGCATCTCCACAGCATAATCACTCTAATATTAAACATACGGGTCAGGAGGCGGGTCGGGTACAATATTTCATTTTTTTATTCGGCGGTCCGAGTTGCGGGCGGGTTAGTTGAAAACGGTCGGGTTCGGGTTGTTTACCCACTGACCCGCGCATCACTGGTGTCAGGGCCGTGGACACTAATGTTTTGAAAAAAGTGGAGCGAGTGAGGAAAGCTTTCCCCTTCTCCCTGGCATGCATTTGAATGCTGAATTCGAAATGCAACTGAATGCAGTCGGAATCCGCCCCCAGCACCCCCAAAATAGTCTCCAAATGTTGATTACAACAAGGCAACAGACAGCATTCAACACCCCACCCCACCCCCACTCTGCCATTCATAAACATTTCGCTCTTTATACTGCATGCCGCTTAACGCTGATGCCTCATTAATGGCTACTTTTCAGAAAACTGAAAAAAAAGAAAAAAAAAAACACTTCCTATTGGTTTCCCAGAACAGACTTAAGCCTCGTTCCAGGCTAAAATGATGTAAATCGGAGCTGTTTAAAGAGGAATATAAAAAAAACAAAAAAAAAAAAAAAAACTTGTAGCCTACTGATCGTTGGTCGGAGTACCCGCAGTTCGTGACTGGAAGCTGTTAAGAGACAGACTTAACGAACTTCTCCGAAATAGAAGAACTACTTTTCCACTTTAAAAAAAAGAAAAAGAAAAAAAGGTGGAAAAAAATTGCATAACTCACTGGAGCACTTTTGATACTTAACAATTGTATTCGTTGTCAATCATATAGGCTAAGCTTTATTGTTTTTAAAAGTGAGCCTTCTGTTTATTTGTCTAAATTATTTTCTATATTAGGATATAATACTAGGCTATAGTATTTACATGGACATTAGGCCAAATCTACATGGGTTTCTTCCCTTTCACTTCAATTAGTTAAGAAAAAAAAAAAAAAACTGCATGGGCAGTGCGCCATCATAATGTACAGCATCAAAAATGTAAGAACAAATCTAAAGACAATAATAATAATAATAATAATAAAATTAATTATTAACACTCCTAAAAGTACAGTATAGTGCTCAGATACACTTAAGTTAGGTGACCTAACCCTAGTTGATACTTTATTTCAACTTTTCAATTATTTCATTAATTAACAAATAAACAAATGCCTTTCCGATGTGATATAAGTGAAAAGGGAGACGATTTCGAAAATGATTTCACCAAAAGGCGGACGCGAACTCGGGTCTCCCGCGTCAAAGACGATATGTTACTCGTATTATCACTTACGCCACTGTAAATGTTGCACAACAGCCGTCTTTTGTAATATTTGTAAATATGGCCTATTTGCATTGTGTAAAAACATTAAATAAAAAGGCACCAGACTACAGAAAATGGCATATACTAAAGTATTTATTTTCTGGGGGAGGACCCACCCACATTTATTTTGCTTCCGACGCCCATACTTGATGATGAAGTATAGTCTATAGGATATAACAATAAAGTGCTTTTCCAGTCCCGATTCCACGAGCATCCACCCGCTCCCGCTATATTAACTATATTATTCGCCCGCTGCCCGCTTAGAATAAATTTCTAAGCACCAAAATCGCAAAAACAAATCAAAATAATAATAATAATAAATAAATTAATTAATTTTTAACTCTATAAAAGCTGTAGTTTATATTTATCCTCTCCATTTCTATTCCTCTCTCAAATTAATTGTCAGTGTATCAAAAATTGTGTATCTTAGAAAAAGAAAAACTACCTCTTAAACATGCATATCTTAATTTGATGTTGCTTTAAAAGATGCAGATGTGTATGCTATTTGTAAAAAAAAAAAAATGTAAACAAGATGCTGGTTTAAGGGCGCATCACATAAATTGCCTACAATTCTGCATATAGGCTCGCTTGCTACTTATTAATTTTATTTTATTTCGTTTTGTTAAATTATTATTCATTAAGAAATTTATATTTCGCATATGGGCATGTTTATTTATTTTACTTTTTTTGGGTTTTCTCTGTGCATAAGATCTGCGCGTTCTGATGTTTCTGCTGCTTTTTGCTTGTGTACAATTAACCCCTCAAAACGAATTTAGCTGTTATTAATGTGTCACAGCCACGTTTCAATTTAAATTTAAATGTAATTTAACACAATCTTGTCGTTAATAATAACTAAACGCGTCGGTTTCGTTTGGAAAAAAAAAACAGAAATTAACATTTCTATTTTCAATGCAGTCTAATAAAAGTTCATCAGGAAAAAAATAAAAGAAAATAATAATAAAACTGCTCCTGCTTATGAATAAATTTTTGCTTGATGATGAAGTATCTAAATAGTCTATAGGATATAACAAAGTGCTTTTCCAGTCCCGCTTCCACGAGGTTTTATTCCGCATCCACCCGCTCCGCGCTATATTAACTATATTATTCGCCCGCTGCCCACTTAGAATAAATTTCTAAGCACCAAAATCGCAAAAATACTGTAGTTTATATTTATCCTTCCCATTTCTGTCTCTACTCAAATTAATTGTCAGTGTATCTAAAATTGTGTATCTTAGAAAAAGAAAAAGACGAACTACCTCTTAAACATGCATATCTTAATTTGATGTTGCTTTAAAACGCTGAAATATATAATGTATTTTATTCTGAAGGTGAAAGTTGTCGAGTTATTTAACTGCCCGTGGCGCCGTCAGGATCACTTGATTTTTTTCCCCTTAATAAAGTGGATACAGCTTACAATACTCGTTCAAGAGTACGGCATTGCTCAAATGGCTATTTGTAAAAAAATAAAAATAAAAATGGAAACAAGATGCTGGTTTAAGGGCGCATCACAGAAATTGCCTAAAATTCTGCATATAGGCTTGCTACTTATTAATTTGTTAAATTATTATTCATTCAGAAAAGAAAAACATATATTTCTTATGTGGGCCTATTTTATTTATTATTATATATAGGTTTATTGGGTTTTTCTCTGTGCATAAGCTCTGCGCGTGAGGTTCTGATGTTTATGCTGCTTCTTGCTTGTGTATAATTAATCCCTGAAAACGAATTTAGCGGTTTACGTCAGTTGTCGGTTGGAAAAATAAAATAACCGAAATTAACATTTCTATTTCCGATGCAGTCTAATAAATGTTCGTCAGGAAAACAAAGAAAGAAAACAAAATAATACAACTGCACCTGCTTATGAATAGGCTATCTTTTTGCTATTGGTTTGAACCATAATTTCAGGAAAGAGGAATCATTGAACTATTGTACTGGTATTTGTGACCAACGCCCCCTAGAGCTGGCCATGGTGTTTGGCTACAGAATGTTGTTCCTTGCGCCTCCTGGTGGATATTATATGAAGTGCAACAACGTTGTAAAAAAATCTAAAAAAGCCGCTGCGGCAGGACGCGTGGCCACGCGTGCCGAATTGCAGGCTGCCGCGTGAAAATAGACGCATTTTTAATGGCCAGATCTGTACTACTATTAAAATAAAATCCTTTAGGTCCCACAAATTCTTTGGTTTTTCAGCATTTCTGTGTAATTGAACTCTTTTCAACAATTACTGTATAAGTTTGAGATCAATCTTTTCACACTGAGGGCAACTGAAAGACTCTCATGCAACCGTTACAGAAGGTTCAGAAAGTTCACTGATGCTTCAGAATGAGAAAATAAGCATTAACCCTCTGGGTTTTGAGGGTGTTTTGGGGCCCTGAAGAAGTTTTGACATGCCCTGACATTTGTGCTTTTTTCAGTATCTTAAAAACATATTAATGGCTAAAATCTGATTACATTGCAATTAGCACAAATCGGGCTACAATAATATGTAAGCAACAGAAATGTACGTGTTTGTGTTTTTGAGAAAACAACATTTATGCGTGGTTAGTGAAAAACTAAAGTTTTAAAGTCACTGAAATAAGGCCATGAAACATTTACAGAGCCAGGGGTGTAAACTTTTGAACAGACATTTTTCTCATTTTGCCTAAATTTCTTTTTTTTTTTTTTTTCATGTAGTACTGCCCTGCAGAAGCTACAGAAGATAAAATTAGTTAAATTGACTCTGATTATCAAATTCAAAAAGTTTTCACCCCCGGCTCTTAATGCATATTTTTTTCTTTCTGAAGCATCAGTGAGAGTTTGAACCTTTTGTAATAGTTGCATATGAGTCCCTCAGTTGTCCTTGGTGTAAAAAAAGATGGATCTCAAATTCATACAGTCATTGTTGGAAAAGGTTCAAATGCACAATAACGCTGAAAAACCGAACAATTTGTGGAACCTGAAGGATTTATCTGAAGAACAGCAGACAGTTTAACAGTTCAGGACAAACAAGGGACCCATGACTGACTATTACTAAACAAAAAACAGCTCTGGAACATTAAGGTAACAACACAGTATTAAGAATCAAGTGTATGCAAACTTTTGAGCAGGGTCTTTTTTTTTTTTTTTTATAAATTCAGCTATTATTTTCTCTTGTGGGCTATGTGTAAACATATTTTATGCACTCTCAAAAAGGATGTGTTAATTTTTAACACATTGTTGGTGTTATGTCTATTTTAGCACATTTTGTGTTATTTTGTGTTAAATGTGTGTTAAAAACGAAAAAGAAAAAAGAAAATATCCAACACAGTGCTTAAGAGGTTGTCAAATACCACATTTTTTTTTTAGTTTAAAGTACAAACTTTATTAACCATTAACTATTGTTCACTCAAAGAACAATTAAAATGTTGAAATGACTGTATTTTGATTGTTTACCTCTCTTTTTTTACTTTTTGAGTTTTAATGTAATTGTTAGTAGCAGGTTTAATAAATTATGTTTAAACTATACATTAGTTTGCTGTGTCTTTATTGCATACAAGATTTATTAAAAAATAACACATACTTGACACAAATTGTGCATTTATAACACATAGTGTGTAGAAAAAAAATCAACACATTTTCTGTGTTAGCTGGAATAACACACTGGTTGAGTTAAAACTAACACAAAATGTGTTGTCCTTAACTAGACACAAAGGTGTGTTAAGAAACAACACAGGTTGTGTTGTTTTTAACACATCCTTTTTAAGAGTGTGTTAAATATCTTACTCAGGTCAGTATTAAATAAAAAATAACATGCATTTTGTATGATCCCTCTTATTTTGGTAAAATAGTTAACATTTTGCAGATTGTGCAAGGTGTATGTAAACTTTTGACTATATACATACCTGTATGTGTTTTAAGTATCTGTCAGTATTGGATATATATTAGTTGATATTGGTCAGTTCATATGCTACTTTTACCATTAAACACTCACTGAAAGTTTTTGCCTTAAAAACTATAATTTAACATTTTTAAATGTATTTTATGTACATATGTACATTCTATGTTGTGATGCCTCAATTCACTTCAAAAATTAAAAAAAAACATTTTAGTGTTTCATTTGTAATTCATATAGGCAAAATACTATAGAATGCAGACATTGGACCATAGATTGCTAGCTATAATATGAAAATAATTATTAGTAGAATTTTCACATTGCTGCTTTACTTATTTTTTAGTTAATATTAGCCTATATCGGGTTTCATGCACTCTTTTCCTACTTTTTGTAACAGCATCATTTCAGGAGCTCTTTGTGTTCTTTGTGAGTTCTTGATGTTCTTGGCTGGACATAGATGAGAAGCTTTAGCACAGAGTAGCACTGCCTTTTAGTAATTATTAATAATTGTTACCATTATTAAATAATGCTGCTGTTGTTGTTGTTATTACCAAACACAATAATATGCAAAGTAAAGTCAGGATTAATGACAGAGTAATGGTTAGCAGATGTTTATTGCAGGCAGTACGAGAAGCATGCACGTGTAATACAGCAGCGACTCGTATCTTTTACAAGTGTTGTGCAGCTTTATTTTCTTTAGATATAGCGGACGTGAACCTATTGAAGGCTAGCAGTGTTTTGTGGCGGCTGCCCTTGTAATCTTTATTAAAGGTCATCTTTTACACGCATGCCTCTCGCTGGGTGTTCTTCATATATATAGTCTGTCTCCATGTCAGATTAAAAAGGAAGTAAGGGCTTGCAAGAAGAATAAAGAACTCTTTCCAAGAAGTATTAGTTCCTTTTTAATTTTAGCGGGATGAGGAACCCAGAATTTAAATGAAAGAATCGGTTTTCATCCAGCTAATAGTAATCCATAATCCAGGCAACGTGTCTTAACCACAATGTGGTTGGTCTGATTAACTTTAATGCTTTTCCTCTCAATTTATTGAAATGTTGGAATGAGCACATTTGGTTTGTAAGTCTCTCTCTCTCCGTGTCGCTCTATCTCTCTCCGTGAGTGAGAGAAAGATAGACTGTGAAAGTGAACGGGAGGGTGGGGGGGCGAAGAGGGGAAAAATATAACTTTAAGAGCAGGATGGCGGAGTCATTAAATATGTTTCATTCCCTCAGACAACGGGGGGTATGTGAGCCCAGCGAAGATGCGTTTTAAGGATAGTGTTGGCTCTTTAATATTTCAACCGATTTAAAAAAACGTCATCGAGAATGCTGGTTGAAAAAAAAAAATAATTAAACAGGCGAGTTTCATTTTCTGCCACACTTCAAATGAATTTCTGTAATGATCTCAAAACCTGCGAAAGGCAAATCCAATCAAACAATATCTAGTGGGTTTCATTTTCCACTGCATAGCGATGACCCCCTTTGTCAAAGGGTGAGCCGAGGAGACTGTAGGTCGCCATAGCCATCCAAATGAAGGAGACAATTTAGCGTAGTTAAAGCTATTATCCCACTAGCTTGTGTGTGTGTGCTTCTACATCTGTGTCGACGCTATAGCTTTAACATTTTGGGGCTTTGATATGAGTCATTGTAAATGATGCCACAGAAGGTCAATTGCCGAGTTCAAAATGGCTGATGGAGGGAGGGAGGGAAGAATATTGTGTTGTTTTCTGCTTCCAGTCTCCCCAGACACAACTCTGCATTCATTTTAAAAACAGCAAACGCTTATTCAGTCAGCCTGTGTCGTTAATATAATACGCCATAAATAAGGCTCAGGTCTCTGTGTTTGAAGAGTGTGACATGAGCCCATTGTTTTTACTCTTTTTACCTTTAACCATTTGGCGGGTAATCACGCATAAGGAGGAAGAATAAGCCACGAGTGAATGAGCAGCAATGGTCCACTGACCTTTTACTGCTCATTATTGGACAACCCGAAAAAAAAACAAAGAACAAAATCTCCTAAATCTTCAGGGAATCTTGAATCACTGCTCAATGGCTGCGATTTTTCTTTTTTGATGATTATTATTTCTGCGGGCATTGTGCGACTCATGATATTGTTGCTTTCGGTGTGCGGAGGAGAGGAAGTCTCGGAACGGATGTTGGAGGTCTGATTCTGGGGTTGCGGTAATCTTTGTCACCGGGGGGCAGTCTGCTGCGTTTGGCCTTTAGGCCTGCAGGTGTGCAGTCCTCCCCGCTCTTACAGGAAGCATCAGGAGACTCGTTGCACAACTACGCACACCCCCGTATGTATTCATGTAGATGCTTACAGAGAGAGAGAGATGGTTTGTGGTTCTGGAAACTTTCGAGATCACATTACTAGAAGTACTAAAACTTCATAATATGACAGCACACACACACACACACACACACACACACACGTACACACACTGGAAAATATGCCAAACAAGCATTACACTAATCACTACTTTGAAATAGGGAGGCTATTTATATATTATGCATTGTGCACTATGTGCAGTCCTGGGAGAGAAGAGAAAAGAAAAATTGATATCAGATGAAAATGAACACTGTAAAGCACATTAACTATCTCAGGTTTGGGAGCACATGCTGACTGCCAAATGGGACACCCCTGTGGAAAGCAAAATGGTCTCTCCCACAATTAATGTGGCGCACCTGTGATGGTTGATAAAGACTGCCGCACTGTGCACAGGTGTGGAACATTAATTCTGGGGGTGTTCCTTGAAAAGACGAGCCCCCCTCCACCTCTACCACCAGCACCTCTCCGCCCTCCACCCTCTCCTCCCCCACCTTTGGAGAGCGAAAAACCGAGAAAACAACGCTGCCGTTCATTCGGAGTGATCTGTGTGCAAAAGTATGCAAATGAATATGCGGCATGCTAATCAATCCTGTCCTTCACACAGACTGAAGGGGAAGAAGGAATATGGAGAACGAGGGAGTGAATTGGGCCTGAGAGGGAATATGGGATGGGGGAAATTAGCTAGGATTCGCTTTGTTCAACATGTTTATATGGTCATATATGTATGTACTGACCTATGCACACTTGGTCACTTCGTAGGTTTTCAATGTAATGCCCTCCAAGATGCATTCCAGATGATGAGGGACAATCACGAGGTGGTTAGAGAGGCATACAAGATGTGGCCAAGTGTAAACGTAGGTTGTTTAGGGTCTGTAAAGTATATATTTTTTATGTTTTAAAAAGAAGTCTCTTATGCTCAAGGCTGTTTTTATTTGATTTAAAAATACAGTAAATACAGTAATATTGTAAAATGTTAATATAATTTATAACAACTGTTTTCTAGCTTAAACGGATTGTTCAACCAAAAATTTGAATTCTGTCATTAATTACTCACTCTCATGTGGTTCCAAACCTGTAAGAACTTCATTCATCTTCAGAACACAGATTAAAATGTTTTCGAAATCCGAGAGATTTCTGACCTTGCATAGACAGCAATGTAACTGAAATGTCCAAGGCCCAGAAAGGTAGTAAGGACATTGTTAAAATAGTCCATGTCACATCAGTGGTTCAACCGTAATTTTCCGAAGCTACGAGAATACTTTTTGTGTGCAAAGAAAACAAAAATAAAGACTGACACGAAAGAGAAGAAATTGTTGAATAAAGTCGTATTCTTGTAGCTTCATACAATTAAGGTTGAACCACTGATGCCACATGGACTATTTTAACAATGTCCTTACTACCTTTCTGGGTCTTGAATGTGGAATGTGGTACTTGGATTTCATCAAGAATAACTTATTTGTGTTCTTAAGATGAACGAAGGTCTCACAGGTTTGGAATGACATGAAGGTGAGTAATTAATGACAGATTTTTTTTTTTTTTTGGTTATTAAATTATAAATGTTGACAATATTTTTCAGGATTATTTGCGGAAAAGGCTTAAGAACTGAATCCATTTGTTTCTTTTTTTCAATACTGTAACTTTTGATAGATTTAATGTGACAAAAAAAGTTAAATAAAATAAATAAATATTACATTTACCATATTGACCCCAAACTGTACTTAAACTTTACTTCACCTGAAGAGAATTACATCAGAACACAGTACAATTCCCATGTAAGCAAGCAGTCATCTAGAGACTGCACATCAGGATAGAAACAAATGCTTCTCATGGTCAACTCAAAGAGAAAGCCTCATTTAAAGCAAATACAGTTTGACACTGTATCTGTACAGAACTACTATTGACACTACACTGACAGTCAAAAATGTACAAAAGCTGTCAGTTTTTTCAAAAAGTACACCTGTGTACCTTATTTACCCCTTAAAGGTCCATATTAGTGACTAAATGTCTTGAAAATGTACAGCTCCAGTGACAGCTTGTGTACCTTTTTTCTGAGAGTGTATAATAACTTGAATTATTAATGTAATAGTATGTATTAAAGAGTTAGTTCACCCAAAAATGAAAATTCAGTGATTAATTACTCACCCTCATGTTGTTCCAAACATGTAAGACCTTTGTTCATCTTCAGAACACAAATCTAGTTATTTTTGTAGAAAATCTAAATGCTAAAATAGTCAGTGTGACATCCGTGGTTCATCCTTAATTTTATGAAGGTACGAGAATACTTTTTGTGCACAAAGAAAACAAAAATAACAACTTTATTCAATTTTATTCAATCCGAGCTCTCGTATTTCATTAAAATTATCTTAATTTGTGTTCCAAAGATGAACGAAGGGTAACACTTTATTTTGATAGTCCACTTTAGACATTCTACTAACAGTAAGTAACTTTACAACTAAATGTCATCTAGCAGTCATTAGAGTATTAGTAGACTGTCTGCTTAATATCTTCTAACACTTTGTTTCGATAGGTCCACAGCATACAACATTTTGACTATAACAAACTTTGCAAGTATAAGTCAACTTATTCTACTAAGCCTAAACCTAACCAGTCTACTTTGAGAATAAGTTGACATGTAGTTGCAAAGTAACATATAGTTAGTAGAATGTCCAAAGTGGTAAAAATAAGTGTAACCGAACAAAGGTCTTACAGGTTTGGAACGACATGAGGGTGAGTAATTAATGAAAAATGATTTTTGGGTGAACTATCCCCTTAACACTGAATCAATGAAGGGTTACACATAGTCCACTTTAGACATTTGACTAACTATAACTATGCAACTATATGTCAGCTAACTCTCATTAGAGTATTAGTAAACTGTTATGGTTATGGTTAGTGTAAGAGTTAGTGGAGTATGTTGACATGCACTTTCAAAGTTACTTATAGTGTGTTCAGGAACCCTATGAAGTAAAATTATTTACAGTAGAGCATTATGTGTCCATTAATTTAAAATGTTATAAATGTCCCTTTAGAAAAAAAAAAAATGATATGCAATTTAATCCACACCAAGCACTTCTGAAGTGTTTTTTCTTTATAACACATGCATCCTCTCCGAGTATCTAAGTGACCCGTAAACAACATTTTAACACAGTTTTGGATAATTTCCCAGACATGTGCATTTAAAACTACCCAATCATCCTCCACAGACTTATATTAAAAAAGACCAAAAAATAGCATATGGCAACAGTTACTAAGGTTGCATTGATGTCAGTAGCATTTTAAGGCAGGCTTCATTTTTAAGGCAGTCAACTGCCAGATTGTGCAAAGACATTCCACTGGTATTAGTTATTAGTTCCACTTTGCATGTACTGTAAAATAAGAATAGAAAAACTTGGATTTATTTCCATTTTGCAGAGACACATTTATGTGGGCAAGTGTGAACCGGAATTTGCATACCCAATCAGATTGCAATTGATCGATCCAAATGCAATGAGATGATAAATAGTACATGTCAGAAGATCAGAAGGCTTCTGCTTGTTGTATATGACGGCGAGATGTGTTGAACGAGAGCGAGAAATTGGGAAAAAAAGGGGTGTGTGACTTTGTATTTGGGCCAGTAGATGTCCCCTAACAGCAGATCACTGGCGTCTAAACTCCTCCATGTGTGAGAGCTGCACAGTAGCAGTGTTAGCCCTCTTAGGAGCATCACACACAAATCTGTCTGAGTGTATGGGGGGAAAAAACAGATATACATTTGTGTTTGTGTTGTACACTTCACACAGACGTCTGCGGTTATTAGTGAAGGCGTCGTGTTGAGGGTTAAACCATACATCAGCAAAGTGTGAATTTTATCAAATAATCAGAGTATTGAACCACTGCCTGCCCACTATAGTATTGACTGAAGAGTGTGAAAGGGGTAATAAATTACTACACAGAGAGTGGGAGCTTGTGTGTGTGTGTGTGTGTGTGTGTGTGTGTGTGTGTGTGTGTGTGTGTGTGTGTGTGTGCGCGCGCGTGCGTGTGCGTGACAGATTCTGTGGTGATCTCAGATGTCACAGAGCAGCAAACCACAACCTGCTTTATAGCTTCCCAACCTCTCAGCATGAGCATCTGCAATATTACAAATGCTAATATAACGCTAAACTGATTAATAATTAAACAATTACGGTCATGAATCAATAACTTCTGCACTTTTTTTTTTCTATTTGTAAATTACAGCAAATAAACAAGGACAGAGAATTACAAAGTCAAATTTGCGAAGGGAAAAAAGTCATATCCGTTTCATCCGTCTATAAAATTAGAGAGGAAAAAATTAAACATTAAAAATGCTCTTTGTGAAAGTTTTCCTCTCTTCAATTAGCAAAAGTAGACCACTATCTGTGTTTTGAACATTTTTTCTAAATAAAGAACGCTTTCGTTTCTTTCTGCCCCCCCCATACCCCCCATTTCAAATGCGGTCTATTTTGCAATGAGAGCAATAGACGAGCTCTTTCCAAACAAACTCTCGCTGTGTGAGCCGTCCCCAACGGGATGTTATTAGACACTTGTGAACCGACATAATAGCACCGTCTGTTTCCAGTTAATAAGTATCATTGCTTAATACAATACACTTGCCAGCAGAGACAAGTGAGTCCTGACATGTAATAAAGTGGTGTTACATAGATTTATTTCACAGCATTAGGCTCTATAAAACTTCCATGACTAAAGCAAATGAAGGCACTTTTAGGCAGGTGCTGATAAGATGATATTATGGCTGTTTGCATTAGCTGATATTGTGCAGTGTGCAGTTGAGCCTTTTTGTGTGATGAAACGAAGTCATTAATGCATGTGTGGTTTTGACGGTGTTTTTTTTAAATGCCTTTACAGTCGCTCTCGCTCGTCCCTCTCCGGTGCCACTGCGGTACGTTCACGGGGACAAGGATAAAAACATAAACAAATCTCTGATAAGAAATATGACATGGATATCAGCATGCAAAAGAAGCTGAAAGCTGGGAACGCAGACAGCCAGATTAATGATAAATTACAAGGACTAGCCTTGTTTATAGTAGTAATTTTCCTTCACTGCACCTGCTCGCTTTCCCCCTGGCCTAAAGCTGCCGCTCACTCTCTCCCCTCATCTCTGTTTCTCCCTTCCATCGCATCGTGGACCCATCCTGGCACTGCGTGGCGATACCAAACCGCCGTGACATAGGAATTAAAACAACTTGAATTTAAATTTATGATTGTGTCACGACCACACACAAAGGGAGAAGGTGAGTATCTTTCAAGGTATTTATTAACAAACGTGCACAGTACAACACACGTGCAATCGGGTGAAATAAGGTCTCTGTGGTCAAATCTTCAAACAAACACAACAGGTGAGTTCAAGTTCATAAGGATCATAGCGTTAGCAATAGTCACTTCCCTTTAACACGATTAACGTGTATCACAGGAGAACATCAGAGCAATCCACGAGGAGCACAGGAGAACATCGGAAGAATCCACGAGGAGCACAGGAGAGACAACAGGAGGGGGAGAAGATCCTCAGAGAAACATCCATGCAACTTTGATACCAGCCGATGAGTGAGTGGCAGAGGTAGGTATATAAAGGGTGTGGTGATTGCCGGTGCAGGTGACGGTGATTAGTATTCTGGTGATGGTTCACGGGTGTGCTGTGGTGGTGATTGGCTGGTTGGTGGAGGATCGTGGTGATTGGGGCTGAGGGAACGTGCAGAGGGTGTGACATCACCCCCTCCTCCACGGGTGACTCCTGGCACCCAAGAACGGCGACGGGGACGACCACGACCTCTGGGAGCTGGGCGTTCGGGATGTTGGCGGTGGAATTCCTCGAGGAGAGTCGGGTCCAGGATGTCGTCACGGGGTATCCACGATCTCTCCTCGGGTCCGAACCCCTCCCAGTCCACTAGGTACTGGAGCTGGCCGTTCCGCCGCCGGGAGTCTAGGATTTCTTGGACTTGGTAGATGTTATCTCCAAGGATCTCTGGCGGGTCGGGAGGAGGAGGTGACTCCGACTCTGTGGAGGAAGGGAACAGGGGTTCAGTGTGGCGCTTGAGTAGGGAAACGTGAAACGAGGGGGCGATTCTGTAATGTGGAGGTAGGTTTAGACGGTAGGTGACAGGGTTGATCTGTGAGTGCACGGTGAAGGGCCCTATGTAGCGGGGACTCAGCTTCCTACTGGGCAGCCGGAGGCGTATGTCTCGAGTGGACAACCATACCTGGTCCCCGGGGAGGTAAACTGGGTTGGGTAACCTACGGCGGTTGGCATGTTCCGTATGCCTCCGTACTGCCCGCTGGAGATGGACGTGCGCTGAGTCCCACACCCTCTCGCTCTCTCGGAACCAGTGATCTACCGCGGGCACCTCGGAGGACTCTCCAGTCCATGGAAACAGAGCTGGTTGATAACCTAGAATGCATTGGAATGGGGTTAGACCAGTAGAGGTTTGACGGAGGGAATTTTGCGCATACTCAGCCCACGGTAGATACTGGCTCCAGGTGTTTTGATGTTGGGAACAGTACGTCCGAAGGTAGCGGGAGATTTCCTGTATTTTCCGTTCGGTCTGCCCGTTCGTTTGAGGGTGATATCCGGATGACAGGCTGACTGTGGTACCCAGAAGTTGGAAGAAGGCCCGCCAGACCCTGGAAATGAATTGGGGTCCCCGATCGGACACGATGTCTTCTGGGAGTCCGAAGTTCCGGAATACATTGTGGAATAGTGCCTCTGCGGTTTCTAGTGCTGTGGGGAGACCTTTGAGAGGTATTAATTTGCAAGCTTTCGAGAATCGATCGACTACCACTAAAATTGTGGTGTAACCCTGAGAGGGGGGCAGGTCTGTGGCGAAGTCAATGCCCAAGTGTGTCCAGGGTCGGCGGGGAATAGGTAACGGTTGTAATTTACCTTCGGGTAAGCGGCGTGGGGTTGTGTTGACGGCGCAGACCGAACATCCTTGGACGTACCGTTCCACTTCCCTGCTCATGTTGGGCCACCAATATTTCTGCTGGAGGAGCGAGAGGGTTCGCCTGCTGCCAGGATGTCCTGAGCCGGGGGACGTGTGCGTACTATCCAGCAGAAGGGGTCTGAGACGGCTTGGGACATAGACACGACCCGGGGGAAGCTCCGGTGGTGCAGGTTCCTCGAAGGTGGCGGCCCGTATATCTTCATCCAGCTGCCATAGTATGGGTGCGAGAAAGACAGATGGGGGTAGAATTGGATCAGGATCGTCAGAGGTAGGTTCAGGTGAGTGCATACGTGATAGGGCGTCTGCTTTGGTGTTTTTGTGGCCGGGTTGGTAAGTAATGTGGAAATTGAATCGGGCAAAGAATAATGACCAGCGAGCTTGGCGGGCATTTAGTCTCTTGGCGTTCTGAATGTACTGGAGGTTCTTGTGGTCGGTTATTACGGTGAAGGGGAACTGGGCTCCTTCCAACCAGTGCCGCCACTCTTCGAGGGCGAGCTTTATGGCCAGCAGTTCGCGGTCTCCAATTCCATAATTCTGCTCAGCTGGGGTAAGTTTTTTGGAATAGTACGCACACGGGTGGAGGGATCGGGGTTCATCAGACCACTGGGACAGCACGGCTCCTACGCCCACGTCCGCCGCATCTACCTCCACCACGAAGGGCCTTGAAGGGTCGGGGTGCTTGAGGATGGGAGCGGTGGTGAACATTAGTTTTAGACGGTCGAAGGCTTGCTGAGCCTCTGGAGTCCACTGTAGTACCCGGCGACCTCCCTTTAAGAGGGAAGTGAGTGGAGCCGATAGGAGGCTATAGTTCTTTATAAAGCGTCGGTAGAAGTTAGCGAAGCCTAAGAAACGCTGAAGCTCCTTCACCGTCCTGGGCTCCGCCCACTTGGCCACTGCGTCCACCTTGCCGGCTTCCATGTGAACTCCCTCCGCAGTGATCACGTATCCGAGAAAGGAGATGGTGGGCTGATGGAATTCACATTTTTCTAATTTTAGATAGAGTTGGTACTCACGGAGGCGTTGGAGAACCTGACGGACGTGGTCTTGATGTTCCTTTAGGTTACGTGAGTAAATGAGGATATCGTCAATGTAGATGATTACGAATCGATGGAGGTAGTCGCGGAAGATTTCGTTCATGAAATTCTGAAATACGGAAGGACTGTTAGCCAGGCCATAGGGCATCACCTGATATTCATAGTGACCGGTGGGGGTGATGAAGGCGGTCTTCCACTCATCTCCTTCTCGGATACGGATCAGGTTGTATGCACTGCGGAGGTCGAGTTTGGTGAAGACGCGGGCTTCCCGTAGTTCCTCCAAGGCAGCTGGCACTAGAGGAAGTGGATAGGCGAATTTCACCGTGGCGTCGTTGAGCACCCGGTAGTCAATGCAAGGTCTGAGCCCACCATCCTTCTTGGGGACGAAGAAGAAACTGGATGCTGCTGGGGACGTGGAAGGTCTGATGAACCCCTGTTGGAGGGCCTCCTGGATGTAATTCTCCATGGCTTCCTGCTCAGGACGTGAGAGGGGGTAGATCTTCCCGTGGGGTAGTTTGGCGCCTGGCAGCAGGTCGATACTACAGTCCCAGGGCCGGTGCGGTGGTAGTTGTGTGGCCCGTTCCTTGCTGAAGACATCGGTGAAAGACTGATAGACGGGGGGAATGGTGGTGGCGGATTGAGTGGCAGGGCTCTCTATGGTGGTGGCGTGCAGAGGGATAGGACGGTATGGAGACTTTGCATCTGACGAGGAAGGATGGTAGCCGTGGTCCTCACACGTTGCGCCCCACTCCAGGACCTCTCCTGTGCTCCAATCTATGCGGGGTTGGTGCTTAATGAGCCATGGTCTGCCCAGGATGACATCCACGTTGGCTCGCGGGAGTACTAGGAGGGTCAAATGTTCCCGGTGGTTGTGTTGGGAGACGAGGGTCACTTTTCTGGTCCGGCGAGATATCTTACCATCGCCCAATGGTGAGTTTTGGATTGTGGTTATGTGGTATGTGACCTCATTTTGAACGGTGGGAATTCGATGTTTAGCAATGAAGTGTGATGAAACAAAATTGCCAGCCGCTCCGGAATCCACGAGCACATAGATGGGGAGAGTACGAGAGTTTACTATTAGTTTAGCGGTAATATGGGGTAAGAGAGACATGGCCGGAGTAATAGATACGGTACTCACCATTGGACGAGGCGGGCGGACTGGACAGGCACTGATGAAGTGAGAGGCTTCTCCACAATATAGGCACAGATGATTATTAATTCGTCGTTTCCTCTCCGCAGGATCCAGGCGATAGGAGTCAGTAATCATAGGCTCCTCCGCGTCTCGTTGGGGTGACGGTGTTCGGAGTGGAGGGAAGCTGGGTACAGACTTTGTAGAAGGACACGCTGAGAGATGTTGAGAAATGCCTACTGCCTTCTTAATAAAGGTTTCCAGCGGTACGTTGTCATCGTAAATAACCATATGCTTGCGGATCTGGGGTTTAAGCCCCTTACGGTAGGCTGCTAGGAGAGCTACTTGGTTCCAACCACTGGTGGCCGCTAGGGAGCGGAAGCGCAGGGTGTATTCATGGATATTGGACGCACCTTGATTCAGAGTGATCAGCTCGTCGTGCACCGAAAGGGGAGTGAGCGCAGCTCCAAACACGTCCTTGAAGTGGGCAACGAAAGCATTATAGGAGATTAAAGCGTCGCTCCGTGAATTCCAGAGTGCGTCTGCCCATTGGAGTGCCTGTCCAGTGAGGAGGGAAATCATAAAAGATATTTTAGAAATTTCGTTAGGAAACTGGTGTGCGTTGGCTTCAATATAGAGGGAACTTTGCAGGAGGAAACCATTGCAACCACCCGGGTCTCCGGAATAACTCATGGGGCGAGAGAGGGGCGTGTTGGAAATCGTCGTTGGAGCAGCAGGTAGAGATTGACGAAGGACGTTTACCATATCCGCAAATGGATCGGGGGTGTCTTCGGTGATAGCGGCACTCGCCTCCATGAGTGAAGCGGTGAGTTAATATTTTATGGGCTGGTATCCTGTCACGACCACACACAAAGGGAGAAGGTGAGTATCTTTCAAGGTATTTATTAACAAACGTGCACAGTACAACACACGTGCAATCGGGTGAAATAAGGTCTCTGTGGTCAAATCTTCAAACAAACACAACAGGTGAGTTCAAGTTCATAAGGATCATAGCGTTAGCAATAGTCACTTCCCTTTAACACGATTAACGTGTATCACAGGAGAACATCAGAGCAATCCACGAGGAGCACAGGAGAACATCGGAAGAATCCACGAGGAGCACAGGAGAGACAACAGGAGGGGGAGAAGATCCTCAGAGAAACATCCATGCAACTTTGATACCAGCCGATGAGTGAGTGGCAGAGGTAGGTATATAAAGGGTGTGGTGATTGCCGGTGCAGGTGACGGTGATTAGTATTCTGGTGATGGTTCACGGGTGTGCTGTGGTGGTGATTGGCTGGTTGGTGGAGGATCGTGGTGATTGGGGCTGAGGGAACGTGCAGAGGGTGTGACAGATTGAGATCGGAAAACAATTTAGTGATGCTTTACAATAAGGTGTCATTTGTTACATAAACTAACAATAAACAGTACATTTATTACACTATTTATTCATCTTTTGTTGATGTTAGTTTATAAAAAAAAAGTGTTCATTTGTTTATT
>NC_133363.1:24693441-24927114 GCF_049309525.1 Garra rufa | reverse complement strand
TGACGCTCATACTAATTTATTCAATTTGATTAATGCTTCTCTCTCTTTGTCTCCTCCAATCACAGGTGTCCCCCAGGTCACATGGTCAAGGCGAACTCCACTGGCAAATTCTGCGTGTACACGCTCTGTGCCAGTCGCCCCTGTCACAGAGGTACTTGTGTGGCACAATCTCCCTCCAAATTCACATGCCACTGTCCAGAGGGCTACCGCGGCCGGCACTGTGAGGTCACACTGGCCATCTACCGAGATGATGTGGGCCTTAGTTTCAGCTCCCTCTTCGCCATATGCATCTGCTTTATGGCCCTTCTAGGTATGTATCTTCAACATGTGCTCACCTTCATAATGTTGACTTGAAATTAACCATTTGTCTTAACTTGTTCTACGTTCACATACAGCAATTGATATGCCTATATATATTCCAAGATCTTCCTCCTTCGCTGAACCTCATGTATTTTTAAAACTTATTTTGATGGTTGGCACTTCAATATTCTTGCTCTGTGATTATTGATATGCATTTATTCATATGACTTTTTTTCCATTTAGCAGCTATTAGAGATTGGTATGGGTATATATTTTTTTACGTATGCCAAGGTTTCTATCAATCGTGCTCCCATGTGTTGCATTTTACTAGCAGCGGTAAAGAACACAGTCTATATAATCAATGATCATGACTGCCGAAACTCGTATTAACTCCCTTCATTCTGACGTCCTCATCTGCCTGCATGGCTGCGCTTGGCGAGGCCAAAGGGAACCAAACAATCTTTTTCCTCCTCTCACAGTTTCGTTCCATTATAGATTTGACATGACCTTATTCATTCTCAGCTCCAGTTGCTTTTTAAAGTGTTAATTACTTGATTTGTAGGCACACATTGTGCTGTTTACCCAAGCCGGGCTGGAAATTGAGATCAATGCACTAGGGTTTTGGGCAGAATTTCAATGGTCCCAACCGTCCTCAACTGAATATAAGTAGCCCGTAAGGTTTTCAGCCCCCACACCCCCCACCCCCTCAGTTTTTTTTTTTCTTTGTTTTTCTGCATTCCGTCTTGTTGTTTTGGAACAATTCCAAATGGAGACGAGCGGCGAGTCAGGGAAATATGGTTCAGGCTCTCTCCGCCATATGAAAGGCTTCAGCACAGTGTTAATGAGATTTTTTTTTCTTCCTGTAAGGCAGTTAATAGGTTTAGCACACCGTGCTAACACTACGCCTCCACCTAACCAGTCAGGCCTCACTCTTCCCCACTGAAAAACAGCCCCCTGCTGACTACCATATCACTACAGAAACAGCAAAGAAGGAAAAGGTCCATCCGTTAAACTCCAGGAGCAGATAATAGGGAAATGTGGTGTAATGGCTCTGAACAGGAGGAGAAGGATTTGAATTGTTCTTGTGGTTGCTAGTTCAGAGCATTTTATTTCACTATTGTGGCGTCTGGGGTGCGTTTGCACAACAGCGACATAATAAAAACGACTAAAAAGCCTGTATTATGCATGCCAGGCCAGAAGTTGATGTCACTTTGTAAAGAAACACTACACAATCATGCACACACTAATACAATCTTGTTTGATGTCACCATTTTCACAAAAATACCTGTTTTTTACACTACGCCAATAATGTAATCATTTTCAAAACTTGCAATTGTTTGATGTCACCATTGTTTGATGTCACCATTTTCACAAAAATACCAGTTTTTTTTTACACTAAGCCAATAATGTAATAATTTTCAAAACTTGCAATTTGAAACCTGTTTTCAAAAGTTTGCATTTTCAGGCCTCCAAAACACATGTAAAAAAATAAGCTAAATACACAAAAGTAAATACACAGCCAAAACACACTAAACGTCTTCAGTTTTGTTGTGTAAATGGCCCCTTAGAGATTATGTGAAGTGTATGCAGTTACCTCAAAAGACTAAAAAAGTCCTTCGCCCCAGTATACTGCCTTCCAAAGGCAAAACGCAGTAACTACACATTTGGTCAAAATTGAATTAAGGCTTAAAATGGACTTTGTGACAACTGTTTTGTCTTGTGACAAAGTCTGCTGGTTCAATTTTGTCCCGTTTCAGAGAAACGAGAGTGTCAACATGTTTGACTAGCTGGTGTAAAAATTTTAAAGGCATTTTTTCAGTGTTTCAGTGTTGGCGTAGTTACTGCACTTTGCCTTTGGAGGGCAGTATATATGTCTAATACACTATTATTAGGGATATTGAGACAATATCAAAATCTCACAATACAATACAATAATTATTATATTCTAACTTCCTACAATAGGATGTTAGAATATAATAATACAAATAACAACAGTTTTATATTATTGTTATTCCTCTGACTGTAATAGCCATATATTGTAAAACAAATGTACTGTTATTAGCCTGGAAAAATCCAGACCCTAATCTATTAAGATTAAGGGTCTGGGATCGAGCAATGAAAACTGCCTAACTCGAGGGGCGGCACCAAGCATGCATTTGAAACTCTAACTGCACGCAATTGGATAACACCACGACCAATCACAACAATACACGCTTAGCTACCAGCAGAGCTAAATGATGTTTCATTAACAAAGTTCGGGAGAAGTGCGTCAGATGCTTAGCGTAAACATCACAAGTCAATCAGCGCCATAGGTTTAAATACAGCTGACTCACCTCAATTCACTCAATGGTTTATCAGTAAACCTCCACCACCCCATCTCATCACTCCGAGTTCTCGCTACTCCTATTGGGGGGTAACGTACTCTGGGTTCGGGCCACTCCCGAGCTCGGAGCCCTTCACCGGACAGCACGCCAAACATGCACTACTATTCTCCGGCTAATTATATGTAAGCGTGAACTCGTGAACTGATAGATTAAACTCTTGCCTTATCCAGTCGGCAAAACAGCAAAAACGTCCTTCTTGCAAAGGAACGATTCGAGTTTTCGGTTTTCTGTTCCTCTTTTATATGGAAAGCCAAGTCTAACTCGTTCATTGTAGCGGCCAAAGCCGTTTCAAACAACTTGTTGTTCATCTGTAGCGACAGCGCTCTTTCAAAGTTTACTATATGATTCGGACGTCGCAGTGCTGTCATCATCAGCTTAGCTCGCCTCTGGCCCGCCTACATCAGATACACCGATTTGATTGGTTCCCACAATTGCTTACGTATTGCAGTAACCTGCATCATTGCTCGATGCCAGAGTGTCTTGCAGAGACAATTCAAATTGTGCTCTCGCGAGACCTCTGGATTTCCAGGGTATACTGTTATATCAATGAAAATGAATATTTCATAGGTATAGTTTTTGCTTTACACTACAGTAGGGACAATACTAGGGGTGTGACGAGATCTCTATTCAAACACCCATGCGATCTTATTCATGAATGACTGTGATTCAGCATTGTCTGTTACAACTGTTTCACGTGCTCCACTGACGCTTACCATGTGAACGTTATTGAAGACATTCGAATCTGCATTCTTACTGCTGTGGTTTCAGAAAGCAACACAAACAGTCTTTTTAACCACATAATCATCATCATGTCTTTGTTAAAGACATTTAAATAACATAAGTACTGGGATAAAAGCTTATAGTTTGGATATACACACTTATTGTCTACAGTAGCGATCAAAAACGAAAGTATAACACTTATGTAGAGTAACGTTTATTCTCTTTACCAGGAGAGGGCGACAACTGCACGTTTAAAAAAATATTTGTCATTGAATTAAACATTCAAGAGATTCCAATAGTGAAAGTCTTTATTAATTGAGACACGGGCTCCTTCATTTTTTTTAGTTTTTTTTTTCCAGACTTAAGCAATGAACATTATTTCAGAACCAATAGTAAATTATGTCATTTTGTTTAATTTTCTAATCCTTTTTTTCTTCAGAATCGTGATCTCCAGTTTATAAAAGAAAATTGTTTTCAGTTTACCCAGAATCATGCAGCATTTTTATTACTGCATATAATTCATTAAAATATAAGTTTAATTTCATAAAGTACAAGTTCATATCAAAATGCACCTACATTTATTATTATTTTTTTTTTTTGCATTTTGTGTTTTTTTGTTGAATAAAATACTATTGTCCCCTATATATTTCATCATTGAGGATTTATTTAAAAAAGTTAAAAAATCTCGTCTCGTCTCGTCTCGTCTCGTTCTCGTGAGCCCAAAATCTCGTCTCGTCTCGTCTCGTGAGATAAGTGTCTCGTCACACCCCTAGACAATACTAATACTTCTTTTCTAATTTCTACACTTTAAAGAGATATTTTGAATTTGGACTGCAGTATGTTACCCATTTAAACTGTTAACTGTCAGCAATTCATACTGCACTTTTAAGCTTTTATTTTGATGGGAACAGCAGTAGAGCTGCTTGATGAGTGGATTAATGCATAACTGGTGGCCGTTGCATTCCCAAATGCGTGCTAAACTCACAGCACATGCAATGAGTCCACTGCATTCACTGTGAACTGAGCCGGACAGAGTCCTGGAAAACACCGGGTCATGAGCTGATCGCCTGAATGAAGTACTTGCTTTGCTTTGAAACACGCATCGAACACAAACTTGAGCGGATTAAGCCATATTGTGCTTTCGTTTGTTTAACAGATACTGTGCCAATGGCCCAAGACACAACTTTAAAGACGTTTTATGTTAGAATAAAGTTTGCCCAGAAGACCTGAGATTGTTTCATATCGTCATGTGACCATGAAGATATCGAGACAGTTTTGCTATTGTGATACCACGATATTGATAATATCGTTACATCCCTATTATTTATCTATTGTAGTATATATCTGTCTGTAGTGTGAATTGTACAGGTCACAGTTGTCACCTTTTACACCAATAAACCAACCAACCAACAAACAAATCAACCAATCAGCCAACTAACCAGTCAATCGATTAATCTTATTTTCAAGGACAATACAATAATCATTTTAGCTCCTTTTACTCACTAATTCCAATTGCTGTAACAAAAAAAAAATAAAAATAAAAATAGCAATTATATTAAATTATTTATCTTGATAGCATGTGTTGTACTTTATACTTTTAATGAATTCAGATTAATTGATTTTACTTAAAAAAAAATTAAATAGAGCTTGAAACTAGAGCTCTAGAGCTCTGTGCCTGTTAATTTGTAAATCACAAGAGAATTCAACATTGGATACTAACTCTGTAATGATCATAATTCAGTGAAACATGCTGTCCAGAGAACTCACAGTGGAGAGGCTTCACTTGTCCTCTATTACATCTGGATTGTCAAGTACCTTTCTACAGCAAAGCTGATATGCAGATTTGACATTCACACAGTGTAGATGCTCACCTGTGGGAATAACCACCCATCATAACTTCAAAAGATGGACTTGAATGATTATGGTTTATAGTGCTCTTTGACAATCTATCTCTCTCTGTGACTCTCATGGGATCCTTTTTTAATGTCTGTGTGAAAAGTTTCTTTCAGTTAAGAGACTCTCAGTAAAGTGTCAGTACCCCTATCTTCAATTTCCATGCATTTTGGTCATATCCACTCTTAGATTAAAAAATATGCCCCATAAGACTTTTTATACATACATTTGGATCTCAGGACTTCTGTATTTTTCTCATTTAATTAAACCAAGTCTGTCAAAATCTATCCTTTTATTTTCCACATTTTCCTCATTTTCCCAATCATTAACTATTGCCAGCTAAAAATTTAAGGACACAAGGTGTTCTAAAACTGCCATAAAGTTTCTATACTTTACATTGCAGTTGTCACTTTGAGTGTTCAAAAGCAGTTTAAAGGATTAGTTCACTTCCAGAATAAAAAATTCATGATAATTTACTCACCCCCATGTCATCCAAGATGTTCTTGTCTTTCTTGCTTCAGTCAAAAAGAAATGAAGGTTTTTGAGGGAAAACATTCCAAGATTTTTCTCCATATAGTGGACTTCATTGGTGGCCAACGGGTTGAAGGTCCAAATTGCAGTTTCAATGCTGCTTTAAAGGGCTCTACATGATCCCAGCCGAGGAATAAGAGTCTTATCTAGCGAAATGATTGTCCATTTTCTAAAAAAATAAAACAAATTTATATACTTTATAACCACAAATGCTAGTCTTGCACATGCATTTACATAATCACACTGGAAAGGTCACATGTGGTTAGTTGTTCTCTGTTTACTCTGGTTCAAAAAGGTAGGGTAGGGCAAAAAACTCCATCTTATTTTCTCCTCCAACTTCAAAATCGTCTGAAATCACTGTTTTACCTTTTTCTGTTGAGGACCTTTGACTTTCTTTGCACGTTTGCTTTGTAAACACTGCGTTGGTACTTCTACCTTCGTCACGCATTACCTTTCCAACATGACTATGCAATGCATGAAGTCAAGCTAGTGCTAGGTGAGCATTTGTGGTTAAAAAGTATACAATTTTTCTTTTTCTTATTTTTTGAAATGACAGATTGTTTTTAGGGATGCACCGATACCAATCGGTCGATAAAGCTTGCGCGTTTTGTCAGTAAAGCCGGTTCTGTAATCAGCGGTAAATGCCATCAGGTGCGTGATTTCACGTTGCGCCGTATATACTACACACAGCCGTTGTTCACTGACGAGCTGCGCATAGCAATGTTCATTATCAGTGTGAAAGTGCGCAGCTCGTCTGTAAACAACGGCTGTGTGTAGTATATACGGCTCAACGTGAAATCACGCACCTGATGGCATTTACCGCTGATTACAGAACCGGCTTTACTGACAAAACGCGCAAGTTATCGACCGATAAGGATCGGTGCATCCCTAATTGTTTTGCTAGACAATTCCCTTATTCCTCAGTTTGAATCACGTAGAGCCCTTTAAAGCTGCATTGAAAATTCAGTTTGAATCTTTAACTAGCTGATCCCCATTGAAGTCCACTATATGGAGAAAAATCCTGGAACGTTTTTCTCAAAAACCCTAATTTCTTTTCGACTGAAGAAAGAAGAACATCTTGGATGGCATGGCGGTGAGTAAATTACCAGGAATGTTTTATTCTGAAAGTGAACTAATTCTTCAAGGTGTGAATAGTAATCTTTTTTAATAGCATGTGATTTCTTTGAAATGTTCCATTATGTCAGTTTTCAATGAATGCTTTTTGAGAGAATGGGTACAGACAGTGCGCTGAAGTATTAGAACATACATGCATGTCACAAACATACAGATCTGACAGGATACAGCATGTACTTTATGCAAGACTCATTTAGTAAATTATCTGAAAGCTATACAGATGCACTGTCAGATTATAAAGGGATAATTGCAGTATTTTTTCCAAAGTAAATGAGAATGATATCTCATTATTTTTTTAACCACAGTTTGAAGAAAAGTCATAATGTGAGCCATTTGTTTAATTAGCCACCTGATGAATACAACTGTCATGTTTTAATGTAAGAAAAGTGTCATGTCTTAAATTACGGAGTGCAATTTATTAACCTGAATTACCTCAGTGCCATCAAATTACTCAGAGTAAATTGATCGCTCTGACCTAGCATTTCTCTTTTTCTTTCTTTTTTATCCATTTTTATTTAAAATTACAGTCCAATATTCAAGTTTAACCTGAAAACAGAGACTAACTAATTTCCCATTTGATTAGATGTGTTTTGTTTAGAGATTTGTGGTGTTTGGAGTTAAATTAAACAAACTACAGTTTACGAAGATGAACCGTTTAAAATGCGGCTTGTGTTTTTCCAAGTCTAGGGAGAATGAAGAAAACACTTGTTTTCCATCAAAACTTTTCATCAGGTTCTATTGTTTTTTTTATTTTTATGTTGTGCAAATTATACTAATTTTACAAACACACAAAGATTTATACATGTTTACATGTTAAGATATTATTTAGTACCCTAAAGAGGTTTTTTTCCTTTTCTTTCTCATTGGGGTGGTTGGCTTGTCAATACATGTAGTTGACTTTAAATTTTTCTGTCATTTTGAGGACACCTGGTCTATAATGTAGGCAAACCCAGACCCACACACAGAGTCAAGTCAGTGCAAACATGATGGATTTTTTATTTGATCTTCTGTTGAGGCTTCAAGGCATTTACGGCCAAGTAGTGGTGAGCTGCAAAACTGAGTGCTGTGTGTCTGGATGTGGATGTGGACGTGAGAGGGAAATGGAATAGTATGTGATTGTATGTAACCTTTATTATTATTATTAGTATCTTTCTCTGGTGTATGTGTGTAGATTAGTTTATGTGATGATAGCAGTAAATGTCAATGTCATATGCTCATACTGATTTAAAGCATTTGAAGTTGGAGAGCATCTGCTTCTTTCCAGAGACCTTAAATGTGAGTGAAAAAGTTACTAAGTTGTCGTCACCTTCTATACTGTGTTCCATATTTGGATTCCCATCTGGATATTCTTTAGCTGGATTGTATAATAATGCGTCTTTGGTGTGATCAGATAAATACCTGAAAAGGTCGAACGGATATTGTTTAGTAAATGAGGAAACTAGATAAGACTATTCACTTTAAAACACTAAGCGTTCCACGCCGACTGTTTTTCTATTTTTACTGACGTATAAAAATAGAGTATGACGGAACGCTAACAATCCACTTTATCAAAATGGAGGATAATTATTATATGTAGCACAATCTTTGTATTACAAATTACTTGTATGCAGATTATCTAATGTGGTTAGAATTTGTAATCCGATCACGTAAGAAAAATAACTGCAGCGAGAACATAAGAACAGAAATAAGAGAAAGAGAAGTAAAGAGCGACCAGATGCGTTTATACTTGGGTAAGACTCTTAAGGGTTTGAGTGATTGGATTATTCATCTTGAATGCATCTTGGAAGACATTTGCACATGACTGGATAGTTATCTGATTAGTTAATAAATAACCCCTAATTTGTGGTGAAGATAGTAACTGAAAAAAGGTTAGAATATAGAGAACAAAACAAAATCTAGAGCGCTGTGCAACTCATTTTTAGTGTGTACTAGTTTATCCTGTTTTATCATGCTTTACCTCATGCCTTTACTACTTTCTAATCCTTTGTCTTTTTTTTCATATGGTAGAAGGAATTCAGGGCTTCTTTTGGAGAGTGTCAATGCAAATAAATTAATAATCACATATATTAACTGGATGAACAATGCGTTTCATTTAATAAAACCGAATGCTTTGCCTAGGCGTTGATTTATTGTGTTTTCCTTGAGAAACACAATCAATTTAACGACCATGAGAAATCATCATCTACGTGTTCGTTTCCAGTGTTTATCAGAAACCTTGATAGATATTTAAACAGCTCTATTCACTCTTGTTCTATGTAAAGTGTTTGAAGAGAAAAACATTTCTGTAAGGTCTGTAATCTTTAGAATCATATTCCATAGCAGTGTGAATGTCTTTCTACAGTATAGTGTTTATCATCTCAGCTGTGAAGATTAGGATGCTGGGCTGGTCGTGGGCGTCCTGAGAGGGGTCTGAAGGGTCAGATTGGAGGGTCATGTGATCGATGAAGCAGGCAGCGAGCAGACAGAAGTCTTGTCTAGAATCAGATGAAGAAGCTTCTCACTCAATATCAGCCACACAAGATGCATTCAGAAATCACTGTGAAAAGTTACACTGTTGGAGAGATGGAAATAGAGCGCGAGGGAGCACAGTGACTTTTAGGTCATTTTTAAGGCGTATTAATGGAGACGACCATTTTTAGACAGAAATGGCAATTAAATGAGTCACATTTGGCAATGAATAAGGGATAAAATTATATAGATTTCAGCCTTCTTTCTCATACAATGCCTGGACAGCCTGACAGTTTAATAACGGTCTTTGCAAGACTCTTAAAATTGTAAATGTGAAACATTTTTCAGCGTAGCTTAGTTCACGTTTTTACACACGTTCCGTATATCACACATATGCCACAGTTGTCTGAAGCCATTTTTTTTTCGCAAATGATCTCAGTTGGATAGACACACTCCGTATGGCTTTCTGCACATCTTGTCATCGTCTTCTACAAAGCTTGACAAAACTATGCAACAACACATGCCATATGTCAGAACAAAAACTGTTCCTTCACCAAGACTTTGCAAACAAGACATTTACTGTTTTGAGAAAGGGTGCATTTGATTACTCAGACTCTTCAACCTCACAATTGAAATCTTGAACTCAGTTCATTGCACTGATTGAGGGACAAAACTGAACTAAAACCGTCTTTTCGCTCCAAGCGCCTGCCTTTCTTTGGTGGTGACACGGCGTGACGAATCTTTAAAAAGAGCAAATATTTGATGTGCAGTTGTGTGTGGCGCGGTTACAGGGGAGGATTGAGATTGCGGGGTGTCAGAGTGCAATTTTCAGTCTGTTAAGAGGTATCGTGTGGAATTGTGCTGCGAGGCTTTCAGTTAAGTGCACAAATCCTTTAGATTAATCCAAAAGCAGTTATCAAGCTCTGACACGGCCATTATGAGACCTTCTCACAGACATAGTGCTTTTCTCTGCCTCTTTTTGGTCCCTTCACCACGTGTCAGGTTCTCACGGCTTTGCGACGTGAAAGTCTAAAACTGGAATTATTTACAGGGTCGACCTTAAAACACGTTGCAAAAGACGCATATTATCCTCGCTGAGGTAATGAATTGGAAGCAACAGAAAGAAGGGACAGAGAAAATCTCAAAAGATCTTAAGATTGAAAGTGAGAGAGATGAAACGCACAAAAGGCAGGCACACAAAAGAAGAAGGTAAATGGAGAAGATATCTGAATCGAACAGAGAGAGAGAGAGAGAGAATAGAGTGTTGGCAGATTGAAGTGTACTGGGCATTCGATAGCAAGATAATATACTCTAAAGGTCAGAGTGGTGCCAAGCAGGATTGATTCAGCAAGCTATACTTGACACGAGCCTCAGCGTTCACTGAAATAATGTGTCTGTGGCAAATCAAGGCCATGTCTACAAAGTCATCACGCTGACTTCAAGCCACCTTATTGCCAGGGAAGCACGACCTGAGGGATGCTCCAGGCGATGTGCTTTCACAGGTTGGCTCGCCTAAAAGTAGTTCACCCTGATCTGGGAACGGGGTCAGTGTTTCCTGCGAATTGTAATAGGCTAAAGTGATCCTTGATCAGAACTCGAGGTAATTCTCAACCTATTTCTGTGCCTCCGCAGTGCTGCTGTTGGGGATTTTCCTGTACACGCGCTGGCGGAGCTATAAGGGGCTGAAGGAGGGTGTATATCATGTGTCTGCGCACCATGACGGATGGGAGGACATCCGAGAGAACGTACTCAACTACGACGAGGAGGGCGGTGGGGAGGAGGATCAGGTGAGTGCGTGAATTCTGTTTCAAAATTGATTTCAGATCACAGGTCAGAGAATCCGAGGCGGGAGGACAACCGAGCGCTCAAAGTTACTATGACAACTCTTACAGGTTGTCATGACGCCCCGTCGCAGCGAGGCACCCTTGTCAGTTTGTCTCTATGACAACCTCTAACATTTAAAAAATGCGTTCTGATGCTGATGACAAGTGGCTCTGCTGAGCGCCGAGAGCAAGTGCGACAACTTATTTTGCTCGAAATGCGGCTTCCAGAAACCCACCGAACAAGAGGTTCGGGGTATTTGATGCAACCGCCTGCTCCTCTGATCTATCTGAAGTACGTGGGTGTAGATATGTTGCAGGATCTTTTATTCTGTGTAAAATCCTGTTACATGATTATCAGATGCATAGTGGTGCTCTGATCCTCTCCATCTGATGAGGCTTCACACATCTCCCTCATCATGTAATCAATTACGCCCACACCCGTGTCACCCACACCTCCCTCTCTGTCTCTCTTCCTCCTCCTCATCTTCGTCTATTTTTTCCTCAAGGGGCATTATATGGTTTTCTTCCTCCCCCGAGAGGAATCATCCTCGGTGGAATGGGATTAATGTTGATGCTCAATGGGAGAAGGGGGACCGGTGTCTTGTTTTGTTGTGCTGACTGAGTGTGTAATGCCGGGCTGCGTCTGTCAGGATTCTTCAGGTGCAGGAAGACGCACACAAAGGTGTTAATCAGAATGTGGCGTTAGCAGCTTGAATCCGGATTAATAGCATTAACAGTTTGGGGGATAATAAATTACATGATGAGGAAGTACAGACAAGCAGCTTATTTTGTCAGCGAGCTCGGTCTTATTAGTCGTAGCAGTTTCTGTGACAGACGTTGTTGTTATTACACCAGTTCCTAAACGCAATGGCACGTTATGTAACGCTAATGATCTTGTTATTTGTCAGTGCCTTACGCATTTAATTTCCCCCTCTCTCACTTTCCTTCAGAACGCCTATGACATGGCAGAGCTCCAGAAGTCACTGCAGCCCAGCCCGGCCCAGTCGGTGCAGTACAGCCGGTCGCGAGCCATCCACCACCACCCTCCCTCCCAGCAGCAACAGCAACACTTTTGCCAGCCCGACCCCCCCTCCAGAGCGGGCACGGCCACCACCACCTCCTCCATCTCCTCGGGAACGGCTACCATTCGTAGGGATGTACCCCCCTGCCGCTCTCCGGCTCAAGGCCAGACTGCAAATCCCAGCCGTGCGGCCCAGCTGGCCCGCAAGAGCTTGTCGTTCTCCAGCCAGGACCTGGCCCGCTACCTGTGTGAAATTATCCGTGATGCCGACCAGCACCCGGAGACGGCTCCCTTCGACTCTCTGCAGGTCTTCTCCACCGAGGGAGGCGGCTCTCTGGCAGGGTCACTCAGTTCCTTCAGCTCCGCTGGGCTGGAAGAGGGAACGGCAGCGGGTCACGAGTGCTTGAAAGAGTGGGGGCCGCGCTTCGAGAAGCTGAAAGCCCTCTATGAGCGGGCCGAGGGCAGCGACCTCTAAGGAACTGCCGGGAAGAGTTCCTGCGGCGCGAGGAGAGGAGGGAGACCACTAAAGACTTGTCTTAAAAACCAGAGGGATTTTTCTGACGCCAAAAATTCCTACGCTTTGGGTTTCTCTGGATGTACTACTTCATGCGAGACACTCCCTCTGTGAATGGAGGTGGGTGACATTTGGGACTCACAATGAGCAGCAAATGGGAAGTGTTAATCCAGGACACAGCAAGTTGTGGTCACGGAAATTTTTTCAAGCCCAGAATGGGTATGTTTATTAAAGTGACTTGCGGATGACAATGATTTTAGTGGAACTATTTGTTGTCTTTGTGACCGACACTGGCGGAGTGCTTTGGACGTATTCTCTATGTCTGTATGGTCTAAATGTTCTTAAATAACAAAGACGGAGAGAAAAATAAACTGCCAGGCTCAGATGCGACTAGGAAGGGGTTTGTCCTTTTCCTTCACGGGCCGCTTTCTGAAATCAGTTCGCTGCCTGTTCTGTCAGGGTGGCCACTTGTGTTCATCAATCATAACTTCATACCCAGATACTGTTGTTTTTTTCTATTTGCTCAGCCCTCCGCTTAGATTCTATTCACTCGGATGCGAGGACGAAAGAAGCAGTCTGCGGGAAAAAAAGACCAATAAAAACTGAAGATGTGTGAAAAACATTGAGGAAAATGAAACAGAAAGCAGCCTTATTGTTTGGCATTTTAGGAGACATTCCTTGAGAATACAAATTGTGTCCTCTCTTTCTAGCCAAAAAGGAGCGAAGGAACGGCTGGAATACAAATGTGGCTGAGGGACAAGGCTGAGTGGCTGGCATGAGATGGAAGTTTTCTGTAGCTGAAAACTATCGAAAACTCTCTTGGCTCTCACGCTTTACTGAGCGGTAGCAATCAGAGTCTGCCAAACTAAAGGATAGCTATTAAGACAAATGAGTGAATGTGTGTTGTTCCATGTGATCGACTCGAACGTGATGTTGAGCTCTGCTGGAGGAGTTTTCAAAGCACTGGAATGAGCTTACCGTTCAGTTTGCTTCCTTTCGAAAGTATCGCAGTATTAACCAAACCAGCTTTCCCAACCGTATCATCGTTCCCTGTTCTACTATAAATAACTCCTTGTATTCCATCACATTATTCAGCACTGCAGTGAAAGAAATGGCCTCGTCGCCAGGTGCATTCAGGGAGTGGCGGGCCAGCGGTTTCACACCCTGAGCACCTCCCATGTAACATGTTTAATGGGCTTGTGAACGCATGTAGTGAGGCTGCATGGGGTGAAGGAAAAGCGAGTCAAGCTTGTGTGTGCAAATGGAATAACTAAACGTCTCCCACGTGAGGCCTCAAATGCCAACCTTGTATTTTATGCATTTTAAGGCAATGTTTTTCCCCCTTCTTTTATCATTTCAGTTATTTATTTATATTTTTCTGGAGAATGCCGTATGTGGAGCATGACAGGCTGGCTGAGGAGAGTGCAGCGAGTAGGAGTGTGTTAAAAGACATCAGAGTGCTAATCCTAATGTGAACTGATCGCTCACTGTCATGCTGTGAACCAAAGGATCATGGGAGTTGGAAAACTCGATGGAGAAGTCGTCACTCTTATTACAGATCTCAAAAGTGCCAATATTTCCAAAGGCAGCAACAAGAGTATAAAAAAAGGTTTTCAAGCTGAAGCTAAGAAATATATCTGGAAGTGCAATGCTTGCTATTTCATAGAGTTAAAAAGAGGCCAACGGGATTGGCGCATGGAGTCATCTTTGTAAGGGGATTGGGGAGGATCCAGCGTGAGGTGAGAGTATTCATGAATGAAGCTTGATGGGCTCTGTCTTTAAATCACAGAATTCCTTATCTTACGAAACCCATTCCTCTTCGATTTTGAACCAAGGCCACCTGTTTATTTGTGTGGTGAATATATACAGTACTCTATTTTGTGAAACAATGTTTTTACCTCATTTGTGCATATCAAAACTGAAGTAATTGCTTTTCAAAAAGTATATAAAGGGATCTAATTCTGTTTAAAGCTTGTTTTTTTTCCCCATGTATTATTTAATCTTTCTTTAAGTTGGTAAAAGTATCTTGACATTTTGTATTTGCATCCTTTAAATTGCTTTTTTTCTTTCTCAATAAATGGAGTTCTTCTGTTATGGCTTCAATTATATGTTAAATACTGCTATATTCAAATGAACCAGCAGGGTTTTAAGTCTCTTGATGAATAAGTGGCCTATTTTTATGTGGAAACGGAGCTGTAATTAGTTTGGGATAATGCAGAACATGAAATGAGAGCGGCCTAAAATCTCTGACCTGTATTTATCAAAATGCCTTTGTGATTTGACTTCAAATGACAGAAATCCTTTTGTAGTAATGGATCTGCAGCATCCACCATACAAATCTGCTTTAATACAAAAATGGAAATGTACACTGAACATCCAAATACAAATCAACACTTCTGACACAAATGGACATAATCCAGCTGCTCGAAATACCACACTAACAATCTAGTGCAATGAACCGTGCCAAAGAACTCTAATAGTCAAACAATGTCAGCATATGAAATCAAAGCACACAGCTCCATAAATATCATCTCTTGAGGAACAATGTGTTGTGACAGAGACGTTGTGTGAAGCAAAGGGTTACGTGCCAACCGTCTGACAGGTAAGGTAACAATAGTGGTTTCACCATATTATAATACAATCACAGAATGTCACAGAGGAGGCCTCGTGCTACAAACCGAATTTGCAGAAAAAGAAACCCCATGTTTATCTTCAAACACTTTAAAGTTATTCAAAACTGTTTTGCACCTACGAAGATCTAACATCCTGGGGAAGAAAAACACAGCAGCAAAAATCGAAGGTAGGTAAATTTTGGTAGCACTTGAGGCCATGTATTTGAAGGTCTTTTGAATGCATGAATCATTAGCGCAGCAGAGCTTATCCAAAAATGGAAAGGCACTTTCTTACACTAAAGGCTGTATGTTTAGAGCGTAAGATGGAAAAATGAGCATTGTAACATTGTTGACCATTCAGTATTTTTAAAAGACTCAAACTATGAATATTTCAACAGAACTACAACGTCACAATGAAGGACTAAGGAATGTAATGGGACACGTCTAAATCTTAAGAATACTTCAACTGTTATTCAATCTAAAACATACTAAATTTAAAATCTCTAAACCCTCACTTCTCTTTAGCATCTATAGTGTCAAAGTGACAACCTCATACTTGCACAACAGCACAAAACATACAGTAGAGTCCAAAAGTTTGAAACCACATTGAAAATATGAGAAAACTTGTAATTCACCAATTCTAGGTCAAAGTAAACGTGTGACATTTATTTTTACGATTTAATCTTACAATGAGTATTTATGGCACTTTCTCTATGCCCATGAGTAAGGCTGGTTCTTGAGTTTTTTTTTTTTTTTTTTTTTTAAGCAGCCAGACAGCAGGACGTGGCCCAACTTGACACCGGCCAACAGTTTGGCAGATATAAAGACAACACTGCCACAGCCACTAATTACCCCAAACTGCTCTTGTGAATTCTAATTACAAAGCATTCATCTTTTCTTATTGTTGGAAGTGTGACAGGAATGAGGCTGTGGAAGCAGTAGTTGCATCTTCATCTCACATTTCTTTTAAGTAGCAAATGTGTGTGAAAGAGCGTAAATATGTGTTTGGGAAGGGCATGTGTCAAAAGAGATGCGATGATCAGCAAGAGAAGAGGTGCGACAGACTGCGAGAAAAAGAGATTTTCCTCCTCTCTCCACGTTAAACTTGAGCTCCTGTTGCGGCAGACTGGCTTAGAACAGATTTACACACACAAACATGCACCAAATCATCTAGTGCGTGCTGGCTCAATCAGGCATCTCTCCAATCTCTCTCATGCTCACAGTCGCTCACACACACACACACACACACACACCTGCTACTATCACACACTCATTGAACATTCCAGATGGGGCGTTCATCCATCCATTGAAGGTGGGCGACTGCTGTTGAGGAATGAGTGCTACGGACCGTTCTCAGCTTTGTTTTTCTTCTTGAGTTTCTTGAGTTTGTACACATTAAACGTCTTGTTTTTAAACACTCGTGTGAAGAGGGTTGAATACGGAGGCATGTCGGTCTTAATGGCCTCACAAAACCGTGGGTGAGATGCCGGGATGAGGTCCGGTTCGTTTTCACCTGGGCCATCCATGATCTGTAAAAAAACATACAATCAGTTTTAAAGGCAACATATTAAAATCAATTTTCTGTGTTTAAGTGCAATAATTGGGTGTCCAGTGCATCTACCAACCCAGAATGTTTGAAAAAGGACAACCCAGTAACTTTGCTTTGGTACAGTGGTAATTTTTTTTCAGCTTTTGTTATGTTGCTGTCTTATGTTAAACGGCTTTAAATTACTTTTTTTTTTCACATCAATGCACACTCCATAAACCATAATGAAAAAGCAAAAATAGAATTGTCACATCTTTGTGAATTTATATAAAAAAGAACAACACTGAAATAAGTGCATTGCATAAGTATCCATACACTTAAAGGAGAAGTCCGGTGTGATATTGACCTAAAGTGTATTGAATCATGATACTGAGTGTGAACGTACCTTGCATATCTCATCTCGGTTTGTGTCCCGCAGTCCGAAATCTGGGGTTAGTTAGCCGACGCTAACAACAGGTTGTCAATGAGGGTGAATAGGGCATCGGAGTAGCCATGTAAATAAATCACTGTTTTACACCATTTACGAGGTACAAAGTAGCTCCACACTTCATTGGTAGACTTCCAAGGGCCCTGACAATTAAAACGAGACATTGAGAACTCAGAAAAAGCACCGATAGTTTATTTACAAGAAGATTTATACAGACAGTACCTGGAAGAAATTTACCAGCCGCCGCCATCTTGAATTTAGTCACGATAAGTCGAGTGACGAGCAGGAAGGAACTTATCAGGTTATCAACTTATCAGGTTGTAGTTTCCTTCCTGCTCGTCACTCGACTTATCGTGACTAAATTCAAGATGGCGGCGGCCGGTAATTTTACTAAGGGGAATGTCTGTATAAATCTTCTTGTAAATAAACTACCGGTGCTTTTTCAAAGTTCTCAATGTCTCGTTTTAAATGTCAGGGCCCTTGGAAGTCTACCAATGAAGTGTGGCGCTACTTTGTGCCTCGTAAATGGTGTAAAACAGTGATTTATTTACATGGCTAGTCCGATGCCCTATTCACCCTCATTGACAACCTGTTGTTAGCATCGGCTAACTAACGCCAGATTTCGGACTGCAGTCGACAAGCCGAGATGAGCTATGAAGGGTAAGTTCACACTCGGTATCATGATTCAACACACTTTAGGTCAATATCACACCGGACTTCTCCTTTACCTCAGTACTTAGCTGAAGTACGTTTATGGTCTTAAATCTTTTTAGGTATGAGGTGACATGCTTTGAACATCAGCATTGGGAATTATTTGCCATTCTTCTCAACTCTTCATCTCTTAAGCTCAGGTTTGATGAGGGCAGATGCACATTTTCAGGTTTCTCCAGGATTATTTGATTGCATACAAGCTCAAGCTGTATCTGGGCCACTTAAGGACATTCGCAGAGTTGTCTAAAAGCCACTCTAGCCGCATACGTGGGGTCATTATCCTGCTGGAAGGTGAGCCTTCTGCCCAGTCTGAGGTTCTGAATGTCCTGGATAAGGGTATGAATACTTATTCAATGAAATCATTTTTTTAAATACATTTGCAAAGATGCTAAAAACCTGTTTTTTGCCATTATGGTGTATGAAGTGTAGATTGATGTGGGAAAAAAAAGAAATTTAAAGCAGTTTAACGTAGGGCAGCAACATAATAAAAAGTGAAAAAAAATAAAGGGGTATGAACTTTCCCAAGGCACTGTAAGCCTTTTTCTGCAAGCATGTGAACAAACTAGTGAGCCAGATTTCTCACCCCCAGTGATGTAGGAAAGGGAATATAATATTAATATTATTATAATATTATAATATTACCACCCCTTAATCTGCATGTGTTCAGCCATAGGGCTGTCAGTTTGTTTTCGCAAGCAACAACGGTGTACCTGTTCTAACACTGTGGCAAAAGTTTGAGCAAAGCATGCTAACTGTTCTGTTTTTGGCTGCACAGACGAGCACAAAACACTATATAGAGTCCCAGCTTCAGGTGAGATGAGAATAGTGGATTTATTGATTTATTTACTGTATATTGCTCTGCTGCCACACAGATCTAATATACACACGTGATTTCTTTCCCAGCTGTTTACCCTTACACGTAACTGACTGTTTTTGTAACTCCTGTGTGTTTTTAACATAAAATTGTGTGTATTTTACAGTTTAAGCACAATAAGACATGAAAGAGAATTTAGTTTAGCACTCACATGCTGTGTGACAGCTGCTTTCTGTGTGCATGCTTCAGATATGTGTGCTCAAAAAACGTATATCAGAAGTTTAAACTAATATGATTTAAAATGCACGATCTCAGTGCGATAAACAAAACCAAACAGATGTTTTTAGCAGAGTATCCATGGCACGAGCTGTAAAGGCTCAGCCCTATTCTGGAAAAGGGGCAGCTCATTTAAATTTAAAAAGACATGCACGAAAACAGTGTTTTTTAAAATGATATAATAAATGATTTGTGGGCTATTTTGAGCTGAAACTTCACAGACACATTCTGGGGACACCTGAGACTTATATTAAATATTGTAAACAGGGGCTTTAAATATTGTAAAAAGGTCTCCTTTAAAATGATGCTTCTTTTCCAAGGTGATAGTTCTCCACAGTGAAAAATGAAGGGCAGATTCTCAGATGAAGAAGAGTCTCAGAAGAGTCTCTTCTTTTAAAGAGCATCCACTTCTTTATCTTTCAAATCTTAGAGAAATTGTGCCCTGAGGTTTTTTAAACATTTACTTTGAGATATATTCCCAAATTACCAGAAAGGCCTTGAAATGCTGCTGTGAGATCATTTAAGCACCCAGAGAAAGAAAGAACTGCCACCCATGGGAGAGATCAGAGCAGAAAAATTACAAATTAAAACATATCCCACACAACACATGGCTGTTTCTGGGCCATCGTTATTGCACGTGCACTGCTTCTTTGGTAATTCCGTCTGCAATTAGCAAGCTTTAATTAAAGCAGATAGATGTAATCAAGGTTAAAATAACATATGCACACAGAACATGCTACAAGAGTGAATCTTATACAAACTGCTGGAGGCAGAATGAGAAAAAGAAATCGGGCTGCATCAAACGACTAAGCGAGAGAGGCTCTTTCACTGACTGCTCGAAGTCGGATCAGAGGAGCAAGTGAGGCAAACTTCTGTGAGATCTTTCAAAGGCATGGCATTCACCTCAGACGCATGAATGACAACTGCTGACAAGCTATTTTCAGCTGGAGCTCTTTGCTGGGATGCGGGGGAGATGATTTTTAGAAGTTAGAAGTTGGAAATTTTGCTTTTGTCAGACATTATGCACAACTGTAATCAACTACAAAAGAACAATCAAGCTACCCAAGCGAAAAAAAAAGTCACTTAAGCTAGATTGCGCACAGGGTGAAACAGTATTTAATAACTATGAGCTGTGGGTGACTGAGAACAAGATGATGTGACAAAATGAAAAATGTAAGCATCAAATTTACACAAAGCAGCTACAGTCGTTTTTACGTGAGAAATCAAAACACCTCAGAGAGCTGACGAGATTTCCCAGATAAAAATAGTCAAAGCGAGAAGTGCGAGCTTAGCTTCTAACCCAAATGATATTTGTTTATAGCCGTGTGTAAAGGGCAATGTTGTTAGTTTTAGCTGCTCTGAAAAATTCTCTGCTTCTTGAGGAGAAACTTTCATTTAAATGGAACAAATGTGGTGTGTGTGGGCATAAACTGGAGATGCTGTGTGTGACCTACATGTCCGTTTGCCAGGTCGAGCAGGTCCCTCAGCCTACAGCCACGGCTGTGTCTGCGCTCGTAGCAGATGCTGTCTTCCAGCACGATGTAGTCCGCTCCAACCCTACCGAGCACTTTATGAACCTCCTCGGCAGACTGACGTGCATAGATCTGATATACCTGCAGGGAATGAAAAGGGCAAAGATGGGAGAAAGATAGCTATTTGGTGCTGTAGCTTAGAGGTTAAAGGCTGCAGATTCATTGTTTGTGTAGTAAAAATGTACTGCAAGGTGCTCCAGATAAAAAAAAATTTAAAAAGTTTTGAGAGGGATGATTTAGGAAGAGATCCCATCATAATTACTCACACTCATGTCATTCCAAACTCGTATGATCTTTATTCATTATCGGAACACACATTAAGATAGTTTTTATGAAATTGGAGAGCTTTCCAGAGAATACTTTTTCTGCACAAAGAAAGCAAAAATAGCAGCTTTATTTAACAACTTCCTCTCTTCCGTTTCAGTGTTCACAAAAGCACCACAACGCATGCGTGTGCATTCTTCTTGCAAACAGGGCATTCTGGTTGTACGTCAAAACGCCAGCTTCTGCATATTCTTGTGAACGTGTGACAAAGACTGACATGGAAGTGAAACTGTTGAAAGAAGTCATTATTTTTGTTTTCTTTATGCACAAAAAGTATTCTTGTAGCTTCATAAAAGATGTCACATGGACTGTTTTATTAATGTCCTTACTATCTTTCTGGGCCTTGAACGTGTCGATTCTGTTGCTGTCTATGAAGGGTCAGAAAGCTCTCGGATTTCATCAAAAATATCTAAATTTGTGTTCTGAAGATAAACAAAAGTCTTCCGGGTGTGGAACGGCATGAGGGTGAGTCCTTAATTACAGCATTTTCATTGTTGGGTGAACTATCTCTTTAATTGTAAAATGTCAACGGAGAAAGAGAAGAAGTCTGACAATGTAAAAGAGAACCCAAACACAGGCGGTTATGTCTTAAATGAACGTAAACAGTTGGGATAATATCGGATGTGTATCAGTACAGTGTTGTTTTCGTCAACGATGACGATGACGAAATCATTTCGTTGACGCCACTTTTTTCCATGACGATAACGAGACGATGACGAGATAAAAATGGCTCGTTGATGACTAAAACATGACGAGACGTGTGTGAGTTTTCGTTGACGAGACGAGAATAGACGAAAATGTTAGTGGGTGGTCCGTCAGACGTTTAAAATGCATGACATTTCCGCTTATTGTGCATGCCAATCAAAACTTAAAACGTATATGCCGCTATGGCAAGCCGTTTTAGCATTAAATACTCTTTGCCATACTAGTATGGCAAGCCGTTTTAGCATTCCATCCTTGTTTGTCTTTTATGTTCTAAAACATTCCTTCATTATTGTAATTACTGGTGAAAATAGTCGATCCGGAAGCTCACATTGTGTTGAACTATAGATCTGCTATTTTCAGAACTTATAAGTGACACTACCCAACAGCAAAATACTTACTGACCTACATTAATTTGTTAAAAGACTACTTTTTTCCCTTTTTTTGACTAAAACTAGACTAAAACCTTTTTGACTTTTCGTCGACTAAAACTAGACTAAAACCTTTTTGACTTTTCGTCGACTAAAATTGGACTAAAACTATCACATTTAGAAGTGACTAAAATTTGACTAAAACTAAGAAGCATTTTAGTCCAAAAGACTAAGACTAAGACTAAATCTAAGATGGTTGTCAAAAACAACACTGTATCAGTATACTGGACCCAGGCATATGGTCCTAAAGTGACAACAGTCTAATATATCTGCTACTTTCTGTGTCCTTAAAAAACATGAAACATCGTACTGAACCCAAACTTTTGAGCGCTGGTGTATGCAAACATAATTTTAAGATACAAAAAGACATATGACACCTGTTATGTCTTCTGTTGTATGTCCACTTTATGTCCACTGTTGTATCTTACATTAAAATATTAAAATAAAACCAATGCTCCTAAAGAAACCAGAACATAGTTTTCATTTCAATAAAATTAAAGACGTTTTGCATGCTCATCAAGGCTGTATTTATTTGATCAAAAATGCAGAAAAAATAAGTAATACTGTGAAATATTATTGCAATTTAAAATAAGATTTTTTTTTTAATTTAAATATATTTTGAAAGATAATTTATTCCTGTGAAGAAAAGCTGAATTTTCAGTATCATTACTCCAGTCGTCAGTGTCACATGATCCTTCAAAAATCATTCTGATATGCTGATTTATAATCAATGTTGGAAACAGTTGTGCTGCTTAATATTTTGACAATTTTGTCAGGTGTTAATTTCAAAATAGAAATTTTGTTTTGCAATATATACACTTGTAATATATACAAATGTACACTTTTATTCAGCAACAATGTGTTACATGGATAAAAAAAGACATATTGTTAGAAAAGTTTTATATTTTGAATAAATGCTGTTCTTTTAAGTTTTTATTCAGCAAAGAAAAATGTATCACAGGTTAAAAAAATAAGCAGCATAACAGTTTCAACACTGATAATAAATCAGCATAAGGATCATAAAGGATCATGTGACACTGAAGACTGGAGTAATGGCTGATGAAAATTCAGCGCTGCGTCACAGAAATAAATAATTTTTTAAAGTATATTAAAATAGGAAACCAATAGTAGAAATTGCAATAATATTTCACAGTATTACTTATTTTTTCTGCATTTTTGATCAAATAAATACAGCCTGGATAAGCATAAGAGACTTCATTAAAAAACATTTTTTAAAAATTCCAGAAGCCTATAATAAGTTTAGAAATGTAATATATATATATATATATATATATATATATATATATATATATATATATATATATATATATATATATTAGTGGTGGGCCGTTATCGGCGTTAACGTGCTGCGTTAACGTGAAACTCTTATCGCGCGATAAAAAAAATATCGCCGTTAATCTATTCTCAAAGTTGGGTTGGGAGCTGGGTCTAAACTACGCAAGCTATGATGACTTTCACCTTGATAGTTTAACGCGGATGTATACCGAACACTATAGAATATGGTCTCCTCTGCCAAAACACAGACGGGATCGCGTCGTCCTCCATTCATAAAAACCGAATCTACTATAGCGAAATGCCACGTAAATTCGTCGTTTTTTGGATTCATAAATCAAATGTTGGTCAGTCACTTAATTCAAATCGCGATATGGACTAGAGTATGTGAAAACTGAAATGCAAAAAGGCCGTTTTAATATGAATCCGATATGTTCCGTTTGCCTAGCTGCATGGCGGAGACGAGCTTTTACTACAAGCATACTGAAACACACGTGACGCTCCCGGTAATTTTTGGCATTTTCATCTCACATGAACAGATAAACTCAATCTCCCAAACTGCTGTGAGTGTCACTTTTACCGTTTCATTTGAGAAAACTAGCATCATATCATACTGTATGACACAGAAACTTCATGGCAACCTGTCAAAATAAAAGTATGGTGTAACATGTAATGGGCTGGGTAGGTGTTGACGTTAAAAAAACCACAATCTAATAGGTAGAAAAAATAATTTCATTGTTAGTTAGTTAGTAAACACAAGTACATCTAATTGAACATAATTTATTTTCATCAACAAATTATCATAGAACAGCTTTATGAGCTTTATGATCCATTCTCAAAGACTTTAAGTCATTATTTGGGTAGCACACATTCTGAATGCCTTCAGCAGAATTCAAATTAGCCATTTTAATCTAGATTAATCTAGATTAATTCCAAGATTTAATCTAGATTAATCTAGATTAAAAAAATTAGTCTATGCCCACCCCTAATATATATATATATATATATATATATATATATATATATATATATATATATATTGATTAATTAAATGAATGCATTATTAAATAAATATAACTAAAACCATTCGATCTTATATTTAGTTAACCAAACTAGGCTAAAACAAACAATTCAGAAACACATGATTGCATTTCAATCTAAAGACCATGACTAAAAATAAATCAAAATTTGCTGTTACTGGTTTGGAGGAGGTATGCCACTGGTTTTGTGCTAATTAAATCACTGTTGGAAGGGCCCACCTGCGGAAATATCACTAATGCACTGCAAGGCACTTGCCTTATTGCTTTTTAAACTTACAGTTTACAGTTATTAAAACATGTCATTAAAAATTTCAGCATGTAAAGAAAGCATTTAAACATTTAGTGTTAGTCATTTTAATGCCGCTGTTGAAATAGACCAAGCAGAAATACAGCAAGCAGAAAAAAATTCTACATTAGATTAATGCACAGACAGTTTCACAAACCATGAAAATATATTTACAGTTTTTCAATTAATGGAGCAATATGGCAACATAATTGAGGACTCGAAGATTAGGTTTGACATTTCCATACATCACATGGAGATGTGGACTGACATGGCAGAAAGGCTGCTGTAAACTCAGTAGTAGGGTTTTTGTGGCCTTTTTATTAGTAGATGTTGACGGACTATCACAACTAAAACTCATTTTCTCATAAGCCACAGATGCATACCATGCAGAGAAGAGAACAGAATGTTCTGATGAAAACCATGGCAACCGACCAAACAACATTACTGTTATAAGAATGGCCAACCTAATAAGCCTTACAATCATTTTGGAAAAATGAATTATAGATTCATAATGTATTTGCTGATATGACGTAACAGTATTCATGGATACTTTTCCATGACAAAATGTAAATTTTGCATATAAAATGTACTTAATGTATATAAATATAATTTTGTATGGATGTGAAAGAAGATGTTGCATTTTCTCAAATGAGGCAATAAGGGAAAGAGCGCCTCATCACCTCAGTCTGATGAGAAAATAATCACCATTGCAAATATCAAATATTATGCAATATGAATTACAATAATGTTCAAAGCAATATGCACTTTGCCTCCTTGAGTTCTTTGTTTCTAGAGTTTCTGATCACGCTGTCATTCTGGCAGTGCACTAATGCCCACCTCTCATGCTGGCAACAGATCTGCAAATCAGCACGAATGGGTAAAATTGGTGGAAATGAATGGACTAATTACAAAGTAAACATCTCACCGAGTCGGATATTAGCACTTTGGCCTTACATAAATTGAAAAGAATGAAACATGATCATCATAGAGCCACTTATTAACTACCATTTAGCTTAGTTAAATTAAAGCAGAAGGCCACTCTCAAACAGTTTAAATTAAAACCCCATAGTAAGAAATGAAAATACACACAATTATGCTTGTTACTGTGGTATTGTTGTTATTAAGTGTTGTTATTAGTGAAGCCAATTAATTCTGCAACTGTATTTGTTGCAACAACAATTTATTTTGTATCTTGCATGTGTCGTGGTACTCTCATGAACACGTCAAGACTGACACGGAAGAGAAGAAATTGTTGAAAAAAGTCGTTATTTTTGTTTTCTTTGCGCACAAAAAGTATTCCTGTAGGTTCATAACATTACAGTTGAACTAATGATATCACATGGACCATTTTAACAATGTCCTTACTACCTTTCTGGGTCTCAAACGGGTCAGTTGCGTTGCTGTCTATGCCGTTTCAGAAAGCTTTCGGATTTCATTAAAAATATCTTAATTTGTGTTTCGAAGATGAACAAAGGTCTCGTGGATTTGTAACAACAAGAGCGTGAGTAAGTAATGACAGAATTTTCATTTTTGGGTGAACTATCCATTTAACAAACATACAACAGTATTGTAGTATTGTTTACAGTTTAAAGTTTAAAGTAAACGTTCAGTATGCATTTAACTCAGAAACAGTGTGACCATCTATAACGGCATTTTAGTGCCACGTTAAAAAAATGAATAAATAAAAAATATAAGATAAGATTTAAGTCAAAATAAAGTCAGAATAAAGTTGAAGTGTTAAAGAATGAAGTCAAAATTACGAGAATTAAGTTGAAGTGTTTTGAGAATAAAGTTCAAAAATTTTGAGAATAAAGTCAAAATTATGAGAATAAAGTTGAAGTGTTTCAAGAATGAAGTCAAAATTACGAGAATTAATTTGTAGCAATTACGAGATTAATGTTATAATATTTTGAAAGCATATTCTAGACCAGTGGTTCTCAACTGGTTTGGCCATGGGACCCACATTTTTACATGGTCATCAAGCCGCGACCCAAATTTTTAGGAACTATAATATAATTTTAGGAATTATAATTAATTTGTATTTATTTGTTAACATACACAAGTAGTGACAGATAAATCATAAGAAAATCACCAAGACTTACAAATAAACAATATTTTATTGCTGTCATTTAACATATTCGGGGTCGTACTTGCGCTTCGACATATTTGTTGCTATAATTAAATGAAATTTCAAATGTCAAACGGTACGGTTGTTGCGCACGCATTTCAAAATAAAAGTCTGGTATTGTCACGCGTGTATTTCAAAATAAAAGTCTGGTATAAGCAAAATGAGTTAAAAATTTAATTTTTGTTGTTTTTTTTGACCACACACTCCGCGACCCACTGAAAATGTTCCCGTGACCCACCAGTTGAGAAACACCGTTCTAGACTACAATGCATGCACATGGAATGGGAGCACCGGGAGATATTCCAAAATCTCCGTTTTCAAAATCTGTCAGTTTTATAACGAAATACAAACAATATGTCTATTAATATGAAATATTGGACACCACAAATGTTTTTTTTAAACATGACTTAATGTAATCGAAGAAACAACTGATTCACATAAAAACAGCAATCTGTCCTGTCCTGCCACATTAAAGAGCATGAAAAACACATTTTTGCAAGACACATTGTTTGAATTTGAAAGCTGAGACTTTGTTTTATATTAAAAGTACCAAAAGCACAAAGCTTATTGCTATTATTGGATGGCTGGCGCACTAAATGGGCCTTATGAATGCAATCGAAGACATGAAACATTATGTCCAAGCATACTGTCCCTGCGAGTATCATTTCATGGTATCATTTCTGCTAATAATCTTACATATATATTAAAATAAATTCCGGTGGCTCCTAATCCAGGCCATTTGCATGTGCAGGCTATACTCTCAAAATATTACAACTTTATTTGCTACAATTTAATTCTTAAAGACTTTATTCTCGAAACATGTCAACTTAATTGTCAAAATATTTTGACTTTATTCATGAAACATTTCAACTTTATTCTCGAAACATTTAGACATTATTCTCATAATATTTTTTTTTTTTTTTTACGTGGCACTAAAATGCTTTCGAAAGTGAACTGGGCTGCGTTTCCCAAAAGCATCGTAAGCTTAAGTTGATCGTAGCTCCATTGGTTTCAATGGGTCTACGATGTACTTAAGCTTACGATGCTTTTGGGAAACGCAGCCCAGGTACATGAATTTAGATTTTGCTGTGATAAAACCCAAACCCAAAAAGGGACTTCCTCTCGCCTCCTCATTTTAAAGTCCTCACACACCATTGTGACCTCTCTGCACATCTTCAGTTGGAGAACCTCTGCTTTAATGCACTGATTTGATGGGTAATTTGGGTCTTTCTGGTTAGATCAATTGTCATCAATTCTCTGAATGAAGCAGGAACAGTAGAGCAGGAGTCTGGTCTTCCACCAACTGTTCAGATCCATATTTTTTCTTCCTCAACACTCATGAACAAATGAGAGAATGAACACACAGCCTCATCTGGTCATTACTAATCCTCCTCTGACTTTCACCACTTCACCATTCTGCCTCACAATGAACCTCTGCTACAGACAAATGTCCTGTAGTGAAGCCAAAAGAAGCATGACGTTTCTTTCAGACAGAAATAGAAGAGTGACAGCTGATACAATCAGAATTACAGCTCAAAACAGATGAGTCAGTGAACATTACACATTTTAATGAAGATGTTTTTATAGCTAAGTGCCCTCACTGTTTCTTTTATACTGTACACCAGGACATGGAAGTCACATATCTGAGCAGTGCTGTGGAGTTTATTTCACTTCATAAAGACACCCACTCCTGTGTCAACTTCCAACCACCTCAATGAGAAACGTAATTAAATTAATTACGCCAAAAGTCACACTTGTGCTGATGAGGCCAAGTATATAACACTGCATATGTCATTAAGAAAACCCTTAAAGAGGATTTATGAACCATTTACTCTGATCTTCTTGATATGGCCCATTTGTAATCTCATCATGAAGATTATCAACTGATTTGTTAAGGTACACACTTTTAGACTCCAATGCATTTATTCCTTCTAACAGTATCTAACGAGTTTTTACTGTTAGTGTTAGTTTCTGACTGATTTATTGCTGCTTCATTTATTTCAATTTACATAATGAGGCATGCTTTCAAAAGAAAAGATTTGATTCTTCGTTCATATGCTTCTGAGAAGACTTTCACTTTATAATCTAGTCTGATTGACCATATGTTCAGCTCTGAAACAAAACAGCGTTGGGTATATTTTATGCAAATAATATTCATTAAACAAAACATATGTATATTTTGTGACTGCTGCACAATCACAAACCAATACACCCTTGAATTCTACTTGTGTCCTCACAAAACTTCTCCAGAGTAGTAAACAAAAGCATTTCCCAAAGGCAAGTCAATTTTTGTCTTAAGAGATGTGGAGGTCCTAGACAAAGTAGAACTTGGGCTGAATAGTGATTCTTACCTGTCTGGTCCTCTCTCTTAGTGCCTGGTCCTCGTAGTGTGGATGGTTTGTCAATACTCTCCCCGTACACAGCTTAATTCCCGCCAACAGCTGCATGCTGCCTGCAAACACTGCCCGTTTGGGCGTCTTCAATCTGTCAAGAAACAAAAAAAAAAAAAACATGAGAGAGCTCTGTTACATACACTTCTCAAGTTTCACTAATATATCAGGACAGGCGATTGCACAAGGCGGCTGGCAGTGTAGCGGTGGCATTTATGAGAGAAGCTAAACCTGCAGACATTTATTTCAGGTGAAGGTGGAAATGTGAAATGGCTCAGCGAGGAGGGACGCAGTCATTTGTACACTCCCAACTCCCATGTCTGAAACGCAGAAGGTTTGAAGTCTACTGCAGGTTTAAAAGGCTCTCTGTCTGGATGTGATCTGTCTCCTGTCATTTTATATATGTGCATGGCATGGTGGGAAGTGCTGAAGCTGTATGCTATTTGAATAGCTTGACGAATGTTTCAGAGACCATCTGTTTATCAAAAATAACCTTTCAAAATCAGCTTCAACATTATATTTCTGAATATTAGAAAAACGCCTTTGGGAGGAGAAAACACGTTCCATATTTTTTGTTGATGGTGGTGTTTTAGGGCAAATTTTGTATTAGTAAAAGCAGCCAAATTTGGCAGATTCCAGCATGAGCAGATTGCGTGACATACCCTCATCTTTAAAATCCATCAACAAAACTGCAAGTTGAAAGAAAACACAATCCAAAGTACGAAAATATATTTGCAACTAGAGTAAGCATTTGCACTCCCCACAATGTCTTTTATGGAATGAATAATTACACATCACTGAAATAAAGAGACATTTAGAAGCCTGTTAGGGATCTGTACAGTTTACATCATAAAAATTAAAAATTGAATATAACAAATACATTCCCCCCAATAAACCCTAACCTTATTTTAAATGAAAACATACACTGCCATTCAAAAGTTTGGGATCAGTACAATTTTATTTATATTGTGAAATATTATTACAATGTAAAATGAAATTTTCTATTTTAATATACATTAAATTTTAATTTATTTCTGTGATCAAAGCTGAATTTTCAGCACCATTACTCCAGTATTCAGCGCCACATGATTCTTCAGAAATCATTCTAATATGTGACCCTGGACCACAAAACCAGTCTTAAGTAGCACATGTATATTTTTAGCAATAGCCAAAAATACATTGGATGGGTCAAAATTATCGATTTTTCTTTTATGCCAAAAATTATTAGGATATTAAGTAAAGATCATGTTCCATGAAGATATTTTGTAAATTTCCTTCTATATCAAAACTTATTTTTTGATTAGTAATATGCATTGCTAAGAACTTCATTTGGACAACTTAAAAGGCATTTTTTTTTAGTATTTAGGTTTTTTTTTTTTTTTTTTTTGCACCCTCAGATTCCAGATAGTTGCACCTCGGCCAAAATATTGTCCTATCCTAACAAACAGTACATCAATGGAAAGCTATCAGCTTTCAGATTATGATTTTCAGCTGATTTAAAAAAAAAATTGACCCTTTTGTGGCCCAGGGTGTCACACCCCCGGACTTTCATGTTGGTTTCTCCCATTTTCCCCCGCAGTTCTGAGTGTTTTGGTTTCTCCCTCATTGTTGTCACCTGGATGTTGTAATCAGTCTGTCTATTTAAGGTGTGTGTTTTCCCCTGTATTCTTGTCGGTCTTTAATGTTATATGGATGTTTTCCCCTGGTGTTCCTGTGTCTGCCTGTATTCCGTTGGATTTATTAAATATACGTCTTTTATTTACGTTGTTGTTCGTGTGTTCCTGCCTGCATCGTGACACAGGGTCACATATGCTAATTTATTACCAGTGCAGATTAATATTTTTTGGAACCAGTGATGTTTTTTTGTTCAGGATTCTTTGATGAATAAACCGTTAAGAAGAACAACATTTATTTAAAATAGAAATATTTTCTAACAATATACACTATTGTTCAAAAGTTTGGGGTCAGTAATTTTCTTTTTTGCAAGAAATGAATACTTTTATTCAGCAAGGATGTGTTAAATACAGTGATAGCAAAGACTTGGAATAGAGTCATATTTTGAATAAATGCTGTTATTTTTAAATCTTTATTCATAAATAAATGCTGAAAAACTATCACAGGGTCCAAAAAGTATTTGCCAGTACAACTGTTGCCTACATTAATTATTCTAATAATAAATCAGCATATCAGAATAATTTAAGAGAGGAGTAATGACTGATGAAAACTCATCACGCTTTGCATATAATTTTAAGTATTTAAGAATAGAAACCATTATTTTATGTTGTAATACCATTTTACAATATTACAGGTTTTTTTCTGCATTTTTGATCAAATAAATGCAGCCTTGATGAGCATAAGATAATTTTTTTTAAAAACATTACAAGTCTTACTGATCCAAAACTTTTGAACAACAGAGTAGTTCATAGCAATATTAATCTTAATAAATTTCAATGTTTAATTGTAGGTTGTTGATTTTTTTTGTCTTCTTTCACAAAAAAGCAATTTTAGAATTGTGTTGGGTCATCACTTGATGTCTGACCCAGTGTTATCTGGGTCCCGAAGCAAAACAAGTTAAAACAACCACTGATTAAAAAAAGCAGCCTCAGGCAGTCAAAACTCCCACCCCATGTCTGTTCAATTTGTTTGGGCAATAAAACGAAATATCGTCACAGACGTCTTGCTTCAAGGTCGGCTTCAGCTCAAGTCGGTAAAGACAAAGTGTCTGCTTGTGAAGGTTACCGAGGATATGATGGTTTCATCTCTGTCCACTCTGGAATGAGCTGGATTAAATATTGGATGCATGGAGGAAATGTTTCATTACAGACGAGCAAGTCTGGTCAGAATGGGTCAACCGCGAACATGGACCCTCACAGGACAACCTTGCTACGAGTTCAATAACACACACATAGACAAAATCCAAAATTAACTCCATGTCACCCCATAGCGGGTACAATAACACACCCTGCCTCATCTCTGTTCGGCTCGTACCAAACATGAAAAGGCGTTAACAAAGTGGACAGACTCACGAACACACACTCACAAAGGGTGACTACCAGCTATTTTCAATCTAAAGTTTACTAAAGCAATGAAGCAGCAAAGAAAGAAAGAAAAATGGCTCCAATTACAGTGGCTTCAAAGAATTTGGCATGACCTTCACCTCAAAGACAAACGTAACAAGTGATAACATAAACACGCACCTATGAGAAAGATTGTGAGATACATAGCCTCTTCCAATAATAGGGTTCAGGAGCAGCCCTTCGGATGCTTCTAGTGGGGAATATGACTGGAAAATTAGAAATTATCTGACTTCTGTGGAAGAACTTTGAAGAGAGGTCAGCCCTCAGGGTATAGTACTCACTGTACTGCTAGATAGACAGAGACAGACAGATAGATACCAGCATAAAATTCGATTGAATTCATCAGTATCTTTGTCTTGTCATCCAGCATAAATGTCTATTGAGATCTTTTCAGATCTTGTTTAGTTCCAGTGTACTGTTGTGTTGTCTAAACCTAGAGAGGCTTTGTTTTAAATCTGCCAAGACCGGAAGCACATAGGGGTCAATCTGTATCAAATCAGACTTAATTAAAGAAGTATGTTGCTGCACCCACTCAAATTTAGTTTACTGCTCGTGTTACATGTGACCTGTAACTAAGGTCTAATTACAAAGACATATTTCTATATGTATTTTACAGATCATAACAAAACCAGGAAAAAGCAAAACAAATCTGTCTTCCTATAGGGCTATGACTATGATCGTGAAGGCTTTATATATCATAACAGTATCATAACACATGAAAAACACGAGCCAAAAAAAGAAGCTAGATATGTACATATCATTTCGAAAGCACTGTCTTCTGCTTTCATGACAAAATGATCAAAACATTTCTTCAATCCAAGCTGTTAGTCATTTTTTCCATTATGATTAAACCCCTTATATTATTCCATAATTCTTCTAAATGTCATATTAATTTTAGTCAAGTGTACTCAGACTAAAGTGTACAGCCTTTTTTTTAACAGACGAAAATAATATTTATTTGATGAAAATGTTTCAACATGTAATTAACCAGCAATTAAACATTTTCAAATATGTCCGCTGTGTGTTCACAAGAGTACCACAACGGAGACTGACATGGAAGAGAAGAAATTGTTGAATAAAGTCGTTATTTTTTTTTTTTTTGCACACAAGTATTCTTGTAGCTTCATAACATTACGGTTGAACCACTGATGTCACATGGACTATTTTAACAGAGCCCCACATGCTGCTGGAAAAAAATTGGGGTGGGAGAAAAAAATATTTTTCCTCACAAAATTTGTGCGTTCCCTCGCAGAGATATTTGCATTCTCTCGCAAAACCAGTTGAGTTCGGACAAACGCTTCCTGTTTACTTTTACAGCTTGTAAGTTAGTGGTTCATACTGCTTTGTACAGTTACAATGGAGTGATTCATAGAGTTTTATTTTGGACTTGGACTCAAGAAATACATGCACGCGCCAGCTGTTGTGAACGTGCTCAGGACAGTTGGACATTGTCGTGGATCAGAGGTAAAAAAATATTTAAATACTGATCAGTTTCTTGCACAGACCAATTGTTTTGTGTCTTAACACCTCAATGTATCGTCACGAGCCGCAGGGTTTAATTTGGTTTTGTCTGTGTTTTTTTTTTTTTTTTGACTCTCAAAGCCGTGGATTAGAGACCTGCTTGTGCAACAGGTGAATAACAATTTTTTGTTTTTAGATATTTTATGTTTAGATATTTCTATTTTGCGGGAGTCCAGCGGATCATTTTATTTTCCCGCATCCCGCACACACACGAGTCTCTACCTGCCCGCAACCGCACTTGCCCATCAAGTTTCGTCCCACGCCGCACTCTGTTGCGTTGGGCCCCGCGGGTTGCAGGTCTCTACCGTGGATCCCATTGACTGCCATTTTTATGACTGACAGACTGCAACGGTTTGAGTTAAAAATCTTTGTTTGTATTCTACTGAAGAAACAAAGTCAGCTACATCTTGGATGCCCTGGGGGTAGGCAGATAAACATCACATTTTCATTTTTGGGTGAACTATCCCTTTAAGTGACGTTAAGCGCAGTTTTCTATTGTAAACTTACGGAGCTGTATGAACCACTAACTTAGAAGCTTTGAAGTAAACAGGAAGTGTTTGTCCGAACTCAACTGGTTTTGCGAAAGGACGCAAATATCTTTGCGAGAGAGCACAAAAGTTTTGCGAGGGAACACAAATATTTTTGCAAGAGAACACAAAAATTTCTTGAGGGAATGCAAAAGTTTTGCAAAAAAAAAAAAAAAAAAAAACGTGAAAAAAATTAAAAAAATATTTTTTTTTCCTCCCATCCCGGGTTTTTTTCAACACCATGTCCCCTTAGGGGCTTCATATTTTTTGGGCCTTGAACATGTCAGTTGTGTTGCTGTCTATTAATAATATTAATCAAAAATATTTTAATTCGTGCTCTAAAGATGAATGAAGGTCTTACAGGTTTGGAATCTATAATATTATTTATAATATTGTTGGGTTATTAAGTAATAACTGGCAAAATTACACATTCTCTGGTGAGAAGGGGGCTATGAGAGTGTCGTCATTGGTCACGGCATCTGTTCACGGCAAGGTAAGCGACGATTAACGTGACTGATTGCTTAGTTAGAAAAGTATATTCATCTTTCACACCCCATATTTAAGTGCCCCGCTCTGTGCAGCACACAGTTTCACGTGTCAAAACAAACAGCACGAGGTGTCAGTAATTCCACCTCTAGAGTCTGAGCTCATACTGTATAATGACAGCAGACATTCTCAGCCACTCTAGCAACACACACAACCCAGAAAAACTATTGGTATGCACTTTTGCCGATAACCGTTCCAGCAATCGGCTACTGGTGCCAATTATTTGGCAAAACCGATCAACTGGTCGACCGTTATATGGTACAATATTACATTTTGAGGCACTCAAATGATATTTACAGGAGAATCCAGAAATAAAATATGCAGGTATGTCTTCAAGTTTACCACAAATGAAGTTCAGTGTTCACCAATCATAAACAATGCATATGCAAAACTGTTTAAAATGTGCTAGTGTTCATTTTTTACCTGAAAAATGTAAGGTGGATGTGAATTAATCCATCCAAAATGTATTGAATGAGTTTACTGAAAACGCACAATTCAAAAGCACAGGCCAGCACTAATATATATATATATATATGCACTGTTGTATGCGGACAGTGTACAAATAACAGAGTGAATAATAAATTTCACAAAATATTCAACACAAATATTCAATACACTGTATGAGAAAGACCATTTATAAGAACGCGCCTAATAAACTTCAGGCAAGAGTCCAAAGTAATGTTCTCACAAGCCACTTCTATTACCGGACGAAAGATTTTCCACTCAGACCAACTTCTATCAAATATCATCCACTGAGAAACACATGGTCAACTACAGTAGCACAGATGTCATCAGAGACAAATGGCCTTCCTTTTTCACACTTCTTTGTTCACATAAAAAAAGGCTTCAATAATAGAGTAAAGAAATTTCTGTTTTATCCTTCATCAATGACAATGAGTGCACAGCAGAATTATTATTGATTTCAAATGCACAATTCATTACCAGCAATGCTTCCAAACAGCCAACTTACTTCCACATGATTTCCCGTGGATGGTAATTATTCTGACAATTAATCGAGTAATCATAATTAGGTCCCACTTTACATTAGGTGGCCTTAACTACTATGTACTTACATTTAAATTAATGATTTGGTGCAATGTACTTATTGTGTACATACACGTTTTTACATTGTACTTATCTTTTTTTAAAAACCTAAGTGTAATTACATTTGTAATTAATTTCTGACTGTTGACCCATCCCTTACACCCTAACCCACCATTAAACTTACCCATACCACCAAACCGGTCTCTAACCATACCCATATCCCACCTTTATAGAAGCAAAAGTGTTTTGCAATGCAATATGACCACACTTATTTTTTGATTTAAGTACATAATAGTTAAGGCCACCTAATATAAAGTGTGTCCTATAATTCTAATACATTTTTTTGAGGTAATAAAATAGACCCAAGCAAACAATAGGCTTTAAATGACTTAAATGCATATTTAATAGCAATGAGACAATAATAATTAGATTAACTGAAGTATCCAAAAGCAAGCAATAATATGGTTTTATTGAACAAAACTGTGAAAATACATAATGTATTATAAACAGTAGAACTAACATACATTATGCAGAGGGTGCCAACACCCTGACTATTGTTTTTACACTCGACAGTGTGATCTAATCCTAGTTTAATATTGACTAAACAACATTTAATTCAAATGTCTACTTAACCTTTAATATTTGGCCATTTCCTTATGACAGAAATGCTACAGCCACTGTCATGTCTTAAATATGTCAACCTCAAAACGTGTAAACTCGGGTTGAAGGTTTAAACTTTTATTTTGAAATCCTGATGAACAGTTAGCATATTTAGAAAGATAATGATGTATAGAGGCTTTGCACTTAAGTCACGGTTTAGTCAGTTACCTGGATGTGCAGCCATATTGGGTGTAAACAATAGCATGGATTGCACGGTTAATGTACTACTGATTACGTTGTTTTGCTAATTTATGCTGTCTAAACCATGTAAAAATGCATGGAAGCTGCTAAATCGAGAAGACTTGTCAAGCAGGAAAGGGCACAATATTTTGACAAACTAAAGTTAAAGCAACACCAAAGAGGTTTTTTTTACCTTAAAATAATGTTTCCGAACTCGTGTCAGTGGTTCATCAACTCATAACAGGGTGAAACGGCACTTCCGCATTCGCTTTGCGACCCTCTATCGGCCATAACAGCACTATGTAAGTTTGGGTCGTCGAGTAGCGGTTTTGTAGTTCAAATGAAACTACAAATGCAACTTGCTTTATGAAAAAAAAAAAAATAGCAAACAATGTCATTATGTTTTATTTCATTTTCATACTTTCATGAAGTCATGCAACATACTCTACCTTGTCACTGGACATCGTTACTTCTAAAGCCGGTCCTGGATAGCCTCCAAACAAATAACGTTCATGTGACGCGACGGTAGGCTAAATTATTTACGACAGTGGTAATGGACAATTCTGCTTCCAACCTGTAGAGGGAGCGAAGTTCTTTGGTGTTGCTTTAATAGGTGGTAAAGATACATACAAGCAGTAATAATTAAGATATTAGTCAAATATTTCACCTACCTGACTGGAAATGATAATAACATTAACAAACATGAATATTGCCAATATTCTTGCCCTGGAAATCCTGGTTCAGTTTGGCCAACCACAAACGCCTTTTGTTCCTCAGACTGTTTTTTGCACTCTTCCCCTTTATTTGTTGTAACTTTTGGCAGTCTATAGTACTCCAAATGTTTTCCCTGGTCCACCCAATTAGTACAGCCCAAAACATAATAGAAATTGACCATTTTCAGCAGCAATAATCAGCAAAATATATATTTTTTAAATATTTACATTTTTTTAATTATGGATACTCAACTTGAATGGATGAATCGTAAGAGCCCTAGTTTTTAAATGGTGACTTCACAAAGTCTAACTACGTTTTTTATTATGGAAACGCAAACAAAGCAATATATACACATACAAAACATATACTTTATGAGTAAAAGATTGTAAAAAGTAAATAATAGTGAAGTTGTTTTTATGTTCTTTCCAGTGAATATAATATCCATGTAGGATTTAAGAATAACTTTATATAGAATCTCGATAGCCTAGAGTCTGTCTACTCTACTAAACCACTGAATTAAACTGTTAAATGCGCGTGAACTTCCTATATTTTCAATGGTCTCTTTGTACTTGACTTAGCTACATTAAATCCTCTGAGAGTGACCTGAACGTTGTGCAACAGCGACTGTGTTAATAATTTTGCTTATGCACATTAGGTTAGTGTTTAGGATGTGAGTTAACTGTGTGTGACTCTATTTGCATTTACATGTTTGCTGAGAAAAGGTTTACTAGATTTGCAACACTCTTAGTTCAAGGACGAATGACATAATGGGGATTTTCTGAGTTACCACCAGCTCATCAGGTCTTAAATCTACAAACACTGGCGTAATGTCTATTAACCAAGGAATTTCTGAATAGACTGACCTTTGACCTCACCCACAGTGCATCATTTTCCACTTTTGGGGGTCTCCATGTAATTACTTTATATTGACAAGGGACTGCGCTGGCCTCTACCAGATTTACATTTAATTTCAGATTTATATTCTCTTATGTAAATGTCAGCTTGTGTTAGCCTGCACCCTGCTGACATTATAAAAATTGATTAACATCATTAATATTCCAAAGAGAGGGACACAGAGGGTGGCCTGAGCAGCCATATCTTCATAGACGTATGCCCATGCAGTACATCTCCTTAGACAGAAATGCTTTTTGAATTTAGTGAGCAAAATGAAAGACCTCACATTAGATTGATGTTAATCCACTTTTATAAATACATATAAATCAGTCCGTGTCGGGCCGTGGCAGTTTGTTAAGCACTTAATCACTTCAAAGGCTGATATTGATAGTATGGTCGGATGTGTCAGTCATGTGCCCTGAGATATCGCAATGTCATTGGCTTAAATCGCTGCCTGTGTACCAGTACTACAAACTCTCAAGGCCACGATAATGATATTGCCAGACATAACTGTCTAAATTATCACTCATTAAAAATGACTGGTATCTGCTGTTGATCTGGGTCAGACTGATGAGTGCTCTGGATGATACGTTCTCCACAGTGACCATTTGTCAAATGGTCCGATAGTCTGACGGCATTAAAAAAATCAATTAGGTGCTGAATGACATGAATAAAGTCTCTCAACACTTCAAGACTGAAGAGAGAGGCAGACAATGGATAGAAAGGCTGATGAAAGGGTCAATGACAAATAAGTGTGAGAACTAAAAACAAGGAAAATATTTTCAAAATCCAGCTTAAAATGGTTTGCCTAGTCCTTACAATATGTAGCTTTTGTATTCATGTTGGTTTTATATAAACAGAAGAATAAATCAAAAAATATTTTCAACATATATGGGCCATTCTACAGAATTGGTGCAAACTGCTTTCTCAGGCAGGGGGCAAACACTTTTTCACACCACTGTATCACTGTGTTACTGACAAATTTGGAGAGAGGACAAATATTCCAAAACCTTTTGAAAATACAATATGAGAATTAACCGCACAATTACTAAAAATGTGTACCTTGGATATTATACAATTTGCATACATACAAAATGTGTGGATTTTTTTTTTTCAAGACATTTCCAACTCTGACTTTGAACCAATTCTGTAAAATGACCCATATATATTTATAATAGCATACTCAGTTGTCTTAATACCATTTTATGCAAGTGCCTTTTCATCATGTATTTTTTGAACAAATGAATAGATTCAGACTAACAACTGATTGCCATGTCATTGACCCAATTCTTGAAAACATAGGGGGAAAAAAATATAAGAAAGAAAGTCTTTTTAAAAAGAAAGTCTTAAAAGGCAATTCTATCCAAGGTAAAGTGATTTGGGGGAAGAGTACATTTTTACACAATTACTGTGCGCAGACACAAACAAACAAAACAAACATGTTCATATCCACCTTATTTACAAGCTATTTTCTGTGAATATGTGAGACTTCTGATTCATTAGCCGCTCTTGGTAAATAACCAAAAGAATAAAGAATAAGCGCAGTAAACAGTAAAGCTATGTGCGCTTCAAACCAGTGTGCTCATAATTACGACAATACATTAAAATAATATGATAAGAAACACCAGCAGCACAACGAGCTATTTTGTACAGCTAAAAATAATTGAAAGCAGATGACTGTGGAAGCCTCGCACATTCAATTTACAAATGGCTGCGCCTGCTGTTACGTTAAAAATAAGGTGGATGGGCCTTACTTAAATGTCCTTCAGATGGCAGAGGAGCAGAGAATAAGATGCAATGCATCACACACACAAACGGTCTGGCCAGTGTGGAGATAAAGCTAAATCAGGATGGGATCTGTGAGTGCTCTCAAGTTGTGTGGACCTTAATCCTGTGTATCAAAGAGAGAGAGAGAGAGAGACGGAAAGAGAGGAAGGCAGGCTTCAGGGAGCATCTGACTGAGGAGGGTTCACAGAGTGATGATAGACTGATTGATCGGGCGAGAACACAACTTAAAATGTCAATGATTGATCTGTACGCAAAAGGAATGAACTCAAGTAAAATGAAATTTCACTCTGTAGGTTTCAGAAGTCACTTAAAAAAGTAATTTGAAGCCAGTAAACCTATTTGTTACTAAGCCACAGAAATGTTTCTAAATGAACAATAATTCAAGTGATTAGATGTCAGAGACTTGTTGTTGTATTCCATAACAACTGGCAAAATCGTCAATTTATGCGAAATTTACAATTCTCAGTGGAAAAACAAGAAAAATTACAAGTGTGAAATGGCGTCAGCTAACCTTTCATTTGTGTACAGAAAGTGTATATTGAGGTGTTTGCGAATTAGTGAAATTCTGCTGAAGTTCTAACAAGGCTAGCATCTGCGAGCACAGCTATTAGCGCTGCGTTAGTGAAATATCTCCACCGAGACATCTCCAACAACATCTCCGTCGAGACGTCTACAGCAGCAGCAAAAGCAAAAGCCACTAATTTGATCAAATTAAACTGGAAAGAGGAGGAAAGCGGCTAGAGTGACAATTAGAGTGGAAGTGAGAGAGAAGACGTAGAAAACACGAAGGAAAGAAATAAAAACAGAGAAAACGGCAGGAGGAAAATGCATCTTTGTTCAGATGGGGAACGCAAATTACTTGTGCTCTGAGGGGCTGAGAAAGTTTTTCCTTCAGAGAAAACAAAAGACTAATTTATCTTCATTATTTCAAAACAAGGCAACATTCAGAAATAACTCCTTTATGGGGGCTATAACAAAAGAGTGCACAGTAGAAAACTACAAAACAAAAGATGGAAAATTAATTACATGGCAGGGAGACGTTCACAATGATAAGGCTGACTGTGATGACAGAGTCTCAGACTTGCACAAAGGACTCGCTTCCATCGACTGGACAGATGTGCTTCTGCTGAAAGGCCACTCATCAGTCATGAAGAGAAGACACATACATATGACACCCTCCCCAAAAGCCCTCTCAGCTGATCTGCAGAGATTGTAGGTTCTGCAGAGGACTGTTAGTTAGAGACTATGATGGAATTCACATGGGTGGTTTGTGCTATGAACTAGCGCTGAGGTTCCCCTTTTCTCATGGGACCTGTTTTGTCAAGTCACGTTCTTGCAATGGAACAGAATGCACTGCGTTGGACTACTTTTAATTTGACAAAGCATTTGAAAATAAAGCAAGCCACGACATAACCAGAGACATCAGTCAGCAAAGTTTACTTGGGGTTTTACATGTATTGCACGTTTAGCTCACACTTGGTCCTTGCATTTTTTCACTAATTAGTTTCGTCCACAAGACAGTAACTCTGACCATGGCTGCTGATTCACAGTTGAAAAAGAAATGGAAAATATGAAAAATATTTTAGATGACCACATCAATAGATGCCTTTGAGTGAGGTGAATTTAGGTGTAAATCTAGCTTGAAAGAGTACAAACAAAATTGTATCAGTTATAAATTTTGTCAAGAAATAGCCAGACACTGAACAAAAACACATGGCACTTTTAAAGGGTTAGTTCATCCAAAAATGCCCATGATTCACTCACCCTCAAGGCATCCTAGTTGTATATGACTTCTTTCTTTCAGATGAATGCAATCTGAGTTATATTAAAAATTGTTTTTGCTTTTCTAAGCTTTAGAAAAAAAAAGTGGGTGTTTCTCTTCAACAGTTCAAAACAAGTCCAATAAAGTGCATCCATCCATAATTAAAAGTGCCTCACATGGCTCCGGGGAATAAAAGAGGCCTTTATTCACCCCCTGGAGCCACGTGAGCCACTTTTTTTATTCTGGATGGATGCACTTTATTGGACTTGTTTTGGACTGTTAAAAAAACACTCACCCACTGTCATTATAAAGCGTGGAAGAGCCAGAATTTTTAATATAACTCCAATTGGATTTGTTTGAAAGAAGAAAGTCATATACCCCAAGGATGCCTTGAGGGTAAATAATGGGCTAATTCTCATTTTTGGGTGAACTAACAGAGAATACGAAATGTTCTTCATAAAGTTTTGCATGTAAAAAAATAAATCTGACCTCATGTTGTGTCAATCATGTTTACACACGGTCTGTGAAAACTTTGTTCGTCACAAAAAAAAAAAAAAATGGATTGTATTAGATTTTTTGCACTTTTTGCATCCGTAGCAAGCATTATGAGAGGTGTTTCTGACAATTCAGAGCCACCGTACAAGCGAACGCCGATATCCAGAATGGCGTCTGACAAGTTGATCCACTTCATCTCACAGCACAAAGCATTACATGAAAAACAAAGTGCAGAATACAAAGGAATGGAATATAAAGATCACAAAAAAATCACAAACGACTTGCTACTTGCGTCAAATCAAGGCTGCGTCTCATTGCTAGTTTTACTTGATCTTAGTGCTGCGTTCGACACTATAGATCATGAAATACTCATAGATCGATTACAAAACTATACAGGTATTCAAGGGCAGGCTTTAGGATGGTTCAGATCATACCTGTCCGATCGCTACCACTTTGTTTTTTTAAACGGGGAGTCATCGCAGTTATCACCAGTAAAGTATGGAGTGCCACAAGGATCTGTTCTAGGTCCTCTGCTATTTTCAATTTACATGTTACCCCTCGGTAATATTATTAGGAAATATGGGATTAGTTTCCATTGTTATGCTGATGACACTCAACTATATATTTCAACAAGACCAGATGAAACTTCTAACTTAGCAAAGTTAACAGAGTGTGTTAAAAATGTGAAAGACTGGATGACCAATAATTTTCTACTGTTAAATTCAGATAAGACTGAGATATTACTTATTGGACCAAAAAACAGTACACAGAATCTCTTAAACTGCAACTTGCAACTAGACGGATGTACTGTTATTTCCTCTACAGTCAAAAATTTGGGTGTTATATTAGACAGCAACCTGTCTTTTGAAAATCATATTTCCTATGTTACAAAAACAGCATTCTTTCATCTTAGAAACATTGCTAAGCTACGGAACATGTTACCTGTTTCTGATGCAGAAAAGTTAGTTCACGCATTCATGACGTCTAGACTGGACTATTGTAATGCACTACTAGGTGGTTGTCCTGCTTCTTCAATAAATAAGCTACAGGTAGTCCAAAATGCAGCTGCTAGAGTCCTTACCAGGTCAAGAAAATATGATCATATTACCCCAATTTTACAGTCTCTACACTGGCTACCCATTAGGTTCCGTATCACTTACAAAATATTACTTCTTACCTATAAGGCCCTAAATTGTTTAGCTCCTGCATACCTAACTAGTCTCCTACTACGCTACAATCCCTCACGCTCCCTAAGGTCGCAAAACTCTGGACTTTTGGTAGTACCTAGGATAGCAAAGTCCACTAAAGGAGGGAGAGCCTTTTCTCATTTGGCTCCCAAACTCTGGAATAGCCTTCCTGATAACGTTCGGGGTTCAGACACACTCTCTATGTTTAAATCTAGATTAAAGACTCATCTCTTTAGCCAAGCATTCACATAATGTATCTCATAACGTTGTAATTTCAGTTACATCTGATCAAATGCACATTAATATTCCTCAGCTTGGGCTAAACACATCATTTTTTGTTTGGTCGGAAGTTGGAACAGCAGCTACGCTAATTATTTCTTTGTTTCTCTGTCTCTGCCACGGGATTTCCATCCCGTGGTAACTAGGGTTTACACAAGATTCAGCCCGGATTCAGAAGAAGAGATGATGCCAACCCCTCAGAGGACCGCAGATGATGCCAGCCTTGAAACAACATACAGCACTACATAATTTTCCTACAAGTCGATTACAGCACATAACCATTGCAATTAGTGTTCATCATCTGTTTGATTACACAGTTACTGATTTTAATATTTATATCATATGTACATCGACTCAACATACAGTATTCACCACTAATAAGCTACTAAATATATTGTAGTAGCCTAAAACTTTTGTACAGCTGCTCTGCAACAATTTGTATTGTAAAAAGCGCTATACAAATAAACTTGAATTGAATTGAATTGAATTAAAGACAGATTGCTAGCGAGGCATCAAACTGAGCCACTGACATCCTGAGGTAAACTTTGAATCATTAATAAAGAAATGTAACTCTCCTTCCTCTATACACATCTATCTCAGGATTGGATGAACCCTACATTTCCTCTTTCGTTTTCTCTTTTTAAGGAAAGAGAGGCCAACTAAATCATCCTTACTGCTTGAAGACTCAATTTTGTATTATTTTGATAATTCATTTTGCACCGGATGAATTACGCATCAGATAAATACGAAAAACGCATCCGAAAATTTGCTTAGTGTGCAAAGACCATTATGACACACTTCATGTTCTTACAAGGAGAAAATACATCAAGAAAGAAACAGGAAACTGACAATGCTACATCAGACAAGACAGAGCAGGTTGTTTCAGGTATGAAAGTTCCAGCCTTCAAATTTGGCAATTTTTAAAGAAATTCAAACAGTAAACATCATTTTGTGCAGCTATGAGTGAAATCCTAATTACATCCCTCTCCTCCAGCAATCTGTCACTCACATGAGATCACAGCAATTAGCAAAAAACAATGATCCAATCAATTCCAGATGGACAAATTAAGTCCCATCCTACTTTTTTTTCATTCAAGAAGGCATTTCAATTGGATATATCTACAGTATAGAGAAGAAACTACAATTACAATATCACTTTCATGGTGACTGTATGAGAAAGAAATCCATACAAGATGGCAGACAAAGCAAGAGTCATGATGCGGAAATTGGAAATCGAGTCATGAAAACGGAAATTACTGTATAATGCTGAATGTCACGGAATTTGCCAAATTTTGGATGGATACATTAAAAGTAGGTCAGTACACTTGAACTAGTGACGAACTAGTGTCTGTGAATTTTAAACCGCAAAACTACCATTTAAATATGAATCCTGGATGTTCAGTGTGTCCCAGAATGAATTTAAGGGCGGAAACGTGAGTGACGCTCACTGTGTTTTCAGCCTCTGCCACGTCAATAGTGCATAAACACATAAACATAATCTCTAGAACTGCCATCAATCTTTTGAGAAAATGTATTGTCATTTCATATACAAACATAAACTAAATAGTCTTCACAGCAACCTGTCAAAATAAAAGTTTGGTTTCAGAAATGTATTACTTAATGGAATGCTAGAACTAATTCTAGTTTTCTACCAATAAAATTATTATTAAAACATTATTTGTAAATTATTATTTACCAAAAAAGCAGAAGAATTTAAATACACAGCACAGTATTTTTTTGGGGGGAAAAAAACTGAAATAAATAAAATATTTTTAAAACAAACTAAATCAATCAGATATGCTTTCGATCATTAAAATTTAATGAAACCATGAAAAATTAATCCAGAAAATTAATAAAGAACAGAATTTGGTAAAAAGTCAACTTTAATTTGAGAAAAATAAATAAATAAAACATTTCATAGGCCCTTAAAATAATTTATTTCAATATATTGCAATTAAATATTGTAAGTTTCATGATTTCAATTAATTAGACATGCTTTTAAATTAATCAAATGTAATTTAACCATTAAAACAGAGTCTAGAAAAATGAAAACGGAAAAAACAGAATTTAGAAAAAAAAAAATTTAACTTTCTATAGGGCCCTAAATATCCCATTCATTTCCTCCATAGCAAAATAGATTTTCTCAACTCTCATGAGCTCTGAGGTAGTTAAGTAATGGTATATGCTTCTTCTTTTTCCATACAATGCTCATAATCCTTAAGACTATGCCAAGAGCAAAGATAGCAGATTTTAAAATGCATACTTACGGCCATTGAGAGGAATGAGAATGCTAAAGGATTACTTTCTCCAGCTATTACAAACCTCCTTGGAGTCAAATCTTCTGTGTGCTTCGTGTAAGCAGCATTAGAATAACACATAGAGTCGCTGCCTGTGTACAGCATTCCAAATCAATCACTCATGAGGATGCTGCCTAAGTGGGCAGTAAACAGCAAGGCAGCTCACTAGGTTTTGACACACAGTACCTGTCACTCTACACTATACAGCTGTCTAATAAAACCAGCAAAATCACAAAAGTGGAAAAAATTTACTTTCACGCACTCACTATAAAATCATACGCAGTGTCTAGCGTGTTGCTTTTAGCTCAAGATAAATCAAAAGATTGTTTGACAGCGATACGTTCACAGTTGTAGTTGTTCGCCCTCCCTCTTCACATCGTGCCACAGTATGTGGTTTATTATGCAGTAAGTTCCAATCATGGTTAGAGGCGGCTGATACTGCCACTCTCCTCAATACGCTTTTCATGCTCACCCTCCCTTCAAGGCAGAAGAGCATCTCTGGTAATCTACATATAAAACAGTGCAGGCTTTGGCAAGCCAAGCACAGACAGAAGTGTGAAGTGATCCCCGCTTAACTCTTTCATCTGATGGTTAATTAGCGTGTGGAAGCGGCTTAATGCTGTAGCATCAGCCAAGGGAACTCACCCACTAATCCCTGACACGAATCGCATTTTCTTCAGGGAGAGATCACCTGTGTCACTGCAGCCCAAACATCTCACTCTTTCTCACACAATCACACATATACACTTGACTATGAGCAAGGTTTTTTTTTTTTTTTTTTTTCCCCGCTTGCAGTGAGAACGGTGTCATTGTTGAAACCCTCTGTTGCCAGCCGCTGGAGTCTCTCCAGCACCTAATGTCTAATTCATGACGTTCATCTTAAACCGGTCCAGTTCCAAACACAAGTACCTGCTGCAATTCTTGTCCAATGAATAGAGTATTCAACACAGCTTTTTATTTATATCCTTCACAGTTCGTAATAGCAATAGGAAAGACATTAGATATTAGTTTGATCAAGAAGTTGGCAATTTTATGGATGTTAAGTGCAGGTTTTACTTTTCAGACTCCATGAAATGCAGAATATTGTGATTTCTATGGTGCCGAATGGTAGATTTTGTTTTCCAGCATGCATAACATCATGCATAAATTATGCGAATCAGTGTCTCAATGTTTTTGAGTTGTGTCGTGTGCTGTTAACTTAAGGTGTTGAAGACATCTTTTCTTAATGTGTCATGTTTTGTGTAAGAAACATTAAAGGAACAGTTCAAAATGAGTCTAAAAAATAATTTGCTTAAAATGTACTTGCCCTCAGGCCATCCAATGTGTAGATGAGCTTGTTTCTTCATCAGAACAGATTTGTAGAAATTTAGCATTACATTACTTGCTCACCAGTGGATCCTCTGTATTAAATGGGTGCCGTCAGAATGAAAGTTCAAACAGCTGATGAAAATATCTCAACAAACTACAATTAATCCACACGACTCCAGAGTCTAGTCCATCAATTAATGTCTTCTGAAGTGAAAAGCTGCATGTTTGTAAATAACAAATCAATTAAGGTTAATTAATTTTAACTTTAAACCACAACTTCCGGACAAAATACAAGTCTATAATCAATAATAGCATTTCCTCAAATGAAAAAGTCTATTCCCTGTTGTCCTTTCGCATCAAAATCCATCAATATAAGTGTTTAGAACTGTTTTTGCTTTTTAAACAGTGATTGATCTGTATATATTTCTCTCCTGATTCAGACAAATTCTCACTGGAGAAAGCAATACTGAGGAAGGAGGGATAGTTTTTTTTTAACAACAAATAACATTCTGAAGTCAGATTTTTTTTTTACAAACATACAGCTTCTGCTTCACAAGATGTTAATTCATGACTGTAGACATGTTGATTACTTGACATGAACTCTTATTCTGACGGCACCCATTCACTGCAAAGTATTCATCGATGACTGATGTAAACCGGCCCAGTTCCAAACACAAGTACCTGCTGCCTTACTGCTGCAAATCTTATCCAATGAACAGAGGATTTTTATTTATATCATTCACAGTTCGTAATGGAGTGAAAGACATTTAATATTAGTTTGATCAAGGAGTTGGCAATTTTATGCACGTTAAATGCAGGTTTTACTTTTCAGAACCCACAAAATACAGTATATTGTGATTTCTTTGGTGTAGAATGCTAGATTTTGTTTCCCAGCATGCACAACATCATGAATAAATTATGCAAATCAGTGTATCAATGTTTTTGAATTGTGTTGTGTACTGTTAAATTAAGGTGTTAAAGACATCTTTTCTTAAAGTGTTATGTTTTGGGGAAGGAATAAAAGGAAAAAATGTAATTTGCTTAAAATGCACTTGCCCTCAGGCTATAGATGTAGATGAGCTTGTTTCTTCATCAGAACAGATTTGTAGAAATTTAGCATTACATCACTTGCTCAACAGTGGATCCTCTGTACTAAATGGGTGTCGTCAAAATGAGAGTTCAAACCGCTGATAAAAACGTCACAGCAATCTACAAGTAATCTATAGGACTCCAGAGTCCAGTCCATCAATGAATGTCTTCTGAAGTGAAAAGCTACATGTTTGTAAATAACAAATCAATTAAGGTTAATTAATTATAACCTTAAACCACCACTTATGGACAAAATACAAGTCTATAATCAATAATAACAATTCCTTCACTGAAAAAGTCCATTCCCTGTTGTCCTCTCACATCAAACTCCATTGATATATATGTTTTAGCTTTTAAACAGTTCTTAATCTGTATATATATATATATATATTTCTCTCCTGATTCAGGCAAATTCTAACTGGAGAAAGCAACACTGAGGAAGGAGGAATACTTTTTTTTAGCAACAAACTACATTTTGGAGTCAGAATTTATTACAAACACACAGCTTTTGCTTCACAAGATGTTAATTCATGACTGTAGACATGTTGATTACTTATGTATTATTGTGATGCTTTTATCAGCTATTTGAACTCTCATTCTGACAGCACCCATTCACTGCAAAGTATCCATCTATGACTGATGTAAACTGGCCCAGTTCCAAACACAAATACCTGCTGCCTTACTGCTGCAAATCTTATCCAATGAATAGAGGATTCATTACAGCTTTTTATTTATATCCTTCACAGTTCGTTATGGAGTGAAAGACATTTAATATTGGTTTGATCAAGTTGTTGGCAATTTTATGGATGTTAAGTGCAGATTTTACTTTTAAGACACCACAAAATGCAGTATATTGTGATTTCTATGGTGCAGAATGCTAGATTTTGTTTCCCAGCATGCACAACATCATGAATAAATTATGCAAATCAGTGTCTCAATGTTTTTGAATTGTGTTGTGTACTGTTAAATTAAGGTGTTAAAGACATCTTTTCTTAAAGTGTCATGTTTTGTGGGAGAAACAATAAAGGAATAAAAGGAAAAATGTTCTTGCCCTCAGGCCATAGATGTAAATGAGCTTGTTTCTTCATCAGAACAGATTTAAAAAAAATATACATCACCAGTGGATCATCTGTACTAAATGGGTGCCATCAGAATTAAAACAGAGTTAAAACAGCTGATATAAACATCACAACACTCTACAAGTAATCCACCCAACTCCAGAGTCCAGTCCATCAATAATTGTCTTCTGAAGAACTCTGAAAAACAGAGTTCAGGCAGTGCAAGACAAGACGAGCATTTGATGTTAAAAAAAAGTCTGGGATCGTTTGAAGCCGCATTTAAACTTCATTTTGGAAGTTTAAACTCGGAGCACTATAGAAGTTCACTATTTGGAGAAAAATCCTGAAATGTTTTCCTCAAAAAACCTAATTTCTTTACGACTGAAGAAAGAAAGACATATTCGATGACAAGGGGTGAGTACATTAACAATCTTTGATCTGGAAGTGAACTTCTTTAATTGATGTACTGGAGTCATGTTGATTACTTGTGGATTATTTTGATGCTTTTATCAGCTGTTTGAACTCTCATTCTGACGGCACCCATTCACTGCAGAGCACTGGTAAGTGATATAATGTTAAAGTTTTCCAAATCTGTTCTGATAAAGAAACAAACTCATCTACTTGGATGGCCTGAGGATGAGTACATTTTCAGCTGTTTTTTTTTTAATTATTATTTTTTTATGGGTGAACTATTCCTTTAAGGACCATGTATGCCAGACTGATTCGTTATTATGTGTTTCTACCAATTACTACAAAACACTGCTTGTGGAAACATCTTCTCAATTATACTAATTACTCTGTGAGCAGCAAAAAAAAAAAACAAAAAAAAAAAACAACAGACCAAACTCTACAGTCCATACAGCATATAGCTAAATAAAAAGAGATTGTGTAATGATGAGGATAGATTACTGCAAAAAAAAAAAAAAAGTTTAGCATGCTGATGTGAGGGCCTTCAACACTTCTAAAATAAACAACTAAGCAAATGAAAAACTCAAAGAATATTAATCTCTCTGTCTTATCGATGCCAGTGAATAGCCTTCGTTGTGTCTTGCGTGCCTAAGGTTGCAGACCTCTGGTGTGATCTTTGTCTGTGTGTTTGCTTGTAGCATGTAAGAGGAAGATTACAGCTGTTTTACCTGATCCACTCCATTAGCTCCACAGTGTCTGGGTCATAAAACTCTCTCAGCTCAGAAATCTCCTCCATCAGTCTGGGCCAGAACTGTCAACAGAAAGACAGCGATTGAGATGGAGGGAGAGTGTGAGACTGCTGTAATGGGAATGACTCACAATAATCAATGATCAACAAAGCAGCCCAATAAACATCCACACACACAAACATACACAAATGTGCACAATTCATATCTGATTGCTTATTCCCACTGCTGTGTTAACAGAGGGAAAAAAATTGCATTGTGGAATCAAAACTCTCCTAGAAAAGACACACAGTGTGATACGAATTCCATTTGCGTGCACTAGAAGTCCTGTGTGACTGTTTATGGCATACAGCCACCCAGGCGGCTTAGCAATATATGCAAATAGATACATGACAGCATAGTTGAAAATGTCCTACCTTGTAATAAAGAAACGCCAGTATTACAATAGGAACCGAGTACCTGATCAGTCTCATCTGTGGAAACAGATTAATAACATAAATGGATAAATAACCAAATAAATGGGAGAAACAAGATGTAATTGTTTAGGCTCGGAGGCTGTGACTACATTGCCACCTAGTGGGGAAATGAAATATTCAGCTGTGTGCACATAGACAGAAGAAAGCAAACCATGCCTAACTGAAACTCGATATTAGTTCATAACAATGAGTGTTATACCGTCAAAATTACATTTGTATTTAGAGATATGTGAAAACCATCTTTTGTGGGCTTCTATATGTACTGAATTATATTATTAGACCCATGTTTTTTGCTATTGCTTGTATTGAACATTGAGGAGAGCAGGGTAAGCTGGGTAAACTCTATTGTATCTACCAAACCAATTTATGTTGCATAAACATATAGAAACGCATAAAAAAGTAATCATTAAAGTACATTTTTACCAAAACCAAAATTCATTTATATTCATATTTAGATTCATACTGCAGCGTTAAGCCTTATAACCAATCAAACGCATTTCTGTTGAATTTAGGAATGCATTGGCCAATCAGAGACGCTTAGATTAGTCAGGGCTGAAAACACCAGAGCTGTTGATGAGTGCGCACAACTGCAAATTACCTCATAGTAAACAGAACAGTGCAAATGTGATGTAAATAAAAGATGAATTTTATAGCTTTAGTGATTATACGTTTGTGCTAGACTTGGCTAACGTCATGGACAGACATGTTTGTCTGTGAAGGTAGAATATGACATGCCCAAAATGAAACAAAAGCATTCTATAATGTTTTCTATATCAATATTAACAATCACTATTAAAATATAAAGAGCAATAATCTACAGTAATGATTTTTGTCATAATATTGCAGCCCTATGAGCTCCTGATTTTTATTGACAACAGTTAAAAATATTGAAATACTGATTGAAGTAATTGGGTAAATTTAAATATTTGACATTAAAGACAACATATGGTTTTTATAAAATTAAGGTCATTATAAAACCCCTGAAAAGCAATTCTAGGTGGCAAATATTGCCCCTTTATGGAAAAGTTAATTTCTGATGCTGATTTGGACTGTGCATTAGTAAGCCATTTTTATACAAAATGTAAATTATTCATGTGTTCCACCTCGCATGATGCAAAATACCACTAACATGAGATACGTTTCTCTGGAAAACACTGTTTATCATCTAGCATTAATATTTCTACAGAAACATATATTCTGGAATATGTTTAGCCATATTATTTCTCCCTTTCTAGTGGACAAGTAAGACATACACTACCATTCAAAAGTTTTGGGTAAGCCTTGTAGAAAATATTTAGATTTTTATTCAGCAAGGCGACATTAAATTGATCAAAAGTGACAGTACAGATATTCTATGACAAAATATCTATTGCAAATAAATGCTTTTGAACTTTCTATTCATCAAAGAAGTATTATTAATCATAAAAAAAAAAGTTTAATTGATCAAATCAGCATTAGAATGATTTCTGAAGGATCATGTGACATTGATGCAGTGGCTTCCACTGCAGAAATAAATTAAATTTTTTATATTTCATTACTGTTTTTACTGAAATGTCCCAAACGTTTGAATGCTAGCCAGTATCTCTCATTTGCACTGTGTTTGTGTGTCCGATCTTAGTCGCTCACCATAGTTTTAGTGTTGCAGTGCAGCACCCTCAGATACAGCGACCACACCTCCTTACCACACACTCCAAAGGCGGCAAATGCACACATGTGGCCGGTCCACAGATATTTCATCCTGCCAGCAGCAAAGATAGAAATCTATTGGCGCTTTCTATTTAATCATAAAGCTCAGACAACACACTGCAAACATGAAAGACTCAAACAGCATTCATTTTCAACTCTATTACTATTCTGCCACCAAACTAAACCTTATGAAACAATATTGCAATGTTCTACAATAATTCATTCATCATTAAAATCTCGAATGAACCGTCAACTTGGGATATGGACTAATAAGATGAAGAAGATCACAAATCAGAAGCGGTGTGGAGGACAGGAAATGAAAGTGGAAGCAGAGAAGAGGTTGAAATTGAGATGCACCATAGCGGCAGCAGCAGGGAATGAAATTACAGATGGCAGAGTGAGGAAAATACAGAAGGAAAATATTTGCATGGCGGGAAAGAGATACGTGGTATGAAAGCTACAAAACTTTCCAATTTACAAGTTGTTTACCTCATAGTGGAAAAAGCGAGCAGGCCGAAGAAGACGGTGTGCAAGAGATTGTAAGCGACGTCCGGACGCATTCTAAAGGTCCTTTCCTCTCTCTCCCTGCTTGCTTGGCCTGTCCCATTCAAGCTGGAATGAAGAATTAGGAATCAAACAAAAATTAAAAAAGAAAGAACGCTATGAAGCATTAAAGGGATAGTTCACCCAAAAATGAAAGTTTGATGTTTATCTGCTTACCTCTAGAGCATCCAAGATGTAGCTGACTTTGTTTCTTCAGTAGAACACAAAGATTTTTTACTCAAACTGTTGCAGTCTGTCAGTCATTTAATGGCAGTCAATGGGACCCTCGGCTTTGAGAGTCAAAAAAACATACACAGACATTACCAAATTAAACCCTGCAGCTTGTGACGATACACTGAGGTCTCAACAAAGGGAACAATCGGTCTACGCAAGAAACTGAACAGTGTTTATATAATTTTTACTTCCTATCCACCGCATTGTCCAACTGTCCTGAATACGTTCACAACAGCCGGCACGTGACACGTCAATGTGCTCTAGCTTAGTAGACGCATACCAGAAACGATCATTCGTGCATATACATCACTCACTGTTTACACAGAGAGATTGTGGATATGACGGCTACTCAAAATAGCAACCAATTGAAAAACTAAAAGATTACGTTTGCTTGCGCAAACTCATGTGGGAGTGTTGACTTTTCACCGACTCTCAACTTTTGAGCGTGATTCACTAAAGTTATGGGTGCTTGCTCTTCGTCATGCGCCGGCTGTTGTGAACACGCTCAAGACAGTTGGACATTGAGGTGGATCAGAGGTAAACAATAATAAAAATACTGTTCAGTTTCTTGCACAGACCAACTTATTCATGTGTTAAGACCTCAATGTATCATCACAAGTCACAGGGTTTAGTTTGGTTTTGTTTGTGTATGATTTTTTTGGACTCTCAAAGCCGTGGATCCCATTGACTGTCATTATATGACTGACAGACTGCTATGGTTTGAGTTAAAAATCTTTGTTTGTGTTCTACTGAAGAAACAGTCTTTTGTATTTTTGACTATTGCTACAAATATACCTGTGCTACTTAAGACTGGTTTAGGGTCTCATTTAGCACTTAAACTGGAGTAATGATGCTGACAATTCAGCTTTGCATCACAGGAATAAATTCTATTTTAAAGTATATTAAAATAGAAAACCACTATTTTCGATTTCAATAATATTTCACAATATTACTTTTTTTACTGTATTTTTACTCAAATAAATGCAGCCTTGATGAGCAGAAAAACATAAAAAAATCTTACTGATCCCAAACTTTTGAACGGCAGTGTGTATAAATTTTCTTCCTTTTTCTTTGGCTCTGGACAAAAAAAAAGTGATTTACATTTAGATTTTCCATCCCACCATTTGAATAAACCAATTTGAAAACACAGTTTTCTGTCTTTGTTCCTTTTACATGGGTAACAAATGTCATTCAATGAAAAAAAAAACTATATTAAATAATTAAAAATCCTTTACCCACATCAAGCAAGGTTGTAACTCCTGCATGATGCATCTTGTCAACAAAAAACTCTATGACCTTCTTCACAAAAATGTTAAAACTGATAAAACTAAGCTGCCCATAGGGCTTTACATTCTTTTTGATTTATCAATAATAACAATACTGTTCAGTTTTTCTTGCACAGACTGACTGTTTCATGTGGTAAGACCTCAATGTATTGCCACGAGCCGCAGGGTTTAATTTGGTTTTGTCTGTGCATGTTTTTTTTGACTCTCAAAGCCACGGATCCCATTGACTGCCATTACACGACTGACAGACTGCAACCGTTTGAGTTAAAAATCTTTGTTTGTGTTCTACTGAAGAAACAAAGTCACTTACATCTTGGATGTCCTGGAGGTAAGCAGATAAACATTACATTTTCATTTTTGGGTGAACTATCCTTTTAAAACATAATATCTGCTGCATTATTCAGAGTTCAACTGTGTCTGTGTGTGTGTTTTTTTTCTTTTTTAAGTACAGAAGAGTTAACAGGCGATCTGATTAGTGTGCACGTGTGTGTGTGTGTGTGTGTGTGTGTGTGTGTGTGGTGCAAAGCCTCTGGGTGTTTATGAGCTCCTGTGATTCTGATAAGAAAAGAGAACAAAAAAGGGCCACAGCAGCCCTTAAAGCAACAGCAAATCTGCTTTGAACCGAACATAATAACACATTCAAAAGCCCTAATGGAAAAAATACATCTAGTGTCCAATTATGATGTAGCACATCTAATAAAGACTAATAACTCTAATTATAAATTAGCATTATGACCTGTGGTGGACGAGGTGGTTACGAAGCTATAATAACTGCTCTATTGGTCATTTTTCAGCCTATTTTTGTGCTTTAATTAGAAAAATGAACATTATGAGAACAGTCCCAGATACGCGTCTGGTTAATGAGTAGCATAAGGCGGTGGTTGTGCACAAGAGCATTTCCTACCGAGAGGAAGTGATGCAGTAGATTTACCTGAGATTAGAGAGCGCCACCAGCAGCAGCAAAATGGAGAGCACACTGAGGGTGCACAGATACGGATAGAGCAGCACTGTGCCAGCCAACCGCTCAAATGTATCCAATGGCAACAAGCCAAAAGCCTCTTCACACAGATAGAGACTGGCATCAAAGTCTCTGGAAGAAAGAGGAAGGGAGGGAGTACGGGAAGGATATATATTATAGAGATTATTGGGAGCAGCAATTCATCTGATCAAGTGAAATGGCTTCATAAATATCTAGTGGATGAGCAGATTATATTGTGTGCCAGATGATATTTTTCCACCGGAGCTGGGCGTATTTAATCACAGCGGATTAATGGTTCGCTCTAGTCTCGGAGTAGATCTCACTTCTGAATAAGACACCACGATATGGCATTTGACTGATGATAAAAGGCTTAGATGTAGAGCCATGAGAGATGACCAAAGACTTACCTCGTTGCCCCGAAGCCAAACTTGGCCTTTATGAACTTAAAGATGTGCTCGTCCGATTTCAGCTGGAGTAGTTTCTGTCAATTAAAATCGAGAGTGAAGAATGAAATCATTCATGTAAGTGTCTCGTGAGATCGGGGCTGTGGGTTTTCATGAGAGTGAGATATGAAGAAAGACAATGAGAGTGAAAGCAAAGCTAGCATCTCGGGAGGAGAAGCTAGAGAAGCTCTATTTTATCATTAATGACAGGGCGGACGATGTAGAACACGATTCATAGCTCACCTTGGCTGAATAATTGATGGTGAAAGTTAATGTGAGGACTAGGAGTGTGTGAAGAGCCAGTTTTCCAACTCGTATAACAAAGCCGCCCGTTTTTAGTCCTGTCTGAAAGCCACACACGCACACAGCAGGTATTAATAAATAAACTACAACAATATTTTTGAGCCTCAGTTTTCAGTGTTGGGAAACACAGATGAGGCTCGGACACAAAAGTGATGAAATTCCTCATGTAAACATTTTTTAGACTAAAACCATAACTTTAAATTCGCAGATAAGTGGAATTCATTATACATATAATATCAAACGTGAGCATATGGGATTATTAGGAGAAATTACATTAGTGAGCCTGTAAAAAATTGAGAAATCCAGTCACATTCTGCAACTTTTTAAATAACTAAAATAATATACACTGCTGTTTAAACTCCGGGATCAGTAAGATTTTTAACTTTTTCAAGTAGACTCTTATGCTCATCAAAGTTCCATTTATTTGATCAAAAACACAGAAAAAAAGAATATCATTGCAATTTAAAATAACAGCTTTCTATTTTAATATACTTTAAAATGTCATTTATTTTTTATTTTTTGAATTTTCATCAGCCATTATTCTGGTCTTCACTATAACTTTTTATCAATTTAACCCATCCTTGCTGAATAAAACCATTTCTTTCAGAACAAAAATAAATAAATAAATGCTGTTCTGTTTAAATGTTTTATCCTGAAAAAAAAAAGTATCACACATTCCAAAAAATAAATAAATAAATAAATAAATAAATAAATAAATAAGCAGCACAATTGTTTCCAACACTAATAATAAATCAGCATATCAGAATGATTTCTGAAGGATCATTTGTGACCCTGGATTACAAAACCAGTCATAAGGGTCATTTTTTTAAAATTGAGATTTATACATCATCTGAAAGTATGTATGGATTGTTAGGATAGGACAATATTTGGCTGAGAATTTGAAAATCTGGAATCTGAAAGTGCAAAAAAATTTAAATATTGAGAAACTGCCTTTAAAGTTGTTCAAATGAAGTTCTTAGCAATGCATATTGCTAATCAAAAATTAAGTTTTGATATATTTACGGTATGAAATTTACAAAATACCTTCATGGAACATGATCTTTACTTACTCGATAATTTTGACCCATACAATGTATTTTTTGGCTATTGCTACAAATATACCTGTGGTACTTGGTTTTGTGGTTCAGGGTCACATTTGACACTGAAGACTAGAGCAATGACGCTGAAATTCAGCTTTGCATCACAGGAATAAATAAATAAAATAAACACGCTATTATAAATTTCAGTAATATTTCACAATATTGCTGTTATTCTTCTGTATTTTTACTCAAATAAACACAGCCTTGATGAGCAGAAAAGACCAATTTGAAAACAGTTTTCTGCCTTTGTTACTTTTTCATGGTTAACTAATGTCATTTATTGAAAACATAACAAGAAATAATTACAAATCTTTTACCCACTTCAAGCAAGGTTGTAACTTCTACATGCCACATCTTTTCAACAAAAAAACGCTATGAACTACTGCACAAAAATTGCATAAAAATGTGCCTTAGCAGTGTGTGGACACAACCACACTACAATGATAAAAATCCATTCACTCATTCTCCAAAAACCTCCAAGCTGTTTTGATTTTCTGTTCTGTTTTTGACAAGGTAAAATGGTGTTGTTTTACATGGCCACTACGGAATGTTAATCAAAATATGTTGCAGACATTTCATGAAGACCCTAAACAATCATACCAACTTGGGAAATGCGTATCTGATATCCTCTTTAAGGAGCATATTAACATCTTCAGTCCATCTAAACCATACACTTTAGAAGAAGATCTGCTTAATGTTATTCTAAGATCTGACGAAACACTTTAGTGACGTACTGCGGATGAGCACATGCTCTGGATAATCACATGCCCTAGATGAAAAAGCACATACTGAATAGATTAAAGGATCTGGGATTTCATGCAACATATGTTCTTAGAATCATAAAAACAGGTTTTATACTCTGACTTACCCACCTTAAATAATTTGTATTTGTGTACTGAGATGTACACTGACCTGGAAGTGTTTGATGAAGAGGGCAGACACAATGAAGCTGAGCACTAGAGAGCCCAGAATCATAGAATTGCAGAACTGCAGTAACCACACCAATAACAGACTCAGCACCTGCATCAGGTACAGAGAGACCACCTACAGAGAGAAAGAAATGAATATCCAACCACACATGTACTTCAAAAGGTAGAAAGTCTCTAATATGTGTGTTTGAGTGTTACCTGTTCTGCTGTGAAGAAGTCCAGGCAATCCAGAGTAAAGATTATAAGGGCCTGAACCAGTAGGACAAACTGATTGAACTGCCATGTCAAACAGAAGCAGAAGGTGGAGACGAACACCAGCCACAGCACCACCTTCTGTGGTAGAGAGCAAAACGCTGTTTAATTCTAACCACCCAGACAACCAAACATACAAAAATCCTTGTTCTTTCTTCAGAGCTCATACAATGAGAATTTTCCCAGTGATATACCATATGTCAGGAAAGCAATTAGAGTCTGTGCTGAGAGAACATACTGAGAGAGAACAAATATGTGCTCAGCAAAGTAAATATTTCATACATACACTTGCAATTGCTAACCTCCATTTCATATTTCATAAAACTATTTCGGAACAGCAGTGAGCAGTCAGAAATATTTATCACAGCTTACTGTCTCATATTTTCTCAGTGCATCTAGGCGCCTTTTCTCTTTTCATTATTTCATTAAGCTGCGCTTGCCTGCCCGAGAGGCGTTTCAAAGATGGCCGCCGAGTGACATGACTTGCTTTAAAGGGACTATGATTTTACTAAAAATAGAATTAGCTTACATGCATGTGCTGAAAGTAAGTAGCAAATATGGTAACAGTCAACAGAGCTCTCAAAAAAGCTATAGAGAAGACATAGTTTTATTATATTAGAAAGTTTAAGGCTACATGAAGATTTCCAAGACATTAAAAGTTCCTCGAGACAGCTGGCAGTCTTACGCATTAGTTTAAAGTGTGTTGTACCAGAAAACCTTTGAGGGTGTTCAACAAAAAAAAAAAAAAAGCAAAAAATGTTTGATCAGACCAACTGAGAAAAACCTGCAATGTACAGCCAAAGACTGGAGGAATGCCAAAGACTCACAAAAGGAGGAAAAATATAATGCAGTGTAGAAGACGAACACCAGACAAGTATGGCCTTCATGTTGAGACATCTTGCCGAATACAACTCTTGACCAAAAAGAACAAAAAGGCCAACTTGAACATGCTCAAATTAATTTGGATGTGGAGTTCTGGAAGAATGTTTTATGGAGTGATATGACCAAACTGGAACTTTTTGAACCCGTAGATCGGTGGTATGTCTGTTGCAAAAAAGACAAAGCTTATAAGCAAAAGAACACCATCTCCATCGACAAACATGAAGGTAAAACAGTTCTGTTATGCGGGTGTTTTACTGTCACAGGAAGTGGAAAACATGACCATATGAAGGACATCATGGATTCTTTAAAGGATCAAGCCATTTTGGCAAGAATTGTGATGGCTTTGGTGCAAAGACTGAAGCTAATGATCAATGGACTCTCCTGCAGGACAATCATCCCAAAATAAAATCCAAAAGTAAATCCAAATCTGCTTATGCTTGGTTCATCGATCATAGATTGTTCTTGAGTGGCCTGTTCAGTCTCCAGAAAATATTTGGTTGAATTTGAAGAAAGCAGTGGCAAAGTAAAAAAGATCATCAGTGACCTAAAAGCTTTTTCAGGCGAGGGATGGGCTGAGATTGCAGAAGAGAGGTAATAGAAGCTTCTAAGCACTTCCAAGCAACGATTATTGGTGGCTTTAAAGAATAAAAGATTCTCCAAATTTGACTTTCGGGAGCTGAATAATTTTGAACATTTTTTCATTATTCATCATCTTACATTCTCAGAATTATTCAAATGTGTATTAATAAACTTTCTCCAATAGTGTCCGGAGCCCTATCTTAAATTGTTTTCACAGAATTTTGTTCTCTGCAGCAAAATATCTTGTAGGTCAAGGACTTGCTTGAGAAGGATTCGTTATTTTGTTTCTACTGTAGATCACAAAACTAACAATTTCACCAAAAAGTGTGTTTTTGGTTGTTAAGGATAGATAACCTTGTTCAGCTTCTTAAAGAACCCAGCATTAAGGGAACTATTTATACTGATGTCAGCAGACGATCGCTAAGCAAAAGCTGTGCGAATTTGTGGCTGTTTAGCTCCGCCCACAGGAGTTTGACTGTTTTCAGAGAGAAGCGGTACAGCTGGATCTTTCTTTTTTTAAACATGATAAAACTAAAGACTCTTTGAGGGATATAAGAGATGCAATACTACTCTGTAGGTACTCAAGTTTAACATGAGATTGGCAGAAACTGTTATGCCCCTTTTAAAGCACATGGGCACACAGTGGCCACTGTAAGTCTGCAAGAATGCAAATGCACATAAAGTGTGCCATTTGGAACAGGGTCAACATTTCAGTGTTTGAGCTTCCAACCAGCTCAACACAGCAACACTGTCTCAAACAAAAGTTTGAATTTGGGGCAGGGTTATCAGTTTATCCAAATAACTGAAGACAGACAGAGTGCTCAGAAACTTCAAAACATTATTTTTCAGATTCCATTTGGTAAAGTCACGTCATCTTGTGGCAGTAGTTCTCAAGTCTACAGTTTTTTAAAAGTCAGACTCATCCAAAAGTTGCAACATTTCCCAAGTCACCATTACTGTAGTTGAATTGAGAACCGTCTCAGACTTGGACTTTGAAACTGTCACCTTATCCCTCAAAGCCTGGTTTTCATCTGCGTAAAATTCATTTTGGTGTCTAACCTGACTAAGGTCTATGAGCATGCGTGAACCAAGAACTTGAATAAGGGGGTGAAAGGTATGCTTCTTTTAAAATCAAATGTATAGTTCAACTAGTTACAGTTTATACAACTTTTATTCTATTATAACAAGCAAAAACTGCTGAGTCAAGGCATAATTATTATTAAGCATGATTATTATAAGAAGCCCGTTTCGACCACTGAACAAAAAAGGTTATTGTGACTTTTATCACATAATTCAGATTTTTTTTTTTAGAATTGCACGACACAAACTCGAAATTCAGTTTTTTTTCTCAGAATTGCGTGATATAACTTGCAGTTGCGACTTATAAAGTCAGAATTCTGAGATAAACTCAATTCTTAATTTTTTTTTTTTCAAAATTGCATTATACAATCTCAGAATTTTGACTTTTTTTCTCAGAATTGCATGATATAAAGTTATAAAGTCAGAATTTGTAAGATATAAACTTAATTCTTTTATTTTTTCTCAAAATTACATGATACAAACTCACAATTGAGATTTTTCTCAGAATTGCGTCATATAAACCCACAATTGTGAGTTTCGAATTCAGAATCGCAAGATATAAACTAACAATTCTGACTTTTTTCCTCAGAATTGCACGGTATTAACTAACAATTCTGACTTTTTCCTCAGAATTGCATGATATAAACTTGCAATTGTGAGTTTTAAAGTCAGAATTGCCAGATATAAACTAACAATTCTAACTTTTTTCTCAGAATTGTGAGATAAAATCGCAATTGCGACTTATAAAGTCAGAACAGTGAGATAAAAACTCTCTTTTCTCAGAATAGCATGATATAAACTCGCAATTGAGACTTATAAAGTCAAAATAGTTAGATATGAACTCTCAATTCTGACTTTTTTTCCTCAGAATTGCACAATATAACTCACAATTCTGACTTTTTTCTCTGAATTGTGTGATATAAACTCGAAATTGCAAGTAAAGGCTGATATGTAATCAGATATAAACTCACAATTCTGACTTTATAACTCGCAATTGTGAGCTATATCATGCAATTCTGAGAGAAAAAAAGTCAGAACTGCGAGTTTGTATCTCACAATTCTGACTTTATAACTCATACTTGCGAATATATCTCACAATTCTAAGAAAAAAATGGCACAATTGAGAGTTTGTATCACCCAATTCTGAGAATTGCGAGATGTAAACTCACAATTGTTTTTTTTTTTTTTAATTTAGTGGCAGAAACGGGCTTCCATTCCATTTTTTTAACTGGTGCACTAACACAAACTGTCCGAAAGAACTGGTTTGCTGTAAAAAAAAAATCAGACTTTTCATTACTAATTTGTCTCTAAAATGGTTACGGAATAGATATTTAAATGTATCAGGATTGAAGCTTACCTGGTGAATAGGTTTTAGCTGTGGCCTTAAATAACAGGTTATGGCAGCCACCTGAAGAGCAAAGAAAGGTATTGACCAGTTCTCCCTTAGCGAGATGGTAAACTCCACGCGTGTGGTGTCCACTCTGCACACAAATCAAGAATGCAATCAATCACAGAATCAAAACACAATCACAGAAAACACAAGCTTAAGCTGTGAGAAAAGAAAACAAGTGAAGAGTTGTAAAAGTGTGATTTTTCGATGCCACAATATCTTCTAGCTAAGAAAAAAAAATGCAGAAATGACTCTGAATAAGCAATTCACAAGCTGATTTCCTAAAATGTGTAAACACTATAGTGTGCTCAAAACACGGTGCTGCTTGATTGAGCTTCCCAATCAGCTCAACGAATAGTTTAGTGTGGGAACTATCTGTATTGTTTCCTAAATATTGAAATTGCACCATGGGGAACATCCTATCAAGTGGCCTGTTGTATTATATAAAAAGAGCCTTAAATTACAAATTCCATTTCAGTGCTGTCCTTGAGAGCTTCAATTCATATTTTAGAGAAACGTATCGACTTTCACACTTACCTAAATTGAGGTGCTCACTGCATCATAATAAGCATTTATTTACGCCAGATAGGTAAGTTTTGTGTGTATGAGAGACTGCCTGTGCACACACACCTGTTAAGAATGTACCAGACTCCACTGAGGGCTCCAGCCAGCCATGAGTCACTGAGTAACCAGCTAGTGATAAAAAGGGCGATGACATACACTGTCTGCAAAGCAAACACTGTGTAGATGTAGAAATAAATTGGCTCCAAGTAGGTCTGCAAAACAAACAGACACACACATTCATACAGGATAGGGAAAAAAATAAGCTGATTCTGCAAAAGCCCAAGAGAATATATATATTTTACAAAGAAAACAGAAGTGATTGAACACCTGGATGGGAAGTATTCTGTACAAAACGCTAAGGAACACTTCTTGGTAGATATTCATACGCTGTAGGATGTTTATTGTTCTCTTTGATTCAGTGGTGTTGTCATGAATAAGCTCGTGAAGACCTGTGAACACAAAAACACACACACAACCCAGTAAACTTATACGAAAAGTTGAATGTTGCACAAATACAAATGAACTTGTCATTATCAAATCTGCTTTATGTAAATAAAAGACTTCAGTCTATTTGCTTTAAAAAAATTACTTGCTGTTTCTTTGTAATTTTGGGACATTTCATTATTATTTGTTTTATTATTATATATTATTTGTTTATTATTTCTTTATTAAAAAAGTGTTTCAAAGTAAATTCAAAATGTTTAAATGTATTATAAATAAATAAATACAGTTGAGGTCAAAAGTTTACATACACCTTTTCAGAATCTGCAAAATGTTAATTATTTTACCAAAATAAGAGGGATCATACAAAATGCATGTTATTTTTTATTTAGTACTGACCTGAATAAAATGTTTTACATAAAGGATGTTTACATATAGTTGTTTGCAAGTCCCTTGTTTGTCCTGAACAGTTAAACTGCCTGCTGTTCTTCAGGAAAATCCTTTAGGTCCCACGAATTCTTTGGTTTTTCAGAATTGTTGTGTATTTGAACTCTTTCCAACAATGACTGTAAAATTTTGAGATCTATCTTTTCACACTGAGGACAACTGAAGGACATATGCAACTATTACAGAAGGTTTAAATGCTCACTGATGCTTCAAAAGGAAAAACTATGCATTAAGAGCCAGGGGTGTAAACTTTTGAACAGATTGAAGATGTGTACATTTCTCTTATTTTGCCTAAATATATATATATATTTTAGTATATAAAAAAATAATTTTAATATTAATGCAATGTGTTTCCTTCTGAGGCATCAGTGAGCGTTTGAATCTTCTGTAGTAGTTGCATATGAGTCCCTCAGTTGTCCTGGATCTCAAAATCATACAGTCATTGATGGAAAGGGTTCAAATAAACAAAAATGCTGAAAAGATTTTTCTGAAGAACAGCAGCTAGTTTAACTGTTCAGGACAAGCAATGGACTCAAAAAAACTATCACAAAAAAAATAAATAAATAAATAAAACAGCTGTGGATCATTTAGGTAACAACACAGTAGTAAGAATCAGGTGTATGTAAACTTCTTTAAATTCAACTATTATTTTCTCTTGTAGACTTTTGGTATAATCCCTATTAGTCTGACTGCTTTTAGTATCAGTTTTATAATCAGTTACTTTGAAACACAGTTGAGCCAAACCCATTTGTCACAGACAGATCATGGATCATAGTGTAAGAGAATAGTATTTTGACAAAATGTGTAGTTACTATATTTTGCTGTTGTATAGCAGAATGGCTTAGATAATAATTAGAGCTCATATGTGGGCAATAATACTTTGATTTGAAAGGGTTCCATTATTGCAAATGCCGACTAAAATTGCCACTAAAATGCTTTAATGTAAGTGGATTTCAAAATAAACAACCTCAAATTTCTTTATACTACTGCGGATAGTACTACAGCTATGACATTTTACAGTAATCAATTTGTATGATTGCTTAATAGAAAAGCAATGCTCTGAACATGCTTTTACTCTACTAAAAGTACAAAGGCTCAATTGCTGTGTCTAGAGAACAGCTTTTGGCACCGCTGAGGTTCTTACCATTTCAGTCTCAATGGGTAATGACCTAATTGTGCTGTTTTTCAGTGTAGAAGCACAAAGAAAATCCATTCCAAATGGGGCTGTTAGGCCAATTAGATTGAGCAAAGACCACTTAGAGCAAAGTTGTACATTTCCTCTATTTTCTGAGACCAGTCACACTGATATGGTTACGTAATGAAACATTCCTTTGATAGCTCTCAGATTACATAAGTGATAATGGAAAGCAGACGGCGTGGTTCAAGAAACTTACCATTTTGGACTAAGCTAAATAAACTAAAAGGGGAAAACACAATTGGAATAAAAAATTGACATATTTGAAAATTTCTTAGACGTGAAGAAGGTGATTACAATGAAATGCTGACCCTATAGTAATGGTTCCCAAACCTGGTCCTGAAGAATCCCCAAAACTGCATGTTTGTTCTCTTATCTGACAAACACATTTGATGTCTTGTGGGTTCTTTACTAATAAGCTGAAAATTTAAAATCAAGTGTGTTGGATTATGGGAACATCTGTGCAGTGTTTGGAGTTCTCCAGGACTAGGATTGAGAACCACTGTCCTACAGGAGCAATATTTCTACATAAAAAGTAAAACCAAAGACTTTAACATCCGTGTTCCATCAGAAAGATGACATGATGCAAGAGTGATCGTATAACCAGTAAGCGAACCAGTCTTGTGAATAGATTTCAGTACCTTGCTGTATAGAAGGCGCCTTCAACATCTGTTTGTAGTAGGAGTAATAAAGGCCACATTCTGTCCGGAAGGAGATTTCACGCTCGACTTCCTACAAATGCAAGAAGAGAGGATAAGATTCAGTAAAAATGAACTATGACAAGAAGCACAACAGGAGTAAATGGTGTTAAAATGAAATTTCCCATCTGAGAAAGAAATCAGAGCAGCTATCTGACCAGAATAAACAGAGATTTCATTCGCAATAAAAGCCTTGAGGAAGAAAGAAAGGGAAAAAAAAAAAACAGGTGTTGTAAATATGGTGGAGTTTTACAGTGGAAATGGTTTTCAGACAAAAAGATCCATATGCTCCACAAAGATTAGAGTCACATTAAATTTGATTTGAGAAGCTGTGTTATACTTTTATTTTTCTTCATAAAACAGCTTCAAACACTTATTTTTCTGAAAAACTCAAACACAAAGAGGCAATTTTAAAGGATTGGTTCACTTCCAAAATAAAAATCTTTTAATAATTTACTCATCCCCATGTCATCCAAGATGTTCATGTCTTTCTTTCTGCACTCGAAAATACATTTTTGAGGAAAACATTTCAGAATTTTTCTCCATATTGTAGACTCAATGGGGATCAAAGGGTTGACGGTCCAAATTGCAGCTTCAATGCAGCTTCAAAAGGCTCTACACGATCCCAGCCGAGGAATAAGGGCCTTATCTAGTGAAATGATCAGTCATTTTCTTTAAAAAAAAAAAATACAAATTTATATACTTTTATATATATATACAAATTCTCATCTTGCACTAGCTCTGTGATGCACATCTACAACTTCATGCATAACGTAATCAAGCTGGAAAAGTCACGCGTAGTTAGTAGGGCTGGTCCGAATACCATTTTCTGAGTTTCAAAGCTTTGGCAGTAACTAATATTTGAATATTCGAAGCTTCGGAGGGAGGAAACACGTTCAGAATGAACAAACTTTTTTAATAACCTACAGAACAGCGCGAGCCGGAAGTGGCGTGCCTGATGCGGGCAAGGCTTATATTCTCACAGAACGGACACTGTACTAGTGATAAAACACACAGGTCTGTTAAGAGCAATACTTTTAATAAGGTAGTCTAACATTTTTCTAACAAACAAATCACTCCCAAATCAGAAATTAGCAGCACAGTAATTACTGACACCATAAAGGGTAGGCTATTTAAATAAAAGAAGAATGAAAAATAAATGAATGAAGTTCAACGAACTGTAATAAATAAAGAAAATAGTAGAATACTTCTAATAACAGCATCACACATTTTAATTAACGAACAGTTTAAATAAAATGAATTGAATTCCCTTATATAGAGTTGCAATCAAAATTATTCAACCCCCTTGACCTGCAAGACATTTTGCTGCAGAGAACAACATTTTGTGAAAACAATTTAACAAAGGCATCAGTAAACTATTAAAGAAAGTTTATTAATACACATTTGAGTAATTCTGAGAACGTAAGTTGATGAATAATGAAAAAAAATCGAATTGGCTCTAAACATTTATGTTCAAAATTATTCAACCCCTGAAAGTAAATTTGGTGTACAATCTTTTATTCTTTAAAACCACCAATAAACACTGCCTGGAAGTGCTTAGATGCTTCTATCACCTTTCTGCTGCAATCTTGGGCCATTCCTTGCCTGAAAAAGCTTTCAGATCACTGATAATCTTTGGTTTTTACTTTGCCACTGCTTGCTTAACCATGTATTTTCAATGAGAATTAAATCTGCAAACTGAACAGGCCACTTAAAAACATTCTATGACTGATTCCTAAACCAAGCGTAAGTAGATTTGAACGTATACTTTGGGATGATTGTCCTGCAGGAAAGTCCATTGATTATTAGCTTCAGACTTTGCACAAAAGGCATCACAATGTTTGCCAAAATGGTCTGATACTTTAATAAATCAATGATATCCTTTGTATGGTCATGTTTTCCACTTCCTGCTACAGTAAAGCAACCCCATAACAGGACTGGTCCACCTCCATGTTTGATGATGGAGATGGTGTTCTTCTGCATATAAGCTTGGTCTTTTTTGCACCAGACGTACCTCTGATCCATACATCCAAAAAGTTCCAGTTTGGACACATCACTCCATAAAACAATCTTCCAGAACTCCACAGGTCCATCCAAATGAATTTTGGCATGTTCAAGTCAGCCTTTTTGTTCTTCTTGGTCAAGACTGGTATGCAAGATTCCTCAGCATGAAGACCATATTGTCTAGTGTTTATCTTATTCACAGCATTGAAATATTTTTCCTCCTTTCGTTGGGTCATCTTGCAAGTCTTTGGCTGTACATTGCAAGTTTTTCTCAGTTGATCTGATCAAACATTTTATGATATTGTGCTTTTTTGTTCAACAGCCTCAAAGGTTTTCTGGTTCAACACACTTTAATCTAAGGAATACGGCTGCCAGTTGTGTCTCTAGGGACATGTAATGTCTTAGAAATCTTCATGTAGTTTTAGACTTTCTAATAGAGCAAATTATTTCTTCTCTATTGATTTTGTGTGAGCTTTGATGACTTTACGATATTTGCTACTCACCTTCAGCACATGAATGGGCCAAGAGTATACTATGTGTAACACCCCAAGCTAATTCCATTTTTAATAAGTTTGTAAAGGCTTAAGACAATTTTTTAAGACAATTTTGTAACTTACCATAAAAATAATTGTCTTAAAACAGCAATGTTGAATAGGGGTTGAATAATTCTGACATAGCTGTGTTATTAAAAAATCCTATAACTCAAAAACATTACATTATATATTGACATTATCACTTTTAATATGCCAGAAAACTGATGTAGATGCAATTTAGTCCTGGATCTTCAGGAAGAGCCAAAATCATTTGTAAAGTACTGCAGTCTCTGGGGGGGTTGAATAATTTTGATTGCAACTGTAGAATAAAACAAACTGTAACAGGCTAAATAGAACAAGGTAACGTTAGGCTGGATAGACAGCTCACATTTCAATAAACAAACTATTTCTTTACAAAGTCAAACTTTCAAATAAATCACAATCAGGTTGCAAGCTAGTGAAGCTAACTACTTAGTCTACCCACACACTTTTCATGTTGTGTGCGAGGAAGATGAGTTTGTCCACATATTCAGGTAAATTGGGAACTTCGGGTCTTATTTACGATGTAGCCAGCTTTTGAGAAAAAGGCTGCAGATGCCAGTTTAGGGTAGCGGTCACCGTTTTGCTTCCACCATGCAAGTGGGCCTAACTGTCTCTCAAATTTTGCTCCATCGCTTTCTTTGCATTGTCTCCGTGTTCTTCTTCCTCTTTGTCATCGGACACAAACTGCATCAGCAGGCGATTCATGGGCGAGTCATATATTTAAGCATGAATGAGAACCGTTTGGACGGGGATGTCAGGTGTTTTAAAAAAATATATATATATAAAAATATTTGAATCTCAAAATTGAAAATCGAATGGCAACCCACCGAATGAATATTCAAATAATCTAGTCCAGCCCTAGTAGTTAGTTCTTCATCTGTGTACTTCAATCTCATTTTCTCCAACTTCAAAATCATTCGACATTATTGTTTAATTTTTTTTTTTTGTAAAGAGCGTTTGAATTTTTTTGCATGTTCGCTTTGTAAACACCTTTCCAACGTGACTACGTAATGCGTGAAGTTGGGCTGGTGCAAGACAAGCATTTGTGGTTAAAAAGTATATAAATTTGTAACTTTTTTAGAAAATGACTGATCATTTCGCTAGATAAGACCCTTATTCCTTGGCTGGGATGAAGTAGAGCCTTTTAAAGCTGCATTGAAACTGCAATTTGGACCTTCAACCCTTTGATCCCCATTGAGTCTACTATATGGAGAAAAATTCTGGAATGTTTTCCTCAAAACCATTAATTTCTTTTCGACTAAAGAAAGAAAGACATGAACATCATGACATGACGGCTTGTAAATTATAAGGAATTTTTTAATGTACAAGTGAAGGAATCCTTTAAGATATAAAAGTATAAAAACAGAAGGTACTATAAAATAATAATGGAAGAACTAGGGGTGTGAGATATATATCGTCTGCAATAATATCGTAATTGTTGTTTTAACGATGTGCGACATTATGGAGTATATTGCAAAAAGCAAACAAATCACCTAAGAGTGCACGCATAACGTTACATTACATGATGAAGTCTAGTAAGTACGCATTTAGAGTGCGTTCTGTGTCTGCATGATTCAGTCTATTAAAATGCATTTAGAATGATCAAATAATTCAAGATCTGGGCGCAGAAAATGATGATGTATATATTTATGTCATTTCATATAGAGAATCAATATCAGATGAAGAGTGCCGTTTTTTCCATAAAAAATCTGCATGACTACAAATGCGATATTGATTTTATACAACAGCTCAATAAAAAGACTTACGTTTTAGCCCACATATTTCCAGTTTTTACCCAATTTCATCAACGAAAAAAAAAAAATCATTCCAAAAACAGCCACAGTGCTGTTTTGCGTCTCTGAGCAACATGATGACGTGTTTCTTTCCTGAATGAATCAACTGTTTAAATGATCCGGTTCAATCAATGACTCACTTATTAACAGCGACTTTTAATTTCACATTCAAAGTATCCTTTCCCTTTTCAAATAATTTCAAATATAGCTGCATTGACATGTAAACACATCTAAATGCCACTTCATATGCAACTTCTGCAAAGAAGAAATTTGTCAATACTGATTTGAGTTGTTTGGTAACACCCTAAATGTATTATTATTAGGGCTGTTCAATTAATCGAAATTTGGTTTCGATTTCGATTTCTCCTTCAAACGATCATGAAAATGCAGTAGCCTAATAGACCTTTCTCACAACTTCCGTATTTTGCACCGGAAATACGTAATTGCTGTGTAAACCTATTTCCGCCCCGGTATGCCGGTAACCAGTTAAACAACGTGAAAAACGCTTAACGTGGCTTAATGTATGTAAAAAACGACCAGGAAACCTCAAGTTTCTGTCAAACCTTACGTGGAACAAACATTAACTACTATCAAAAGAACGAGCCCTTATTCCACAGATAAAGTGAATTATATCACGTTAAGCGTTTTCTCCCCCATAGAAGCCCATTATAAGGAAACTGCTTAACGTGGTTTAACGTACCTCAACAGCGACCAGGGAAGACCAAACTTCTGTTACATTTTACTTATAATAAACACTTGCTGCTCTCAAAAGAACGAGCTCTTATTCAGCATATAAAGTGATCGCCCCCCATAGAAGTCCATTATAACAAACCATGTTAAGCTTTTTCCTTAATGGAGTTCTATAGGGAGAAAACGCTTAACACGATATAATTCACTTTATATGATGAATGAGATCTCATTCGTTTGACAGCAGCAAGTACTTTTATATAAGTATTTTTTGACAGAAATTTGTTTTTTTCCCAGTCGTTGTTAAGATACGTTAAACCACGTTAAGCTGTTTCCTTATGGGTTTCTATGGGGACGCTTAACGTGATATTATTAACTTTATATGCTGAAATGACAGCAGAAAGTGTTTATTATAAGTAAAATTTTAAGCCACGTTAAGCTTTTTTTTTGTATAATAGACTTCTATGGGGGGGCGATCACTTTATATGCTGAATAAGAGCTCGTTCTTTTGAGAGCAGCAAGTGTTTATTATAAGTGAAATTTAACAGAAATTTGGTCTTCTCTGGTCGCTGTTGAGGTAAGTTAAACCACGTTAAGCTGTTTCCTTATAATGGGCTTCTATGGGGGAGAAAACGCTTAACGTGATATAATTCACTATCTGTGGAATAAGGGTTTGTTCTTTTGATAGTAGTTAGTGTTTGTTCCAAGTAAGGTTTGACAGAAATTTGGGGTGTCCTGGTCGTTTTTTCGTACGTTAAGCCACGTTAAGCGTTTTTCACGTTAAGCGTTTTAGAACGTCCCGGATAAACTCTTCGTGAAAAAATGTATATCCTTTATCCAATTTGTTCCTCTTTGTGACGGAGTTTTCCTCTACGACTCTTATCACGTCGGCAAAAGTTATCTTTGGCAACAGTGAGGGAAGTTGTGTAGACTCTCTCCATTTTAATTTTAAATTACCCGGCTTTCTGCTGTGTTGACATTACACAGGAAGTCTGCATACCCTGCGATTGCGTATTTCCGGTTTCTGTGAGAAAGGTCTATCGAAATGAGACGATTATTGCGCCCCATTCCGCCCCCTTTCCACTGGTGCGCTTTCGCTCCTCCATAAAAGCCTGATTTCACATGCAAATCAGCTAAATCATGTAACGTGACTTTCATAAAACGGGACGTGCTTGATTTGTTAATGTTTCTTCGATGTTGTGTTTTTAATAGCGCATAAGAAAAATTGCGCTGTTCTGTGAATGCGCTCAGAGACGGAGCAGAACACGGACATTTAAAGGTATCTTTTAGTTCAGGGTGCACCTAAACGCTCAAATACTCGCAACAACATTTCAAAATGAGGCGCTTGGTGAATATTCATGTAAACTGACAAGAGTTATGTATTAAATTACCATAAACAGTTGAGAATGAAAATATGTGTGCATTGTGCAACAGTATATTGGACCCGTGTGGTACAGCGGCAACACATAGTATTCCTTCTGCCGTCTCTGTGCCTAATATGAATAAAACGTAAAAATACAAAGAGAAAAATCACTCACTGCTCTTGAATGAAGGACGTTTGTAGTTTTATTGTTTTACCCTGTTTTATTTACATTCAAATAATTACATAAAATTGCTGTAGTATTTTTAGGCTACTTTAGATTTGCATACAAATATTCAGTATTTTTTTAAAAGCAATTTTTTTCTCTCCCTGTATTGCTACCTTTAAATGAATCACTATATAGAGTTTTGGACCCTGTCATAATCGTTTAAATAATCGTGATTACAATATTGACCAAAATAATCGTGATTATGATTTTTGCCAAAATCGAGCAGCCCTTATTATTATTATTGACTGATTAAATGTAAGAATTTGACTAAAAAGATGATACACACTTAAAAAAATGGCTTTATAAAGGTAAAAATGGCCACAAAAGGTACAAATCAATTTCAACTATTGAAAATAATAATTTCTATCACTGCTGTGAATAAAAAACTTTAGTAGTCCTTAAGAACAATAACACACACAGCAAAATATCGTCTAATTATCGTTATCGATAATTTTAGAAAATATTGAGATATTATTTTTTGTCAATATCGCACACCCCTACTGAGAACTGACTGAAAAGGGAAAAAAAGTGTGCACATTCACATTCACTTCACTTAACAATGTTTCTTAGCAACATTCTTGCAACCAAAATGCAGACAGATTCTGCTTTGGCTTACCTTTATGTGTGAAAACCACAGCAGATTTTCATGTATAGAATAAACACACCATGCATGAAACAGCCCAATAACCCCTGCCAACAGTAATCCTGCTGCTATGACAACAGCCGGCCAACAGTTTTGTCCTGGAATGTGATTCCATAAAAGCTTTAGGCACTCTTCTGTGCCCCTCTGCCCGCTCTTGTAATCCCTCAGATTGTCTTTTGCCCCAAAGTTTAGCGAAGGTGGTTTTTCCTGGGTGGCCCCTGAGCTATCATCCAAACTGCTATTCCTCCTGCGACGAACCTTCATTCTCAAGACTTATTATCCTCTGTCTTCCCTGTCTTTCCTAAAGTTCCGTCTGCCTTTCCCTGTTTGAGACCGCAAGCTCTTTTGTTTATCAGTCTTTCCAGAGTTACTTGCCCAAAAACTTTGTAGCACACGTATTAAAACAATAAAACAAAACCTCATGAGATCATTCTAAGCTCCAGCCGGCACCAAACAGCCAGAGAGACATTTTACATGTGATCAGAGAAAGGGGCTGAGACAGGAAGGAAGGCATGTGGGCCGCACAACTGGTGACCTCTCGGTAGTCAGGGGAAAAAACATAAAAAAAGATGGGGGAAAAAAGCTTGGAACATCATTTAAGAGCAGTTATTTGAACTAACAATAGAACAACATTCAGTTTGACTTTAACACTGTGTGGCGCTATAAACGTCATGCACATGACTTCACACGCAATGAATTTAAAAGTGTCTCTAATGCAGCTGTCTCTCGCTTAAGGGTGGTGTCACAGAGAAGAAACATACTGGATTCCAAATGCCTTTGTTCAAAAATAATGACTATGTCGTCATTTACGAAACTTAGTATAATGGAAGACCAACTCCTGCTGAGAACTTTTACACAGCCTCTGAGAAATTTACTGCTGTTTCCTATTTAGAGAGTGGAAGCTATTATAAAAACAATGCAGAATTTGTCTGTGCTTCTAATGGAGCTTTCTGTTGCAACATTTGATTAACTCTCAACCAGTGGACATTCCCAAAGCTCTTCCTCTGAAACAGAACAGGTGATTCATTTGCCTGGAAATAAAGCAGACTCTTGTTCAAATGCTCACTCAGTGCTGGAGGTGTTCTTTAACTAGAGAATGACAGAAACACATGGGGATGAAAAGTGTAGTCGTCCAATCACAGCCATCATTCCAGTCACGTTCAGAAAAGCAAGAGTACAGATAAAAGATGACTCATATAGCAGCCAGCATGCATGAGCTTTCTTTTTCCACTGCTGTCGTACTCTGACTTACTTTTAAACTTGAGATGACCTTTTGTGCAATCTATTCCACATGCTGCACTATACAGTCAAACCAAAATTTATTCTGACACCTTCAACATTTCTCACATTATCAGTTTATATGCTAGTTTAGAAAATGGTAATAAAATATGACAAGAACTGTCAGAACAAATTTATCTTGATGTCAGATAACTTTGATTGAAAGGTATGTAATGGATTACAATCAACCAAAAATTCAGACAACTGCTTGTATGACAATATTTACACAACTATCAATACTTTGAATAATTTTTGGTCCCAAATTTGTATCTGTTTTACTGGTATTCCACTGTATTTTTGGGTATAATATGCCACAGTTTACTTTATTTTGCTATCCTCACTTAGATTAATTAACTATAGTGTCCTGCACCCAGTAGTAAAAAATATATCTAATGTAAATAATTTTTGGTTTGACTGTATAAACCAGGATTAACAAAAATTAATTTACATTCCTGAGTCATTCTACAGAATTGGATCAAAGCCAAAGTTGGAAACATCTTGGGGGAAAAAATAAGCCTTTTTCCACAAATCTTGTATGTATGCAAATTGTATAATACCCAAACATTACTAGTAATTGTGTAGTTAATTCTCATATTGTATTTCCACAATGTTTTGGAATTTTGTCCTCTTCCCAAATTCATCACTACCAAAACACAGTAATATATAATTTAATAAGAAGGGGTGTATTGACCTATTAAGGTGTTGTTTACATCTACCTTGTACATGTATTGTTTGCTATATTAAAAAAGTAAATCAATAACAATTACAATTTTAACAATATTTCAACTGTGATTTATAGGAGTTGTTCTATTTTGAATCCAATCTTTCTTTGTAAAAGGCATAACGTTGATCATAATGATAAGTTAAGAATTTATTAGCTTAAATATTCATTGAACCAAACACTATCATAACATCTTAGATGGTAATTCAATACACATTATTTTTGGCAAATGACCACGTTTCGGTCCTAACTGTTACGGTAGTGACAATTTTAGATACAGTGGCATGCAAACGTTTGGGAACCCCTAGCAGAATCTATGAAAATAATTTTAACAAAATAAGAAAGATCATACAAAATGCATATTTTTTTTTTTATTTAATACTGTCCTGAAAAATATATTTTACATAAAAGATGGCTACCTGGATGATCTACGATCTACGGTTGTTCATGAGTCCCTTGTTTGTTCTGAACAGTTAAACTGAGCACTGTTATTCTGAAAAATGGTCCAAGTCCTGCAGATTCTTCAGTTTTCTAGCATCCTTTGCATATTTGAACCCTTTTCCAGCAGTGACTGTATGATTTTAAGACCCATCTTTTCACACTGAGGTCAACTGAGGGACTATTAAACCCAACTATTAAAAAAGGTTCAAACATTCACTGATGTTCTAGAAGGAAACACGATGCATTAAGAGCTGGGGAGTGAAAACTTTTTGAATTTGAAGATTAAGGCAAATTGTACTTAATTTGTCTTCCAGGAAACATAGTCATAGTCAACATAGTCAACATAGAAGTATCTTCTGTTGCTCCCGAAGGGCAGTATTAAATGGAAAAACAATTATATTTCAACAAAATTAGAAAACTGTGGACATCTTAATCCTGTTCAAAAGTTTATTGTGGGTTTCAATAGATAATAGAATGATCATTTGAACACTTAAATACCTTTTAAATGTGCTTTTGGGTTGTGGGAAAACAGTTTGCACCAATTCTGTAGAATGGTCCTCCTACTTTTACAGCAACACCCCCCTTATGTCTTAGACCCTCTGCTAACAAGCTGAATCTGGTGCATTCACTTAGGGAGAAAGTCCTCCAAAAACTTGAGTTTGGAATCATTTGTTAACATTGTCCACTTTATGATGAACAATGCAACATACTGTAACCAGGATACAGTCATTTTTAAATATGCTTTTTAGACTATTAAATATGCCTGAAAGCATAAAGAAAGAAAGATATTGCAAGTCTAAAAATACCCTGCCAACACATTCAGAAAAAAAACACTTTTATCTGGTCTTAGGAAGTGTGGTGCACATTCAATCAGAGTATTTATGAGATACATTATATTCAGAGAAACACAATAATCGGAGCACAAAATGTTCAAAGCTCACATGAAAGCAGCACAGGTTGAACTAGGCCTTGGTTCCAACAAAAGTCACACACACACACAAAACTCTTGCTCTCATACTGCATTGTACAGTAAATAAATACATAAACCAGACTAACCCTATTGCAAAACCAGCTATAGTAAATCCTGCACTGATTGGGAGATGTGGTTAAACTACTCCTGATCTGTATTATTTTAATAAGCGAAGTGGGATACAGGGACATGCTGATTTATCCAACTGAACATGACATAACTTTTTTGGCATGGTAGTTTCATCTGTTTCAGGTCTGGAAGTCATAACACGATCTGCAGCCCAAACTCTGGCTAACTGTTTATGTGACTGTTACGCCAAAGAGGGAAAGAAAAATAATCTGTCAGCACATATGGAAAACAATTCCTTTTCAAGAGGAAATGCATGAAAAGAATGAGACAGATGAGAACACTGACGAAACACAACCACACATTATGAATGTAGATCTCTTGAGCTGTTCTTTATATTAGGAACACAGCCTAAGAACACTAAAAAGACCTTTGTCTTTCAACCAAAGCCTGAAAATAAAATGAATCACGAATGGAATGTTCACTGTTTCAGGGCACTGAACATAAAAAAGCTCTGGATTTTACCTTTATATTGGAGAACCAGAGGTCGTTTTCATGAAGTGTGGCCACATAGATGCAGCACAGCAATCCCAGACTAACTCCCACTATTGAGCCAGTCATTAGACACAAGATTGTCCACCATGAGAAACCACCTAGAGAGAATGACAACAATATTACTCGCACCATAAAGGAAAAGGATTAGTTCACTTCCAAAATAAAAATGTCCTAATAATTAACTCACCCCCATGTCATTCAAAATGTTCATGTCTTTCTTTCTTCAGATGAAAAGAATTGAAGGTTTTTGTGGAAAACATTCCAGATTTTTTCTCTATATAGTGGACTTCAATGGTGGCCAACAAGTTGAAGACCCAAATTGTAGTGGTTAGTTCTTCATCTGCGTATTTTAGTTCAAAAAGGTGCAAAAACTCCAAATCAGTTTCTCCTCCAACTTTAAAATCAACTGACATTTTGGCTGTATTTTTTTTTAAAAGAGCACTTGACTTTCGCTTTGTAAACACTGTGTATTATATATATATTTTACAAAATGACCAATGGTTTTGCTAGATAAGACCCTTATTCCTCAGCTGGGATCGTGAGGAAGCTGCATTTTGGACCTTCAACCCGTTGGCCACCATTGAAGTCCACTATATGGAGAAAAATCCTGGAAACCTTTCCATTTCTTTTCAACTGAAGTAAGAAAGACATCTAGGATGATATGGGGTGAGTAAATTTTTAGGATTTTTTATTCTGGAAATGAACTAATACTTTAATATTTTAAACAATAACATGGAAATATGACAGTTTTTTAGTGTTAAATAAAAAAAAAAATCTACAATTATGAGATTATAGTCGTAATATTTTAAGAATAAAGTCGAAATTGCAAGAATAAAGTCAAAATGTTTTAAGAATAAAGTCAAAATGTTTTGAGAATAAAGTTGAAATGTTTCAAAAATAAAGTCAAAATGTTTTGAGAATAAAATATTTTGACTTTGTTCTCGAAACATTTACACTTTATTCTTAAAATTTCGACTTTATTCTCTTAAGGGAAGACACTGTAGGCAAAAATGCAGTTTTTTCATGCACCTGTCAAGTTTGAGATTTTGGCCTTTTTGGTTTTTCATAAAGAGTTTTTTCAGGCTAGTGGAATGAAAACATCCAAAAGACACTGTTAAGTGTTTCTTTAATAGCACTTTATCTATTTTTGTCAATAGATTTCAATTACAATCCATTTTTTTAAAGGCAGTTTTCTCAAAATGAAATTTTCTCCTACACTGAGCCATATATCTCAGAAAACTTCAGTAGCACTTACACACACCAAACTTTGCATTTTTATTCCAGTCTATATCCTAAAGGTTTTTACATAGGGATTTGTTCATATATAATTTGCTTGATTTTATACAACATTTTATTCCCCCCAAATTTTTAAAAATATATTGTTTTCTGTCTATTCTAAGTTTATTCTGAATTATGGAGTGAAATTCCCAAAATTCCCTAAACATTTGTTGACTCTAATATGTCAAAAAAATTAAACAAGAATTTTGAAACTGACTTTATCCAGTGTTTAGATTTTTGTACTAGGAATGTATGCAAATTAGCACATATTTCATTAAATAATGCCTCATTTGCATATTTAGACCTAACATTTTAGAAAACTTGTAATACAAAAATTGTTTGCAATTATGTAATCAATCAACTGGGTAGGTAAGGTGATAACTATTAGTCTTTTTTTTTTTACCCTATTCACCTGCAGTGTCTCGCCTTAATATTTCGACTTTAATCTCATAATCTTAGATTTTTTTTAAATGTGGCACTAAAATGCTGTCATATGGAAAACAAGGAAGAGGCATGCAAACAGATCTATAGTTAAAAAACAATCCATTTCTGTGAGTCTATATACTTGCATTGCAAGTGATCGTTTACGTCAGTAACCCATATAATGTATCTTCTAAAGCAAAGTGATAAGTGTGAGAAAAATAACTGTCATATTCATGTTTATGAGTTCATGCTTAACGTAATTGTCAGCAAGTTGTGAAACATCATCTATGCTTGTACAACATGGAGCCCTTTTCACAGACTGTAATAACACGTATTAGCAGTCATCAGCATTGCAAATCCTACAGTAAAGTTATTTATGTATTGTAATGTATGTACATTTTTAAAACTACACTTTGTATTATATTACCTTAAAAAAACAGTTAACACTGCTTTGAGGGTGTTTCTAATGCAGTGACTGTGGACAGTAAATTATTGCTCTCTCTTTTGACTACCATAATCAATCTCTCTTCTTTTCCTTTTTTTAAATACAGTCACATAAATGTTTTTTTTTTCTTTTATTATTATAGTAAATGGTAATGCAAAAAAATACATATGATGTAACCTTCCATTCACCACTACAGAAGTATAGAAGTATTATTCTATACTTCTCTAAACTACCAATTATGACGACTGCCCCCAGATAGCACAGGTATGTCTGTTAAAGATATCTTGATCTGGAAAGCATCTGCTGTGTACAAACGTCTGGCAGACATCTGTAAGATGTCCGTTTTATGTACATTCAAATTCATAAACGTCTATTTGACATCTGATAGGAAACGTCCAATAGACGTATTGCAGATGAGCAAACTACGTCTTCTAGATGTCTTGCAGATGTAAATGCAGACGTCAAATAGATGTCTCCGAGATGTACGTGTGCTATCAGGGCCAATTCTGAGAAACCTGAAAATTTAAATGGAATCTAGTGACAGTGCTCTGTGCCTCCAAGTACTTAATTGTGTCTTAAAAAGTTCCAAAATGTGCTTACAAAACGCTTCACAACATGCTGACACTTTTTTTTTTTATTTGTGGGTGAAATAAGCCTTTAAATGTACCTACTTTTACAACAAGCAGCACTGACCTGTTGGAAACTTCTCTCTGGGTTCAGTTGTACAATCTGGCTTCAGGTTCTGAATGCTGGGCCCCGGGTCCTTCCCTTTACTGCCCTTCCTCTGCTTGAGGGCAGTCATAGTGGAAAAAAACAGGCTTCCAGTCCTGGTGAAATATATGTTCAATAATAATGAAATAAAGCCATGTTTAATATACTGTAAAGGCATTGGTATTTATATATATGTACATAACATAAAATGTACATTGATCTGTTGCTATGGTTACCACAGTCAAACGTTTTGTTCAGCAGTTTTACACTAGTGTCGTGTTTATGTATGACAAACCTGCGATTACTGTTTGAAAACGCTGCTGAATCGTTTACACAGGATACTGTAAGTTAATTAGAAAAGGCCAGGCCCATAATTTGCACCCTGGTTTTGAATAAATTATTACAGCTATGATGATATAGTCCACACACACACACACACACACAAACTAATACAGCACCTGTTTCTCCCTTACAATATGATAATGGATGTGTAACTAAATCTGCAAGCAATTACCAACGATCATTGAAACCCGCCTCTTTTGCGGTGTTGACAAACATATCGCTAGGACACAACGATCTATTCCCGTTATACCGGAAACACTAGAGCTAACGGTGTCAAAATGTCCCCATTCACGTTGCTTCATGACACTTTCGCGAACTACGCGCAAGTTCAACAGCCGGAAAGCATCCGTAACAAACAGTAACAGACAAAAGAGCGCACTTGTGGTTATATGATCCCACGGACCGCGGTGCAAAACAACAAAGCATCGCGTCGCGCTTATTTCATTCGTTCATTCATTCATTGGCAGGCCTGTGTTTTGCAGCGGCGTTTCCTGCTCACAGCTCAACAACAATGTCAGGAGATCTCAGATCGCATCAGCCGCTGATCTCGGTCTCCAGCTAGGGGACAGGCGGACAGCTCAGCCTCACATCTCCCGTTCCCCATCCCTTTCACTCACTGTAAAACAATGCACGTTAAAATGCACTAAAACATGCGCGTCTCTCACCCTGTTCAATGAAGCTCGTAGTTCCTTATCGGATGTCCGGTAGCTCCTCCTTCCTCTCGGACACTCGCATTCAGCCTGCGAGCGGAGCGGCGCATGAAAACAAACCTCTTTTCCATACAATTAACAGGCACTAAAATCAAGACAGAACACTGAATCCAATAGCAGTTCGTTAAATCAGTGTCGTGTTGTTCCTATTCCCCGGACTGACAGCAGGCAGCACACCGCAGCCTGTAGAAATGAGCCCGAGCACATCCACAATCACATCCAGCGCCTCTCCCTCCTGAGAGACTCTGCACCTCTGAGTCTCAGTACCTGTTGAACACCTGCCCCGGGACGCATGGTCATGACACCTATGGTTAATACCTTGGATGATTTATATGGTAACAGTGCAAACTGCGGCAAGGTATTATTTGCTCATGGAGATGAAAACAATTTTAAGTTCTTTTTAATTTTGCTTATATCTTCTGTTGTAAAATGGACATGTAAATTCTACCACGCATGTTGTGGTGAATTTTAATTTTTCCCATTTTAAGTCGGTCCTTTAGTAGTGTCAGAGAAACAAAATAGGCCTGTTGCATTGAATACATGTGTGATGTGCACGCAATTGTTATTATTGTTATTAAAGCAATGTGATTTTCCTCAAACCCAAACTTGATAATATTACATGTACACAACCAGTCAAAAGTATTTGAACAGTAAGGTTTTTAATGTTTTTAAAGAAGTATCTTCTGCTCTCTAAGCTTGCATTTTTTTGATCCAAATGATAGCAAAAACAGTACAATTTTGAAATATGAATACAATAGTATTACTATTCAAAATAACTGAACTGAATTTTTAACATCATTACACTACATGAGCACATGATCCTTTAAAAAATCATTCTAATATTTAATTATTCTAATCATTCTAAGATTTGCTGCTAAAAAAGAAAAAATATATATTATTATTATGTTGAAAACAGCTGAGTATATTTTTTTCAGGTTTCGTCAATAGAAAGTTAAGAGGAACAGCATTTATCTGAAATAGAAATCTTTTGTAACATTATAAATGTCTTTACCATCACTTTTGGTCAATTTAAAGCATCCTTGCTAAACAAAAACATTAATTTCTATTATTTATTTCCCCAAAAAAGCTCCAAGGTTTTGAATGGTATAGTGTATAATGTTTCAAAAGATTTTTATTTTTAGATAAATGCTGATCTTTGGATCTTTCTATTCATCAAAGAATCCTAAAAAAAAAAAATAATAATACTCAACTGTTTTAATAATAATAATAATAATAATAATAAATGTTTCTTGAACAGCAAATCAGCATATTAGAATCATTTCTAAAGGATCATGTGACACTGAAAACTGGAGTAATGATGCTGAAAATTTAGCTTTGATTACAGTAATAAATTACATTTTATAATATATTCAAATAGAAAAGTTATTTTAAATAGTAAAACTGTTATATAGACTTCTTCAAAAAAACATTAAAAATCTTGCTGTTCAAAAACTTTTGACTTGTAGTGTATTTTTTTTGCTAAAATCCAGCTATTGTATTTAAAACCAAAGATTTTTATTTTTATTTTTGTTATATTACATTGACTACATTGCATTGAAAGCAAGGATGTAATTATGTAACTATGTTATCTACTGTATGTTATTGCCTAATAAATAATAAATGAATTTAAAAAATCTATGTCTACGTTACATAGAAATAATAATTTGCCACACTACTGGACCATTTCAGAGAACTTCACAAAAAGGCTAAAAGATGCTATAAATGTGTGCTTAAAATGTTGTTTAAAAAGTCCTCATTATTTGTCCACAGCACTTGCTAACACTGGTGATTTGATGCTAGCCACATCCTTGTCACTGATTCTTCTTTGTTTGAGAAGCCATTTACTAAATTAATTATACCATATTAATTTGTTTACAATTGTGAGAATAATGCACTGCAACCATGCACAACAACAATGGTAGCCATGGTTTGCTTCCCTTTTGTGAGGGAATGCCTCAGATATGCAGACTCAGAGCAGTTTAACTCCACCAACAGCAAATGCTGTTTGACTGCACCTTGACTACTGTTGCTATGACTGCCACAGCCTTCAACATCAGTAAGACTGAATACCTCTGTCTGTGGTGAAAGAAAAGATATTTCTTTAGCATACAGCCTTTGCTTTATGCCTCCTTTGAAAGCATGTCTTCCTCTTCCTCATCTTCCAGTGAAAGCAACAGCAGAGCAACATCGAGGGAAGATTTAAAAGGCAAGTTGCTAAACTCCAAACAAAGTGGCCTCATGCATTTGTATCCTTTGTTTTCACCACTATATTTAACTAAACACACTCTACGCAGCATTTGATATCCTGCTTTTACAGGGTCATCAGTTACAGTATGGAGTTTCTTCTGTTTAGAAACAAATCCAAAAGACTCAGCAGCTTATTTATTTAATGCTACATCTTTTATCATTGTAAATGTGGCTGACAACCCTTCTTTCCTGCCTTTTTTCTTGTTTAAATTAGATCTATCAACATCTACTCCAGCCATTGAGGACAAACCAACTTTTCCAGCAAAATGTGAAACTGGAGGTACAGCCACTTCAGGTAAGATAAGTGGTTACTTACATCTAGTAAAGATATGAATACAAAAACTTGTAATATTCAAAGACGGCTCTTTATGCATGCCACTCTATGCCATTGTCAACAGCTCAATAAACAGCTGAGGTCAAACGTTTACATACACCTTGCAGAATCTGCAAAAGGTTAATTATTTTACCAAAATAAGAGGGATCATACAATTCATTATTTTTTATTTAGTATTGACCTGAATTCTTTGTTTTGTTTTGTTTTGTTTTGACATAAATCTACATCTGCTAGTTTTTGTTTAGTGACAGTTCATGAGTTCATGAGTCCCTTGGTTGTCCTGAACAGTTAAACTGCCCACTGTTCTTCAGAAAAATCCTTTATGTCCCACAGATTCTTTGGTTTTTCAGCATTTCTGTGTATTTGAACTAGGTCTGCACAATAAATTGCATGGAATGTCAAGTTGCTGACAGTAAAGACGGTTCTGTAATCAGTAGTAAATCTCCATCACGTGTGTGCTTTCAGATAGAGCAACGTTTTCGACACAGAGCTTTAGTTAATTGAAAAGCTGTGCAAAACCACACAGACTATATTATCAAGCTTGCGCAGCTTGCCAGAACAACGGCTCTGTGTAGTAAACGCTGCTCTATCTGAAAGCACACACGTGATGGAGATCTGCTACTGATTATAGAACCGGCTTAACTGACAAGATACGCTTCACGCGATTTATCGTGTAGCCATAATTTGAACCCCCAACAATGACTGTTTTGACATTGAGGACACCTGAAGGACTCATATGCAACTATTACAGAAGGTTCAAATTCTTACTGATGCTACAAAAGGAAATACAATGCAAATAAAAGCTTGCCTAAATATATATATTTTTTTATTTAGTACTGCCCTTTAGAAGCTACAGAAGGTTCTTACATGTTTCCCAGAAAACAAAATATGTTAAATTTACCCTGATCTTCAAATTCAAAAAGTTTTCACCCCTTAAAGCATTCTATTATAGTCCTCAGTGTCAATCAGTACTGAATAAAAAAAATAAAAAAATAAAAAAATTACGATCCCTTTTATTTTGGTAAAATAATTAACATTTTGCAGATTCCGCAAGGTGTATGCAAACTTTTGACCTCAACTGTATGTTGCATTATTTGCTTAACAGGCTGAGTATTATTTATGTTATCTTTTTGGCCGAGGAAATTTGCTGAAATGTGGTCGGTGGTCTAGCCAATGGGATTATTGTCTTCTGCCTGGGAGAAATGTCTGCTTGGTCTTCAAGCATTTGTTTTATGCAAATAGTTAGAATTATTTCAGTGTCTATTTACATTTACATTTAGACATTTAGCAGATGCTTTTATCCAAAGTGCCTTACAAAAGAGGACAATGGAAACAATCAAAATCAACAAAAGAGCAATAACACGCAAGTCTCATTTGACAAGGCTCATTTGACAAGTATGGAATTAGAATAGAGTGTGCTAGAGTTAGAGGGTCAAATAAAGATGGAATAGAATACACTAGTGCAAATATCCCATTTTGTTGGCAAATAGTTATTTACACTGACTCTGCCCACCAATATCTGATTGCGACTAACACAACTACAAAAGAAACCCCTCTGGTAACAGGAGCAGTGGTATGGCGAATAAAGATAATGGATTTAGCTTTTATTGCGACCGGTGTAAGTTCCAATCAGCCTTTTTTGCAACACCATTCTTCTCCCTTTTCTATTGCATATCACCTCAGAGAGGCATTTCCTTTAAGAAAGGAAAAATATCAAGAGCCTACCAAAGATTTAATAGACCTATTATTGAAATTGCGTTAATCTCACAAGCTGGCACACATACCGTAAGGTACGCAGCTCATATTGTTACTCAAAAGCGTGGCTCCCTTTCTGGACTTTTGAGGACACCTCTGCTGATCAGCAGATTTAATATGGTCAGGGTAAGGAGCAGGTGAAGGAATGGGATTTAGGGACAAGTACTGTAAGATTCAAGGTAGCATACATTTATGATTTTAATAAATATACTATTAAATAAATTTGCATATACAGTGCTATCCACTAATATTGGCACCCTTGGTAAATATGTGACCCTGGACCACAAAACCAGTCTTAAGTCGCTGGGGTATATTTGTAGCAATAGCAAAAAATACATTGTATGGGTCAAAATTATAGATTTTTTTTATGTCAAAAATCATTAGGAAATTAAGTAAAGATCATGTTCCATGAAGATTTTTTGTAAAATTCCTACTGTAAACTTATCAAAATGTAATTGTTGATTAGTAATATGCGTTGCTAAGAATTTAATTTGGACAACTTTAAAGGTGATTTTCTCAGTATTTAGATTTTTTGCACCCTTAGATTTCAGATTTTCAAATAGATGTATCTCGGCCAAATATTGTCCTATCCTAACAAACCATACATTAATAGAAACCTTATTTATTGAGATTTCATATGATGTATATATCAGTTTTGTAAAATTTAACCTTATGACTGGTTTTGTGGTCCAGGGTCACATATGAGCAAAGCTTTTGATCTTTCATTCAAAAAATTCACAAAATTCTAGCCTATCACTGAAGTAAAACAATGGAAAGTGGGGGTAAATCTCATTATAAATAAATGTTTGCCACAATTATTGGCACCCAATTTTTGCAACGTTATTTTCCCAACATAACAGCTCTGGGTTTTCTCCTATAATGCCTGACTTTGGAGAACACCTGACAAGAGATCAGAGACTATTCCTTCATACAGAATCTCTCCAGATCCTTTAGATTCCCAGCTCCATGTTGGAGCTTCTTCTCTTCAGTTCACCCCACTCATTTTTTATAGGGTTGAGGTCATGAAACTGGGACGGCCATCGTAAAAGCCTCATTTTGTGCTCAGTGACAGATTTTTGTGCTGATTATCATGTTTGTTTTAGATCATTGTCCTGATGGAAGATCCAACCAAGGCCAATTATATGATTTCTAACGTCCAGGATGTCCAGCACCTGAGGCAGGAAAAATAGACCCACAACATTTAAGAGCCAGCAGTATTTTAACCATGTTCATGGGGTACGTTTTATCCCTTTTTGCACCAAACCCATTAGGTGGGTTTGCTGCCAAAAAGCTATTTTTTTTTTTTTTATCTGACCATAGAAACTTGTCCCGTTTGAAGTTCCAGACGTGTCTGGCAATGGAATATGCTGGAGTTTGTTTTTGGATGAGCGAGGAGGATTTTTCTTGAAACCCTCCTGAACAACATGTTGTGATGCAGGAGCTGTTTGATATATATTTTTTAGGCTTTCTGACCCCAAGACTCAACTAATCTCTCAAATTATCCAGCTGTGATCCTTGGAGGATCTCCATTCAAACTCTTAGAACAATACAGACGCACGTCGTCTTCCATGCAGATTTGTAACATCTTTAGTTGATTAGAACTTAATTATTGCCCTGATTGTGGAAATGGGGATTTTCAAAGCTTTAGCTCTTTTCTTACAGACACTTTTTATTTTGTGAAGTTCAACAGTCTTTTTCTGAACGTCAGAACTATATTCTTTGGTTTTAATCTTTGTGATGTATGATTAGGGAAATTTGGCCTTTGTGTTTTCTCATATTCAGTCATGGCTGGGCAATTTCATGCTCCTAGTGACCCTGGTGTGTTAAAAAAATATTTAAATGTGAATGGAATATGCTTTATATTTTACTTTTTTATGCAAAAGAATTTCTAGAGGTGCCAAAAAACATTCATTTCATAATGTGGGTTTACCCCATTTTCAATTGTTTGACCTCACTGAAAGTAGGAATAGTAAGGAATTAACCACTCTGACACATAAAAATAGGATGAATGGTTGAGTGTATTCAATAACCAATGCACATTTGTTGTCTACCAAGGGCTGGGTCATTAGGCCTAGTTTGCGCTGTATGTCAAGAGATCCTAGTGTTAGGTTCACACTGTATGCAACAAGGATCACCTTGCCAGCTCCTTTGGCTGTGTCTTTTGAGGCCCTTCATAGTCTGAGGCCCTGGCGCACTGACCCAATGGCCTGGTGCATACTCACCCATGTGTTCACCAAATGAACAATTGTGCACATTTATACATCTTCATTTATTATGCAATTAGAATCAAACCACCATATGCGACTTTCTGTTATTGATGCCAAACAGGTCATGTTTCCTCAGATGTGAGTCCCAGTGAGAACCATAGAGAGGAGCGACTCCGTTCAAAACCCAGCAGCACAACATCAGTGAGACTCAGATCCAAGACTCACACTCAGCTGATAAAAGAGAAGTTGGACCAGATCAAAGCTGAGATGCAGAAGATCTCAAAAGTCCACCTGCATCAGCGCCCTGAGAGGTAAACAACAGTCAAATCGATTCTCCAGACCTAGTTTAGAAGAATTAGATTACCAGAGACATATTCTGAGACTATGATTTCAATAACCTCTATTACTGTAAAAATATCATTTGAAATTCATGGAGAAAAAAAAATACAGCTTTGCTCAAACTTTTGCCCTACATATTTGTCGCTTGTGAAAACCAAATGACGGCACAGTGAGTGGAAAGGAGCAAGGGACGGTGATATTACAAGATGATCAACTTACCACATCACAAGGAGAGCGAAATCTGACGCACTTGTTTTTTCACATGTTTGCAGAAAAAAAGCTTATCAAAGTTACTGATGCACTGGGGACCCAATATAGCACTTAAAGACAGAAAAAGTCTGATTTTCATGATATGTCACCTTTAACACAATGTTCCATATTCTCAAATGCTCCATGAAAGAGACAGTCCATGAACGTTTTTGAAACTTTATGAAGGGCATGAATAGGCTGTGTGTTTCTAAACAAATTACTTCGTCACTGCAATTTTGTTTTAGCACCGCTAATGTTCTAACCTTGCTCCGAAACAGAGTTTCATAAGTCAGGGTTGACAACTCTTTTTAAAAAAGAGGAAGCCATTGCTTAACAAGATTCAAGTGGCCTTAGGTGAAGAAAGTAACCCAAGGTCAATGCAGTGTTAAAAAGCCTTAGAGCATTTATGCTTCTCGTACCTATACTTAAATATGACACCATAAAGGCTGTTTTATTCAAGCGTTTGCTTGAATTGGCGAAGATACAATGGCACACAATGCACAAGGTCCATGCTTGGCCGCAAGAGCTTTTACTAAATGGAAAATCTCCACAGTAGTGGTAGTGCATTTCGCATGACAGCTTATATGATGTGCAAAAACAGATAAGAACACACACTCACACAGACCAATGCATGTTCTGTCTGAGGTTCCTGCCAAATATAGTCAGCGGTATTTCTTTAGATCTTTATCTTGCAGTGCTCTGTACACTCCTGGCACCATCGTCTGACACCATACACACGATCTCTAAATATCTTTGTGCAGGAAAGCATATCATCCTTTTGTGTGGAATACTCTGAGTCCATACAGAGACACCACTGAGATTGACCATCTCCTCAAAACGGTAAGTCTGCTTCTCTTCTGTTAATACAGAGTGATAGTGATCAAATGGAATCTGTGGAATATCTACAGTATACACATTGCCCTTTTTTATAAAATTCAGCTTTCAAAATTAAATAAAGAGCTAGAAAAAGGTCAAATAATTTGAACTTTGTACATATTAATTTTAGTCGTGACATAAAACTAAATTGTTTTTATGGCATATTTTATAGTTGCAATCAAAATTATTCAACCCCCTTTGTCCTGGAAGACATTATGCTGCAGAGACCAAAATTTAGTGAAAAAAAAAAAATTAACAAAGGCATCAGTACACTATTAGAGAAGGTTTATTAATACACATTTGAGCAATTCTGAAATCGTAAGTTGATGAATAATGAAAAAAAAAAAAAAAACTCAAACATCAAATTGGCTCTAAACGTTTATGCTCAACATTACTCAACCACTAAAAAATTTGGTGCAGAATCTTTTATTCTTCAAACCTACTGATAAATGATGCTTGGAAATGCTTAGAAGCTTCTGTCACCTCTCTGCAATCTTGGCACCATCCTTGCCTAAAAAAGCTTTTAGATCACTGATAATCTTTGGCTTTCACTTTGTCACTGCTTTTTTCAAATTCAACCAAATATTTTCAATAAGAGTTAAATCTGGAGACTAAACAGGCCACTCAAGAATATTCTATGACTGACCCCTGAACCAAGCATAAGTAGATATGGATGTTTACTTTGGGATGATTGTCCTATAGGAAAGTCTATTGATTATTAGCTTTAGTCTTCGCACCAAAGGCATCGCAACTCTTACCAGAATGGCCTGATACTTCAAAGAATCCATGATTTCATACAGTCATAATTTCCACTTCCTGCAACAGTAAAACTCTCCCATAACAGGTCCGGTCCACCTCATGCAGTGTTTGATGATGGAGATGGTCTTCTGCTTATAAGTTTTGCCTTTTTTGCACCAGACATACCGCTGATCCATGGTTCCAAAAAGTTCCAGTTTGGTCACATCACTCCATAAAACGTTCTTCCAGAACTCCACATATCTATCCAAATGAATTTTTAGCATGTTCATATCTGCCTTTTAGTTCTTCTTGGTCAAGAGTGATATTCGGCATGATGCCTCAACATGAAGGCTATACTTGTCTAGTGTTGTTCTTATACATTGCATAGAAATGTTTTTCCTTCTTTCGTTGGGTCATCTTGCAAGTCTTCTGCTGTAAATTATAGGTTTTCCCATAGTTGTTCTGATCAAACATTTTATGATAATGTGCTTTTTTGTTTAACACCCTCCAAGGTTTTCTGGTACAACACATTTTAAACTAAGAATAAGGCTGCCAAAATGTTTATGAATGTGTCTCTAGAAACTTTAATTTTTTGGAAATCTTCATATAGCCTTAGACTTTCTAAAGTAATAAAATAATTTCTTCTCTATATGGATTTTCTGATATTTTTACATATTTGTGACCCTGGACCACAAAACCAGTCATACGAGTCATTTTTTTGAAACTGAGATTTATACAGTACAGACCAAAAGTTTGGACACACCTTCTCATTCAAATGAATGAGAAGGTGTGTTCAAACTTTTGGTCTGTACTGTATATTTTTCTGTTTATTAAAGTTTTTACTCTACATTTGTGCAGTTTTCAGTGGGTTAGTGATTTTTTTAAAATATATATAAATTAATAAATAAATATTTTTAAATGGGTTTTTATACAAAAACTGCTTTTTTATGTAAAATTCACTTTATAAAAGACCCACATTTCTAACTTTAATTCATGGGGATAACATGGATAATTTCACATGGTTTAGTGTAAGATTTTTGCCCATCTTTTGGAAAATCCAGTTTTAAAAGTAAAAAAAATAACTTTTACCAGTAGGTGGCTGCAGAGCTCCACTATTTGCTATTTGCTATTTGAGCACCTGAAATATATTTTTTCACAAGTTTTTTCAGTTGAATTCATATCTACAGTACAGACCAAACGTTTGGACACACCTTCTCATTCATTTGAATTAGAAGGTGTGTCCAAACTTTTGGTCTGTACTGTACATCATCTGAAAGCTGAATAAATAAGCTTTCCACTGATATATTGCTTGTTAGGATAGAACAAGAAGGAGATACAACTATTTGAAAATCTTGAATCTGAGGGTGCAAAAAATCAAAATATTGTGAAAATCACCTTTAAAGTTGTTCAAATGAAGTTCTTAGCAATGCATATTACTAATCAAAAATTAAGTTTTGATATATTTATGGTAGGAAATTTACAAAATAGCTTCATGGAACACGATCTTTGCTTAATATCCTAATGTTTTTTGGCATAAAAGAAAAAAGCGTTAAATTTGACCCATGCAATGTATTTTTGGCTATTGCTACACATATACCTGTGCTACTTAAGACTGGTTTTGTGGTCCAGGGTCAAGTTTGCTACTCAAACCTCAGAACATGCATGGGCTAACTGTATGTATGTGTAACAGCTTAAGCTAATTCTGTTTTCTAATAGAGTTTCTAAAGGTTTAATTGTGTTTTAAGACAGTTTTGTTCCCCACCATACAAATAAGTGACTAAAAAACATAATGTTGAATAATTATGGCATATTTTTGTTATTAAAAATCCTAGAACTCCGAAATTTTACATTATATATTGACATTATCACTTTTAATAATGTGGAGGTGGAGGTGGGTCGGTATAAAGGGGTTCCTGAGGAAGACCGGCTTTGTGCTGTCTGTGATTTGTGTTTGGTTGAGGATGAATTTCATTTTATGTTTTACTGTCCTTTGTATAATGATTTGAGAAATGTTTTGTTTGAAAAGATTCAGTGTAAGAATCCTGATTTATTTTGGTTGTCTGAAGGGGATATGTTGGGCTGGTTGTTTGTAGAGAAAGCTTGGACTTTAAGGCAAAGAACGCTCTACCCCAAGATGTAATGATATTGTTTATAATGGTATATGGTCATCTTCTTATTCGAAATGTCAGTGTCTTATAAGCCCATGTGGGCTGGGCACAAATTCTGTGCATGACACTCAAAATAAAATGTTCATGTTTAATATGCCAGTAATCTGTTAAAGAAGCTATTTTTATAAAGTCCTGGATCTTTAGAAAAGCTTGTATTTATAAAGTACTGCGGTCTTTGGGGGTTGAATAATTTCGATTGCAACTGTATTAAGCGGTCAAAGGGATAGTTCACCCAAAAAATGAAAATTCTTTCATTAATTACTGAATTACCGTTGTTCATCTTCAGAACACAAATCAAGATATTTTTAATGAAAGTTAACAGCAACGGTACTGTCATGTTTAAGGCCCAGAAAGGTAGTAGGAACATAATTAAAACAGTCCATGTGACATCAGTGGTTCAACCTTAATTTAATAAAGCTACAAAGGTTTTCATCAAACATATCTTAGTTTGTGTTTCAAAGTTGAACAAAGGTCTTACAGGTTTGAAACAATATGAGGGTGAGTAATTAATGAGAGAGTTTTCATTTTTGAGCGAAATTTCCTTTTAAACTAGCTTATTCAAATGAGCATAAAAATGTACTTAAAATTAATCACATGGATTGCGTGAATGCAGTAATAAGTACAGCCTTGAAGCCAATAAATAAGCCCCCAGTAATATAAATATGACTTGAATGAGCCCGGATTTGAATTATTCCTGAATTATGGTGTATTTTTCAGATAACTGATCCAGACAGAAGAAATCGCTTTTCTTCAGTGAAGACAGAAAGCAGTCGACTATAATGACACTTTCCTTTAAATTGCTGAATATGCCTCAACTTATGCACAACCTTCTTTTTATTCATGACAATACACATTTATACATTTTCTTACCATACTTCACCCTCAGAATTATTTTTTTTTTTTTGTCTGAGTGAGTGTGTTGTTTATTGAATGTCTCAGAAGCCCTGGCCCCAATCAGATGTACGACATGGAGATTACATCAAACACCAGATCCCCACAGCTCTCTATGCAGTGGCAAATGAAAAGAGAATAACTGCTACATTATTTATTATGTCCTTCATGCAAGTCTCCATCATTTAAACATTTGTGCACAATTGTACCCCTTAGAAACTCATTTTTTTTAAATATCCAACGAGTGCCTTCATATAATAGGATCTGTACAGACCTTATTGAATTTCCACTAGAAGTTAGACATCACAATGGGCAGGAAACGTCTGGGCATCCGAATGGTTCTGGTTAAAAGAAATAAAAGATGTGGCTGCTGACATGAAAGGGCTTGAAGATTATCAAAGATATGTAAGAAATAAATTGGCAGGCGGCTTGTCTTAATGGAGGATTATGGGGGAAGAAAGGCGTAAATGTTTAATAGCTGCCACTTTTCTTTTTCTTTTCTTTTTTTTGGAAGGGACTTGTTTGTCTGGCTTTAGTCCTTGATAAGCACAAAGGAGAAAGTGGGTTGCAGTCATTCATTCTCTTTATTTTGCTTCCTCTTGCTTTATTTCTATTCTTATGTTATCCCTAAGAAGCCCAAGGAGAAGTAAGGGACTTCAAGCGTGGTGCCACAGCCTATTTTACTAAGCTTCCAGATATTTCAGAGAACCAGCAAGAAAATTCCTAAGCTCATGAGAGAAAGTTCAACATGAATTTTATTCCTGATTCCACTTGCTTGAGCATTGGACTTTCTGTGGTGGAAATGGAAAAACTGGAAGTTTGGAATTAATTGGCATGGATGCACCAGCAAGAGTCACTGAAATGTCACCAGTGTGTACTTCAAGTATTTTCCGCTTCGCTTTTGTGTTTCCCCACCTCACATGTCATCTCCTAAATCTTTATTTCATGGGGGCCTTTGAAAAGCTGATCTTGTAAATGACGACATCAGTGGGCTTTTTAGAAGCCGTCAGGGATTCATGTTAACTTGAAGGGATTATAAAAAGGTACAGACTTGTATTTCCCAAAAAGGAGCGGAATCCATCCACGGCTTATCGCTGCTCCAGCAGCCTTTCAGTTACAGTACAGCACGTTAAACCCGTATAAGTCAAGCTTCTTTTATACCCACCGCTGGTTTTAATTTGTTTGAAATTTCAATTAGCTCATTTCTAAAGACTTAAACTCATTTCAGTTTGGCAGTCATTTGATACTGGCTCAGTTTGAAATCCGTTCATATGTGATCTATGTGTTTGAACTAGGGCTGTCATGATTCCTCAAATCAATTTGAGCACTTGATTGAATCCTCAATTGCATTTTGTTTTCCAAAATACCGGAAGTGGCGCATTCCATGGCGAGAATCCATAAAACCATAATAAAGCATAATGGTATTGTGAATTCCTAAATGCTACACTTCAATATATACATTTTTAATTATTTACATGCATGTACAGTTGTGGCCAAAAGTTTTGAGAATTACATAAATATTGGAAATTGGAAAAGTTGCTGCTTAAGTTTTTATAATAGCAATTTGCATATACTCCAGAATGTTATGAAGAGTGATCAGATGAATTGCATAGTCCTTCTTTGCCATGAAAATTAACTTAATCCCGAAAAAAAAACTTTCCACTGCACTGTTAAGAAGGCTTCAGGGTGTCCAAGAAAGTCCAGCAAGCGCCAGGATCGTCTCCTAAAGAGGATTCAGCTGCGGGATCGGAGTGCCACCAGTGCAGAGCTTGCTCAGGAATGGCAGCAGGCAGGTGTGAGCGCATCTGCACGCACAGTGAGGTGAAGACTTTTGGAAGATGGCCTGGTGTCAAGAAGGGCAGCAAAGAAGCCACTTCTCTCCAAAAAAAAAAAAACATCAGGGACAGATTGATCTTCTGCTAAAAGTATGGCGAATGGACTGCTGAGGACTGGAGCAAAGTCATATTCTCCAATGAAGCCTCTTTCCGATTGTTTGGGGCATCTGGAAAAAGGCTTGTCCGGAGAAGAAAAGGTGAGCGCTACCATCAGTCCTGCGTCATGCCAACAGTAAAGCATCCTGAGACCATTCATGTGTGGGGTTGCTTCTCATCCAAGGGAGTGGGCTCACTCACAATTTTGCCCCAAAACACAGCCATGAATAAAGAATGGTACCAAAACACCCTCCAACAGCAACTTCTTCCAACAATCCAACAACAGTTTGGTGAAGAACAATGCATTTTCCAGCACGATGGAGCACCGTGCCATAAGGCAAAAGTGATAACTAAGTGGCTCGGGGAGCAAAACGTTGAAATTTTGGGTCCATGGCCTGGAAACTCCCCAGATCTTAATCCCATTCAGAACTTGTGGTCAATCCTCATGAGGCGGGTGGACAAACAAAAACCCACTAATTCTGACAAACTCCAAGAACTGATTATGAAATAATGGGTTGCTATCAGTCAGGATTTGGCCCAGAAGTTGATTGAGAGCATGCCCAGTCGAATTGCAGAGGTCCTGAAAAAGAAGGGCCAACACTGCAAATACTGACTCTTTGCATGTCATATAATTGCCGATAAAAGCCTTTGAAACGTATGAAGTGCTTGTAATTATATTTCAGTACATCACAGAAACAACTGAAACAAAGATCTAAAAGCAGTTTAGCAGCAAACTTTGTGAAAACTAATATTTGTGTCGTTCTCAAAACTTTTGGCCACGACTGTATGTTAGGTTTGTGCCTCTCAGAGTGAGTCTCTTTACAGTAAATGCTGCTCCACACAAACTGTTATCATTTACATGTGTAGAGCATCTCAAACTCCATCTCTGCATGCATACTGATAGTTTTCACATAACGTCACACCCTTATAGAAGCATCCACCTGCACTCTTAAAATAAAGGTGCTTTAAAGAAGCTTCTTCACAGTGGTGCTATGGAAGAACCATTTTTGGTTCCACAAAGAACCATTCAGTCAAAAGGTTCTTATAAGAACCATCTCTTTCTTACCTTTTTATAACCTGAAGAGCCTTTTTTCACCACAAAAAACCTTTTGTGAAACATTTAGACAAAGGAACCATTTAGACAAAAAAGAAGCACCTTTATTTTTAAGAGCGTGGAGCGCTTTTGCTTGATTGTTATTTTTATGTGGTTTGCATTAAAGGGGTCGTTCACCCAAAAATGAACATTTTATGTTTATCTGCTTAAACCCAGGGCATCCAAGATGTAGGTGACTTTGTTTCTTCAGTAGAACACAAACGAAGTAACTCAAACCGTTGCAGTCTGTCAGTCATATAATGGCAGTCAATGGTTACCAAATCTTTAAGAGTAAAAAAAAAACATACACAGACAAAACCATTCCAAAGAAAACACTGAACCATTTAGCGCATTGCGTTTATATTCTGCCTCATCTGCTTACTTATATAAAGTATACATCATCAATAAGGCATGTACTGAATTTGATCTTTAAATATCACGGTTTTAAATACATTAAGGCACTTTAAGTGTTTTTCAGTGTGTTTGTCACGCTGTTTAGTGATTGAAATATTGTGACGATTGCTTTATATGGATTGCAAATGGCCAAAACTTGCATTTTGTTCACATATCATTGTTTTATTCTATTGAGAGGTGATCTAAATATTTTCGGTTTGGAAACTTGCTCTGCAGTCCTATAGATGTTTTGCCCTCCAGGTCTTTGAGCTGGTCACGTATCTGAAAGCTATGAATTCTGTGAGTTTGAGTTTATTATAACATTCATCTGGGAACACCATTTCATCAGATTGTTATGGTAAATCATTTATAAACCTATGCAAACACAGGAGAACCTCTTTCTCAATATGCTAACTGTTCATCACAATTTCAAAATAAAAGTTTCACTCTGAGTTTATATGTTTTGATGTCCACATATTCAAGATATTCAGTGACTGTAGCATTTCTGTTGTAAAAAAAAAAGGGCAAATATTAAAGTTTAAGTGGTCATTTGAATTCAATTTGAATTTGTTTAGTCAACTTGACGTCATAGTAATTAATGAATATTCGTCGACGCCACAATCCTGCACAGCTGAAGCTGAAAGTTACAAGATGGCGGACACGTCTATGTGCTTGGAGTGGTCGAAAGGGGCATCTATACATATCTATGGTTGGCGCCCTTTGCAGTCATTTGTTATAATGCAAAATGTACATAAGCTCTATTGTTTATAATGCATTGTGCATTTAAACGGTTCTGTTCAATAAAAGCATCTGATTACTTGCTTTTGATATTTTATTTGAACTAATTATGATTGCCTCATTGCTATTATATATGTATTTTAAGTAATTTTAAAGGCTTTTGTTCACTTAGGTCTATTTTTATTACTAAAAAAATGTATTACAATTATCCAATTACTCGATTAATCGTCAGAATAATGGACTGATTACTTGATTACTAAAGTAATTGTTAGTGACAGCCCTAGTTTAAACCCCATTATGGTCCGGTTTATTTATCTTCATGGTGTAGTTGAGTAAATGTTGTGACATTTTCAGATAGGTGGCCTAAAACACTGTAAACTATTTCATGGACTATACCTGCTCAGTACTAAAGCTTTGTGTGGTCAATACTGCAGGGAACCTTCGTCAACAAAGATAAAATAAACGTGGCTACTCAAAGGTCATTTCTGATTGATTTGCTTGCCTTTCAGTATATGCATTCTCATAAAGCTGTTTCAGGTTGTTGCCTGTGATATCAAGTAATGTTGGCTTGGCAAATGTCACCGGAGCCAGAGTAGCCATGGGTAAAAATTAAAGCCTAGAAGAGAAGGAAAGTAATTTACTTAATTTCATCTTGAGCAAGGTATGTCAAGTCACACAAAAAAGCACATTCATTTTTGCCATTAAACTAAATCATCCACCCACCCATTTTTACATTTCCCAGGTATGAAAGAGAGAAATTAATGTTTTTTAGAGAGACGCTAAATGATAAAGCGCACTCTGCGTGTTACTTTTACCCCAGAGCCAGAACAGGACAATGGAGACTAAATTCAAGCGGGCAGCTCTTGATTCACACAAATGGTTTCAGCAAAAGTACTTTCAGAATATTACAAACATCTCATATGGTAAAGTTCATATGCCTGGGGCGCATGTAGAATTATCCTGAATGTAAACATACATTTTACGAAGTGTTTCTCTGATCAATTTATAAAACAATACATAGTAATCTACATCTCTGTCCTATTTGTGACCCTGGACCACAAAACCAGTCTTAAGTCGCTGGGGTATATTTGTAGCAATAGCCAAAAATACATTGCATGGGTCAAAATTTTTGATTTTTCTTTTATGCCAAAAATCATTAGGAAATTAAGTAAAGATCATGTTCCATGAAGATTTTTTGTAAAATTCCTACTATAAATATATCAAAATGTAATTTTTGATTAGTAATATGCATTGTTAAGAACTTAATTTGGACAACTTTAAAGGTGATTTTCTCAGTATTTTGATTTTTTTGCACCCTCAGATTCTTGATCTTCAAATAGATGTATCTCGGCCAAATATTGTCCAATCCTAACAAACCATACATCAATAGAAAGCTTATTTATCGAGATGTATACATCTCAGTTTTGTCAAATTTAACCTTATGACTGGTTTTGTGGTCCAGGGTCACATTTTGACCCCCCTCATCAGAACTTGTAGACTTGGAAGTAAATGCCCACTGCTATGATTGGCTAACAGTTGTGTATGTTTGACAGCCTACATCCTTCATAGATGGTGTGTTTTAGGTTAAAAACTATAACTGGAAAGGGGAAAAAAAAAATATTGATTCACATGCGCTTATTGCAATTATTGAGTGGCTGATGTGCTACAAATCATGAATAGACTGGGAAACGTTAACAATTATTTTCAAGCATTTATACAATAATAAAACAGCCTGTGACTAATCATGTAATGTGATTTACCTCAGAAAAGACAACAATACTGCAACTGGCTGACAGACAGCAGTCCAGTCAGTGGAACATGTATTTGTTTTTGTATTCTGTCTACTATATTTTGAAGTTTATGTATACATGGACTGATGTCTTTGGAAGCTGCATCTTGCTGGATTTGAATCTTGAGTTTGAAGTGTTTCAATCAACAACAACACAAGCAGCATTCCGTTTCAGTCTGGGTTTATTGCAGTTCACAGAATATCATTTCATGTATTTTGAACTCTTTGATATCTTTTGGTATCTACTACTCAGCTATACTATTTCACATGCTTTTACTGTACATCTACCAAGGGGTCTGCAAAGTCGTGCCGGTCAGCAGGTAAAGTTACTGCAAAGAAACGTATCGTAATCCTGTGAGGAGAACAGGTAGATCATCCGCTGAACCTCAACTCTAAACCGACCAAGAGTCATTTAGAGCGCTTCTTTACAGACCACTTTAAAGGCTCTTTTTATATAAATAGCCACCACTGACATTTTAGGCCATAGATTCCACTTGCACACATGGTGTTATAAGGGGATCATAGCTATAAGAAATGGTGGGTTCTCAGGTTAATATTTATTAAAAGTAATAAATTCCCTTTTTTGTTAAAGTCACATTAAAATAGTTTTTTTTAATGGTTTATAATAAACATATTTTACCACATTTGTTTAACTTTTTTAATGTCATTTACTAACATTATGATCTAAACAAAAAATACAAGATTGTATTAAGAGGCAGGGGTGTAAACTTTTGAACAGAATGAAGATGTGCACATTTTTCTTGTTTTGCCTAAATATCATAGTTTTTTCATTTAGTATTGCCCTCCAGAAGCTACAAAAGATATTTCCATGTTTCCCAGAAGACAAAATCAGGTAAATTTACCCGATCTTCAAATTCCAAAAGTTTTCACCCCCCGGCTCTTAATGCATCATCAGTGAGCGTTTGAACCTTTTGTAATAGTTGAATATGAGTCCCTCAGTTGTCCTTAGTTTGAAAAGATGGATCTTAAAATTATACATTGTTGGAAAGGTTCAAATACACAAAAACGCTGGAAAACCAAAGAATTTGTGGGACCTGAATCATTTAGGTAACAACACATTATTAAGAACCAAGTGTATGAAAACTTTTGAACGGGTTCATTTTTTATAAATTCAACTATTAGTTTTTCTTGTGGACTATATGTAAATGTCTTTTATATGAAATTTCTTATTCAGGTCAGTTGTAAATAAAACATGCATTTTGTATTATCCCCCATATATTTTGGTAAAGTAAGTAACATTTATGTATGTAAGTGTATGTAAACTTTTCACCTCAACTGTATATATTTTAAATATATAATGATGCTCATATAAAATGCTCATTTGCACACAATTTGTTCCTCAATTTTCACGTAAGATAAAGTCCATGTAATTTATAATCTGTGCATTTGATGAAGGTTCAAGTTTGTTGTGTAACTCAAAATGAAGACTCATGGGATGACTGTTGTTCATTCTTTATTACCAAAAAATACACTGGCAAAAATAATGACATTACAGTTTCAAAAGAACAAATAAATAATTATGAACGGAACACTAATATTAAAACAGGGCCCTTTGGACCTCCATACTTGAAAAGGAAAATAGCACTGAGAGGCCTTTAGACTGTAAAAATCCTATCTTTTTTTTCTCTCCTTTGGCATGGCAGCATGTAACACGATGTGCTTGTCTGGAGTTTCGAATGCCAACCGTTCCCTTACACACAGTAAAGACCCTTTTTGATGCACTTTGGCAAGTCAAAGGTCAGTTTTGATTCATTTGCTTTTCTTTTGATTCTTTCTGTAGTGTTTATACAAGTTTTTTAAAAATAGAATTCCTCTACAAAATGTCAGTTTTCTACAGTATATTATACAGCAAGTCACATACAAAACTGTATTACAGTACCATGTGTCCGAATACATTAAACAATTCTCGAGGGCACATTATACAGAATCCGAGACGCCAAAGCACTCGACTCTTGGCTTAAGAATTATGGTATATTTCTGAACTCGAATGAAGCTTATTCAAAGATGAGGCTGTTGAAATGGAAGGCACACTTGTGGCTGAGATGCTGTCCTCGTGATGATTATCAAATCTTGTGACTCATTGTGAAAGACAACAATTGTCTCCAAATAAGCCCTGCTGATTACTTGAAGCATATTGTGTATCTTTAGAAAGAAAAATATAATAATGTTCTAAGAAGAAATGTGAGAAACTACGCCTGGAAGATACAATGTCTATAGGGTGTCTGCCAATTCCTGCCCACAGACCAAAAATAAAAGGGATAATACCAACCGGTAAGTTCTTGATCAATTTGGACTACATCAGCAGAGTGATGGAGAAAATTAAATGCAGTAGCTGGAACACCAAATGAACATTCTAGGAAGTTCAATCTCTCCATGATGCCATTACTTGGAAAGTAGCAAGTGTGCATTATGCACATAAACAACATGACACTTCCTCTAAAACAAACACTCAACAGATGCTTGTGTGCTAAAACAATGAAATAAAGTGAGAAAGCAATTTCAATACTGGTAAATGTTTCTTATCCATTTTCATTATGATGCATATGCTGACATGATTTATATGCAGACCATGCAACTATTTCAGTGACATTTGCGGTTTGAATTGTAAATGAGTACATTAGGTTCAGAATATAATAATCGTGTATGTAAATTCCTATGATTTAATTCCTAAGAGTTAATTTCTCTGATACACTGGGCAGTGTTGAAGCCTGAATGAATTATGGATGCCCTTTTAATCATGCTAATTTTGCATTTTAGACTGTTGACATACAAACATTAAGTGTATGCAAATCATCCCTTGGAAAACATGCTGCATATAAAGTCAAATTGAGGGCCCTTAAAGTCAAAGTCAAGGTCGAAAGAGCAGGGGACAAAAAGTAGTAAATTTGAGGTAGTGATTAAGCAAAATCTCAATTACTAGGAAAATACCGGCGTTGCTGTAGTATCACGATGCCCAAGCCTCAAAATACTGGCTGAGTAGTAACGTTATCAACATGAGACGAAACGCAACACAAAGAAAAACTAAACGATGAACTATTTTTAAATTTGAAAGCATCTTATAAAGCAAAAAATGAAAACTGAGGACTTTTCAGCTTTGTTTTCTAATGTTAACATTCATTATTAGATATAAACTTACAAATTTAAACTTCTTCCTTGAGCTTTCAAGGAAAACTGCACTCTGATACATAAAGAACAATACATTATTAAACTATAATAATATTACAGTAATAGAGGTACCGTGGTACAATTTGGTATCGTGACACTATAGCTGGTATTGTGACAACCCTATAAACTACTGCTTATTTTTATAGAGAAATTTCATTTTGAACCCATTACCCAGTTATAAATTGTAGCTTTTCTATCATTACAGCAGATAAAAAAATGAAAAAACAATTCTAGAACAACATACTCATTAAAAAAAGAAATAATGTGAAAATAGAAAGTGAAGAAACTTGTAGAAACGTCTTCAAGTTTTGGCATTTTTACTTTTTTAAAAGCTTGATATTTTTATATTTATATATATTTAATAATAAACATAATAGTAAATAATATTCTATACATGGATCTTTTTTTAGTTTTTTTCTGTTTCCAATTGTTAATTTCTAAGTAGGGCCTATTTTAAACCTGCGCTGTTTCAATGAGAACACCATTCATTATATATAACATTTATATACAATTTTAAGATACATTCTCAATGATGACTTGTCTTTTGCTCATTTTTGAGCGCAAGACCGATAGCACCATGATTAGACCATAATTAGAAACACGTTTCTAATTTTGGGTGAACGTAATGGAGGGAAACATGCATATAAAATAAATTAGTTTGATAAATATCAAAGCAAACACTGACACTCATTAGAGAGCAAGAAAGAAATCTGCCTCTCTACACGCAAAAATGCGGCATGGTGAGTGCCGGCTTAAAGGTAAACGCACATTAGAAATATAGATATATAAATAATATTACAGTGAACGAGAGAAGCTGCCTTATTTTCATAATGTGTGGACTCTACAATGTATATTGTGAAGAAACGAGGTATACGATGCCTTTGAAATTCACCAATTTGCATAAATCAAAACAAAAGTTACTCTTTCCTCTACTGAACTACTGCTAAAGTACATTTCATTTGTTAACGGTATGATTCTCTGAAATGGTCAAGAACAGTAACGGAACTAACATTAATACAAAGAAAGATCGACTGAAAAAAATTAATGTTTTGAATTGTGCATGTTGCAGAAATGATACAAAAACAGTATGTATGAAAACGTGTGCGTCACTGGCTGCTGCTGGTCTCTGTGGGCTGATTTCCCTGCTGCTCCTTGCTCAGTATGATGCTGATCAGATCTCCCTCATGCTGCTTCATGTGCTCCATCAGCTGCTCTTTACTGGTGGACTCAAAGCCACAGATACAGCAGCAGAAGAGCAGAACGCAGTATTCCATACCTGCCCGTGTCTGCCCCGAGCCGCTCCGCCAAGCCACAGCCCCGCCGGCCTGCTCTCTGCAGGGCGATGACCTCACAGGGTTGCCCTCTGGCCCACCTGTAGCAGAAGCCACCTCAGGTGACTGCTTGTCTTTTCTGCTCAAGACAATATATGGACGCTCCAACCCAGTCTCATGTGTTGACTTCAGAGGTGCAGGAGGAGATCTTAAACCCAGAAGAAAAAAATATAGAAAAAAACAAAATTACTTAAGTATGCCCACTAAAGACTCTTACACGTCTAAAGTGACTGAGCATCTGATGCAAGACTTTTACATGTTGACCTGCCCTGAGTGAGCTGTAAACGGTCATTGTTTCGACGCCGTTTCGAAGACAACAACGTCACCTACAGTAAGCGATTGAGGTTAGAGATGTTCCGATACCCTTTTTTCCTTCGCGATTTCGATACCTGGGCTTAGGGTATCGGCTGATACAGAGTACTGATCCGATATCTGGGTGTGTATCTGTATACTGCCCTCCAAAGGCAAAGCGCAGTAATTACACATTTGGTCAAAATTGAGTTAAGGCTTAAAATGGACTTTGTGACAACTGTTTTGTCTTGTGGCAAAGTCTCCTAGTTTAATTTTGTCCTGTTTCAGAGCAACGAGAGTGTCAACATGTTTGACTTGCGGGTGTAAAAACTTTAAAGGCATTTTTCTCAGTTTCAGTGTTGGCGTAGTTACTGCACTTTGCCTTTGGAGGGCAGTATATACAGTTGTAGATACTACTAGCCCTGTATGCATTGATATAATTATTTTATGCTGTGCTTCAGAATTATCCCCTAAAGCAGTGGTTCTCAACAGGGGGGGGCGTGCCCACCTGGGGGGGCCGGAGAGATCGGAAAAGGGGGCGCAAATTGTTTTTGAGAAAAAACAGACAAGGCATTATTTGGGTACTGGGTGTATTTTATTGCGTTTCACGTTTCATGTAGAACAGATAATCTAAACCGGTGGGCCTCCAGGGTGCCGCGAAATAGCTTAAAATTCATTTAAATATTATCCTAAAATTTCTTCATTTCATTATTAATGTTCTAAATGAAAATGATCAAAGCATGGTCTCTCTCGTGTTCTGTGATTGATTGCTTTGGACTCGACACAGCAAGTTTCATCACACTGTTAAATGCTACAGACTGAACGGCAGCTCAAAACTTTCAACCACTGCACAAATCTTCATTTTAGAGCTGCAAGGGACCAGTGATGCGCGGGTCAATGTATAAACAACCCGAACCCGACCGACGTTTTCAACTAACTCGCCCGCAATTCGGACCGCACAAAAAAAGGAAAATATTGTACCCGACCCGCTTCCTGACCCGCAGGTTTAATATTTGCGACTGACACCAGCGATTATATGCGGCTATATGCGGTGGAGATGCTTCACTGTCAAACATCATTCGGCATTAATTAGGTAATTTTGTCAAAAGAAATGTTCTTGATTACAAGAAAAATACAGATTGTTCTTCTTGTGATTTATTTTCTTTCCTTTATACAGATTTAAATAGTTTGGTTTTTGAAGTAGGCTACTCTGATATGTCAGTGATTCTCCGATGTTAAATATGATCAAGAATTATTTTATTTCGATCTACAGTGTAATAAAAGTTAAGAAAAAGATTAGCCTATAGCCCTAAATATACACTACAAGCTAATTCTTTTTTTCTTAAGAAAGAATATTAAATCAACTTAATAGGCTAGGTTAACGAATTTTCTTATAATAAACATAACGAATGCACTTCAAAACGAAGTTCATATATAAATTCAGAATTCACGAATATGACAAAATATTATTTTATATATATTAATTGTATAGCTATAATAGTTGTATCAAATGAATAAGGAGATTATAGTGCCTTGAATTTATTAAGTAATGTTTAATTTAGTTCGTTTCGCTCTCTGGAAATGTAAAGAAAAAAAAAAAGATAATTTACAGATAATTTACATATTATTGCTTGAATAAACGTTTAAAAATAGTGCTAGAAGTTGCATAATTAAGGAAATTAAACAGACCTAGGCATTTAAAAAGGCATAGCTAGTGAAATGTGTCTAATAATTTCAAAAAGAAAGAGAATCATTGGTCATAATCAAAATATTCGAGACATTTATTAGGAATACCATTTTCTTAATTAATGCTGCATAGGTTTATCCAGTCTAATCGAAGTGTGCGTCTCTCCCCCGACTTTCCCAACAAAAATCCCACCCCCTCTCAGAAAATACATAAAACTGATATTACTGAGCTATATGTGTTTAAAAGTAGCCTATTAAAATGGTACAATGGCATTGCTCAGTTCAACGTGTTGGGAAATCGGGCATTTTGTCCCGCGTCCGCATTTATTCAACAGTTAATAACTCTTAACATTCAAATGGTAAATATTATTCAGCCAATAAAGTGTAGGTCTATGTACTATATAAATTACAAAGGTTTAATTGGCATCTTTATTTCAAACGACCGGACCGACCGCGACCCAAATATCATTAAAAATATTTTTGGATGACTCGTAACCGCAGGCACCCGCTCATTTTGGATCAGCCCGCGCATCACTGCAAGGGACATATTTTTTAGTCTCGCTCCCGCAAGTTTCTGTCCCACTCCTGCAGAAATATATGTTATTTCGTCCTGCTCCCGTCCGTGACATTCATGTTTTGTCCCACTTCCACCCGCAGTGCAGGTCATTACTTCATCTCTTGGCTGCATGAAACAAACGTTGCGCTAATGTAGAGGTAAAGACAATCAGCTTTATAGTAACAAACTTGCGCGTGCCTAATGTATGACACTCTTGTATATCAGAGTCGTACATTAGGCACGCATAAGTCCGCTATTGAATCACAAACTATTCATGCTTTCGGGGCACTGATCCATAGATCCACATTTTTTCGTGAAATTTTAAAATATTTGTGTAGTTGTCAAAATTAATTTCCTGCGAGTGTTTTATAATAGATGTTCACCCCTAGAGGAGGATCTTGTGAGTGTCAGTGGGGTTTATTCACGTATTTGCTGTATTTTTCATTTGTATTTATATTTTGTAATGGATACAAACAGTAGATATTCAGTCAGTCCAGTTTAAATGACAGGTGCACTTACTTAAGAAAAAGTAATCTGAAGTTGTAAAGTCTGAATTAAAGATTTCAGGAGCTTTAAATCTGTGTGTGTGTATGTGTGTATAGGGTACGATTTACCGAGGGGGATTTCCCCCCCTCTGGTCTATGCATCCCTGCCTCTGCTTAATTATTTTTATCCACGGTGTGGATAATACGTCCCGCTAACCCGCTCCTACGTCCCGATCTAAATCAAATTATTCGCGATACGCGCTTTAAAGTGGTCTAAATCAAATGATTTCCCATACGCGCTTGAAGTTGAACGTTCTGAATCAAATGATTCGCGATCCGATTGGAGCGCTTCGAAACAGTGAATCTTTTTGCGACGCAGTGGTTCACTGATTCGGAGTTTCCAAAAAGCTCCGTTGATACCTTGCTCACTTTCTCTATAAAATCTATTTGTTGTTTGAAAATAAATCATTACTATTAATAGACCTAACTAAGGATGTTTTTATTAAATTGTGATCACATAATACATCCAAGATGTAGGCGACTTTGTTTCCTCAGCAGAACACAAACAAAGATTTTTAACGAAAACCGGTGCAGTCTGCCAGCCAAATAATGGCAGTAGATGGGCACCAAACCTTTAAAAGTAAACAAAAACATGCACAGACAAATCCAAATTACACCCTGTGACTCGTGACGATACATTGATGTCCTAAGACACGAAACGATCGTTTTTTGTGAGAAACTGAACAGTATTTATATAAATGTAAAAAATATGTAAAAAACCTTTGATACACAGTCACGTCCATCTCTCCTGAGCACGAGCTCATCATCCGGCTCGTGACGTGTAAACGCGCTCTGGCGTAGTATACGCAAACGCCGTAAGCGATCTGTGGCATGTATACAACACTCGTTGTTTACACAGAGCACAGAGATTGTGGGTATAGCGGCTATTCAAAATGGTAATTACTTGTGCTTATCCTGATTGTTTAAACCGATTTAAAGCTAAAAGATTACGTTTGCTTGTGCAAACTCATCCGGGACGTTTCACTGATTTTCCCTTACGGCGTTTGCGTATTTTACGTGATGCTAAAGTGCCTGATGCTAAAGTCGTGCTCATGACAGATGGACGTGGCTGTGTATCGAAGGTAAAAAATGATATAAATACTGTTCAGTTTCTCGCAAAAACGATCGTTTCGTGTCTTAGGACATCAGTGTATCGTCACGAGTCGCAGAGTGTAATTTGGATTTGTCTGTGCATGTTTTTGTTTACTTTTAAAGGTCTGGTGCCCATCCACGTCCATTATTTGGCTGGCAGACTGCACCGGTTTTCGTTAAAAATCTTTGTTTGTGTTTTTCTGAGGAAACAAAGTTACCTACATCTTGGATGCCCTGGGGGAAAGCAGATAAACATCAAATTTTCATTTTTGGGTGAACTATCCCTTTAAGAAGACAGAGGTTTTTAAAAGTGATTCTGTTTTAAACTTCAGAAGCACAAACAGCTGAAAACTTAGCAAGTTCAGTTTGGGAAATCCGTTTAAAGTACATTTCAACTGATTTAAAACTCAGATTTAAAGATTTGTTGGAGTCATTACTCAAAACATGTTTACAGACATCTCTGCAATGAACGTTTTCTCTAGTGGTAAAAAATTAATGTGGGGGCAGTCGTGGCCTAATGGTTAGAGAGTCGGACTTGTAACCCAAAGGTTGCGGGTTCGAGTCTCAGGTCTGGCAAGGCACAAAACCTCCAACTGGGCACCCCCCAGGCTGGAAACCGGATATAAAATTTACAAATGCCCGTGCCCAGTCTTAAGGGAAAATAAGGTGGATAAATCGCACAGAATTATAATTATAGACATGTTTAGAGCAAAAGAAAAGATGCTCAAACGAAACGATCTATATTGTAAAGGGACTTCTTACCGGCTGCTCTGGGAAATGGCCTCATTGATGGCCTTGTTGACTTGCTCATAGTTGTAGTTCTGATCTCCAGCGTGTTTCCACATATGCGATTTGAGAGATGGTGGGTGGCTGCACACGTAACCACACAACGAGCACCTGTAGCACAGAATGAAGATTACGACCCATCTCCACTTCAAGTCAAGTTCTATATACCAGCTCAGTGTTTGTTGCTCACCTGTACTGCTCCAGCAGCTGCATGGCTTGGTGTTCCTGTGGATGTCTCTTCATGTGGCTCTTGAGGCTATTCATATTAGTTGTGGCGAAATCACAGCTGCAGCACCTAGAGGGGTCGAGCAGCACAGGATAAACAATTAGAGTGGCACAAGGCCGCGGTTTGAAAAGAAACCTTCTAGGGCACCTGTCAAGAGGGGTCAGGTGATGTTTGTTTGTGCCGTAATTTGCGTTTTGTGTGTGCGGCCGTGTGTTTGAACGTTTGGAGGGCTGCATTTGAAGAACAATGAAAGGCTGTTTGTAGAGAGGCTGAACTCAAAGCACTGCTTGCAGCAAACGCAATACATCGCAGGTCTTGAATGGATCCTGCAGCTGTGTTAAAAGGACCCTCTCTCTCAGAAGCTCTGTTTGAAATTATCATGGGTGAGCAGAATGTGTCACAACACACAAAGAGACCATAATGGAACCTTGAGGTGTTTATTTGAGCTTGCATGCGATCGGGTGAGTATGTGCGTTTGCCTTAAAAAGGAAAAGATCTGGTTCTTTTATAACATATAAGAGCTTTACACAACGCATAGCCTTATCTTGAGCACCACTGCACCCTTGTGGTCATAACTGGTAATGCTTTCATTTCCAGCCAAATGTAATACAATGCATCTGATTCTTTTTGCCTAGTTCTCCTTGTGTAAGATTTCTAATGTTTTTGAAGAAGTCTCTTCTGCTCACCAATCCTGCATTTATTGGATCCGAAGCACAGCAAAAAGTGAAACTCTGAAATATTTTTACTATTTAAAATAACTGTTTTATAATTGAATATATTTTAAAATGTAATTTATTCCTGTGATTTTAAAGGAACACTCCACTTTTTTTGGAAATAGGCTCATTCTCCAACTCCCCCTGAGTTAATAAGTTGATTTTTACTGTTTTGAAATCCATTCAGCCGTTCTCCTGTTCTGGCGATATCACTTTTAGCATAGCTTAGCATAGATCATTGAATCCTATTAGACCAATAGCATCACGTTCAAAAATGACCAACGAGTTTCCATATTTGTTGTATTTAATACTTGACTCTTCTGTAGTTATATCGTGTACTAAGACCGGTGGAAATGCAAAGCTGTGATTTTCTAGGCTGATAAGATTAGAAACCACACTCCCATTCCGGCGTAATAGTCAAGGAAGTTTGCTGCCGTAATATGGCCGAAGCAGGCGGAGTATTATCAGAAATGAGTTCCCAGCTAGTTTAGCATTTGCACATGTGCTGCGTGGTATTACTGCTCCTGCTTCAGCCTTATTACGGCAGCAAACTTCCTTGACTATTACGCTGGAATGGGAGTGTAGTTCCTAATCGTATCGGCCTAGAAAATTTAAGCTTTGCATTTCCACCGGTCTTAGTACACGATATAACTACAGAAGAGTCAAGTTTTAAATACAACAAATATATATTCATTCTTATATTCAATGAGTATGAACAAAGCAATTTTCCCCAAACCTGTATGGTTTATCAGAGTTGTGGATTCGTCGATGGTTGCGCACCCCAACATACGTGGAGCTGGTGTAGTCACACACATCGCACTTGAAAACACTCTGCTCACCAACCGAATCTGAGGAAAAAAGAGAAATACACAAAAATCAGAAAAACAAAATGAATGTCTTCAAGTTCAAAGTTGTTAAATAACCACCAGCAATGTGGAGAAAAAGCCAGACAGCATACAATTGGCTGAGGGTAGAAATATGCTAATACGGGACAGTCTGTCAGCAGTATGACATCCAATCATCGCTTAAAACCTGCCCCTCCACAATCGACCACAAGCTTGCAATGACCACATCTCAAAATCCTATGTTTATCTTTTTCAATAATCTGTTACAGTCAAATGTGTCAAAATGTGAAAAAAAGATCTGTCGCTTCTTCTGTTCCATCAAGACTATATGTAGAAGGTTCTGGAAAACTGCTTTTGTGTTCCACTGGAGATTTGTTCAGTTCTTACCATCATCTGTTATCTTGGCTGGCTCCTCAATGATTGCTGTGCTTTCAGCGACGTGGGTCAGTGTGCTGCTGATGTTGTCTATCCCATGCCCATCTCTCTCGTGGTTTCTCAGCTGACTCTGAAAGAGGTATTAATAAAACCATCATCAGTGCTTCATAAGGAGGAAGTTTATTAATAAAGCAGAAGGAAGGGAGCGCAGCGCACTCCAATATTAGAAACTCTAGTACGCCAATCTTTTACATGAAGTCAAATTAATACTTGCTCCCCACTCAGAACAGTTGGGACCTCCTTAAATATGTATTGCCCACAAGAACATGCAAAGGTAATTCAATAAAGTTCAAATCAAAGAGATTATGTAGTACTTTTTAAGATATAATTTCAATGATGGTTGTTTTTTATATTTTTACCCAGGTTCTGGTTAGTTTTTCTGCACTCTAAAAAATATTGGGTTATTGTTTTTTTAACCCAAATGCTGGGTTCAGCTTGTTGGGTCATTTTATTGGGTTATTTTTAATATATATATATTTTTTTTTTTACCCAGGTGCTGGGTAGATTTTCTGCACTCTAGAAAATGCTGGGTTATTGTTTTTTTTGTTTTTTTTTTACCCAAATGATGGGTTCAGCTTGTTGGGTCATTTTATTGGGTTATTTTTAATATTTTTTTTACCCAGGTACTGGGTAGTTTTTCTGCAACTAAGCTTCTGGGTTTTTAAAGGAACACTCCACTGTTTTTAGAAATAGGCTCATTTTCCAACTCCCCCCGAGTTAATAAGTTGAGTTTTACCGTTTTGAGATCCATTCAGCCATTCTCCTGTTCTGGCGATATCACTTTTAGCATAGCTTAGCATAGATCATTGAATCCTATTAGACCAATAGCATCGCATTCAAAAATAACCAATATTTGTCCTATTTAAAACTCGACTCTTCTGCAGTTATATCGTGTGCTAAGACCAGCGGAAAATGTAAAGATGCAATTTTCTAGGCCAATAAGATTAGGAACTACACTCCCATTCCGGTGTAATAGTCAAAGAAGTTTGCTGCCGTAATATGGATGCAGCAGGCACAGTAATATCACACAGCGCCTGAAATTAGTTCCCAGCTAGGTAACTTCCAACGAGGAACGCTCCCTGTGCATGCAGTTGGTCACGTTGTGCTGCGTGATATTACGCTGAGCTGCTTCCTTGACTATTACACCGGAATGGGAGTGTAGATCCTAATCTTATCAGCCTAGAAAATCGCATCTTTACATTTTCCGCCGGTCACGGTTATATCAGTACACGATATAACTGCAGAAGAGTCAAGTTTTAAATACCGAAACTCTGTCATTTTTGAACGTGATGCAACTGGTCTAATAGGATTAAATGATCTATGCTAAGCTATGCTAAAAGTGATATCGCCAGAACAGGAGAATGGCTGAATGGATTTCAAAACGCTAAGAATCAACTTATTAACTCGGGGGGAGTTGGAGAATTAGCCTATTTCCAAAAAAAGTGGAGTGTTCCTTTAATGCGTTTTTTTTTTTTTTTTTTTTAATACCCAACCGCTGGTTTTAGCCTGTGTTCAACAAAACAACCCAGCTGCTGAGTGGGGCTTTTTGCGTCCACTACAGGAGAGAGTGGTTCTAAGCGCCGCCGATTTGGTGCACATCTTCATCAAAATAAAAGGTTTGTATACATTTTATTTCATTCATAAAGTCTTTACTGTGTTGTAAGTTATATTATTTTACGCAACGCAACATACAAGGACGAGATGTCAGTCAGCTGCGTCTGCAGGGGTAATTACGCATGACGCTTTCACGACAGGACCACACATGCTTATGAAGCTGCTGACGCCTTCTTTACAATCAGAGAAATGCACATATGCGTCATGGTACTCTCATAATTGTGTGTCAAAGACTAACATAGAAGAGAATTTTTTTTTTTTTTGAATGAAGACATTATTTTTGTTTTCTTTGCGCACGAAAAGTATTCTCATAGCTTCATAAAAGTACAGTTGAACCACTGATGTCACATGGACTATTTTAGCAATGTCCTTACTACCTTTCTGGACCTTGAATGTGTCAGTTGTGTTGCCGTCTATGCAGGGTCAGAAAGCTCTCGAATTTTAACAAAATCATCTTAATTTGTGTTCCGAAGATGAACGAAGGTCTCACGGGTTTGCAATGACATAAGGGTAAGTAATTAATGACAGAATTTTCATTCTTGGTGAACTATCCCTTTAAAAAGTCTCAATACAGGCACATTAGAATGAATTACTTTCTCAATGTTTATTTCCACCAGATAGGCTTGTTTTCTTTCCTCACCTTGTAATGGAACCTCTCTGCGCACTGTTTGCAGTTATACATGCGAGGCTTGAAATGGTGGATCATGTGACGCTCCAGGTCCTTGCTGTCACAGGCTATATGCTCACAGATGGGACACTGGTAGGGCTGTCTTTGTCTATGTACGCGTAGGTGCTGCTTCATGTAACCCTTGTTTCCACTGCTGTACAGACACAGTCGACAGCGGTAGGGCCTTTCGCTCCCAGCAATATATTCCACCAGACCGTCTGTAGTGGAAATGTCTCCAGGCACAGCAGCACCCCCAGAAACTCCACCTCCATGTTGGCTTTGGGCATTGTCCTGCAACTCCTTCAGAATGTCCTCGTCTGAAGTGTTTTGGTCTGAGCGCTCTTGCAGTCGCTCGATGACGGTCAAAAGAGACATGCTGATTCCAGCTTTGGAGGGTCCCTCGACCAGTACATCTCGAGAATCTTTTGAACTCTGGAGGCCAAGGTTAAGAAGAGCACCTGCATCTCCAACTGCAGTAACAAGCTCTTCTGAGGATGCCTTAGGGTTGGTGGTATCAGCAATCTCTATAATTCTCTGGCCCGTGTCGGGGCTTTGAGTACTCTGGTCATGGATACCTTTTGGAGTGATTTTGCTAAGCTCTGTGGCCCTCATGGGCATTGCCACCAATGCCTCAGCTGCTAAAGAATGCAGCCGAAGAGATTCGGAGTAAGTCCTCCTCCGAACCGGTGGCACGTTTTCATCTGAGGGAGAACTTGAAGACACTGACTCTTCCTCCTGGTGTTGATCTTCTCCACTCCAGGTGATAACAACCTCCTCTTTTTGTTTGTAGTATACAGGGAGGTCTTGGCTCTCTAACTCTGCCTCCTCAGAGGCAAGGAGGGTCTTGTCTCCTCCAACTTCTGGGCTAAGTAGAAGAGGTTTGCTTGACACTGGTTCCTCAGCACAGGGAAGGCGTTCCACAATGACGTTGACGTGGCCTGCGCTGTTGCCACTGCAGTTGATAATCTTCTGCGCAGAGGACAGAAGGCTGTCGGAGCTTGCTTGTTGGCTCTCAGTCTCCAACTCCAGCTCCATTTGTGCTTCTGGTGTCACCTGGACCTCCACCAATGGCTCCTCTGGGTCTTTAAGAGAATACATTTGACTAATCACTGGGATTTTGGTCTCTAGTGCTTTCATTTCTTTCTTTTCCCCTTGACACTTTAGTTCAGGTGAAGCACACAGCTCTAGCTGAAGGCTGGAGGAGCCATGAATGGTCTGAGGTTTTCCTCCAACAGCTGCGAGGACTACTATGGTATCCTCTTTACTTGTTGGAACTAAATGAGGACTGGAGCTTTGTACAGTACCAGGACAATCTGTCTCATCTTCAAATATGGGATACGAGCAGTCAACCAGGCCAGCGTGTTTCCACGCATGGGTCTTCAAATTGCGCTGTTGTCTGCATTCATAGTTGCAGATGAGACAACGGTACCTGCCCTGCTCAAAGCTGTACCACTTCTTCGGCGTGGACGTCTTTTCTGATTCCAAGTTGCTCGCCTTCAAAACCGCCATCCTTTGGTGAACACTTCTTGCAGATGCTATACCTTGCTCATCCAGGATGTGTCTGGCATGATCGCCCTCCTCCAGGTGGAGTCTTACATGTGCCACCAGCTCCTCTTGATGGTTTGAAGTGAACTGGCACTCTGAGCACATGAGGATGAGGTCACTGTGCTGCTCGTCATGAAGCAGCAGATGTTCTTTCAACAGCTCCAATGTAGGAGAGATAAATCGGCAAATACTGCACTGGTAGCACGTGACCGTGCGAGTGCCTAAACTCAAAGCCTCCTGTTCGAACGCATGCCCAGGTGTGCTGCTGGATGTTGGGTGGTCGTCCCTTTGTTCTCTGGGTCTCTTACAATGTGTGAGCCCTTCAGTGTTGTCCCTGCTGTCTGGGACAGGTACAGAAGCACAGGTCATCAAGGGTCTCTTTTTCCCAGAAACGGTGCAACGCCTTGGCCGCTTTTCCACAATCTTGCTGAGCTTCTCAATGACCTGAATAAGGGAGTCAGCAGCCTGCTTTTGCTGCTGCCGTTGCTGGTCCTCGGCACCATGAAGACGTCTGTCGGGAATGAAGACAGTATCCTGCTGGCCTCTAGAGTGAGGCACAAGGACAGCAACTCCACTGCTGTCCTCCATTCCTGCAGAATGAATAAAACACATGCAAAAATGTGAATGTGAAAGTAAACAAGAACTTCAAGCTTTCACAAAGTTGAGAAATGCTAGATTGGGAACGGTTTGACAGTCATTTTTAACTGTGTGTGTGTGTGTGTGTGTGTGTGTGTGTGTGTGTGTCAACTGATAGAGGCCCTCCTTACATATTTACAAGAATAGCCATTACTTCACAAACCTATAAATATCGGCCACTAGTTACCATCTAGTAAATCAGTCTAGTTTTTTTTTTTTTTCATGACAGATTAAGCGATTTCTGAAACAAAAATAGACTGTTCTGTGAGAGCTGGTTTTAAGTAATACTTGTTTGATGTGTTACAATATGGTATGACATAGTCCGAAAAATGATATAGATGAATAGATATTTCATCACACAGGCTAATATATGGGCCATTCTATAGAATTGGTCTAAAGTCAGAGTTGGAAATGTCTTGAGAAAATGTGTCTTTTTCCAAAAAAATTGTATGTATGCAAATTGTGTCATATCCAAAGTACACATTTCTGGTAACTGTGCCGTTAATACTCAAATTGTATTTTCATAGATTTTGGAATATGTGTCCTCTCCCCAAATTTGTCACTACCAAAACACAGTAATAATATTTTAAAATTTTGACGTATTAAGATTTAGCTTACATTTAGGTTGTAAATATATATATATATATATATATATATATATATATATATATATATTGCCATTTTATTAACACTTTGTCAAAGGTAAATCCATTATAATTGCATTTTTAACAATATTTCATGTGTGATTTATGAGATGTTGTTTTTTAATTCAATTATTCTTTTTAAAAGGCAAAAAGTTGATCATACTGATTTCAAAGTTAATTAATTCATTTCATTAGTTTGCATACATTGAACCAAAAACTATCATAACATCTTAGTTGATTATTTAGTATACTTTATTTTTGACAAAACATCTGATGTTTCGGTAGTAATAGCACAGTAATGCTTTACTAACCACATCACATTACAGAATTTTAACTTGCATATTAAATCACTACTAAAACATACCAAAATACAAAAAAATGCACACTACAATTTTGTTTATTTCCCCCAAATATGAAGATAATGTGTTGCCTTTTGTCACTACCAAAACAAAGAAGACATGTTTCAGTCGTGACAATTCTATGGGATAACACCCAAAAAACAAAGATGTCACTACCGAACCTCAGCCAAATGTTTTGGTAATGACTGATTTTAGATTACAATTTTAGATACTTTTGAACCTAACTCAAAGATTCTAATCAGCACATGGTTCTGACACTACTAATGATTTTACACAATCTTGCTGAACTTCTCAATGACCTGAATAAGAGAGTCGGCAGCCTGCTTTTGTAATGTGATGTCTAATTAAACATATAAAAACTGCTACGGAATAACTCCCAAAAGTGTGCTCAATTGCAGAAAAAAGGGGTTTGTTAGCATTGTTCTTTAGAAACTTTTAAACACACACAGGAATATTTCCTGATCATACATTTATAGATTTAGTTAAAATCAGTATCGAACAATAAGACATGAAGTTACATAAAGTTTCATAATTTACAAAGAAAAAAATAGATTTTTTTTTTTACTTCATTTTTTTAAAGAATTAAAAAAAATTAGGGGTGGGCATAGATTAATTTTTTTTAATCTAGATTAATCTAGATTAAATCTTGGAATTAATCTAGATTAATCTAGATTAAAATGGCTAATTTGAATTCTGCAGAAGGCATTTTCAGAATGTGTGTGCTACCCAAATAATGACTAAAAGTAAGTCTTCGAGAACGGGCCAGGTGGCGCATTAGACCAGGCGCTCATCTCCTGTTTCCAAAATGCATCACAAACTGCTTGACGATTGCATTTACAACATAATTACCTATACAAACTTGTGTAACCAAGTACTTCTGCGCAAAAGGCTGCACGACGTGCGCGTTGCCGTTAAATACACAGACGCGCACGGGCATGGATTTCTGCGTGCATAGTCTTCCATTAAACTGCGTTGCTTTTAGAAGCGTCAATTCAGTTGTTGCATATAGTTTAATGTCTTTATTTCGGGATTATCAAAGTAAATTATAACTCAAACTTGAGATTTTACTGGGGCACAGCAGATTTTCACTGGGGCACGTGCCCCAGTAAAAAGGGTCTAGCAACGCACCTGCCCTGAAGCGGCTTCATAGCTGCATCCATGTTTGCACGTCTCATTTGATGTGGTAATTTCACAGAAGTTGAAGACTCGTTCTCGCCTCCTACAGTGCAATTCCACTAGGTATACGTCATCCGCGCTAAAATATCAAGGTGAAAGTCATCATAGCTTACGTAGTTTAGACCCAGCTCCCAACCCAACTTTGAGAATAGATTAACGGCGATATTTTTTTTATCGCCCGATAAGAGTCTCACGTTAACGCCGATAACGGCCCACCACTAAAACAAATACTTTTAAAAACAACAATGAGAAAAAATACAAAAATTATTTAAATATCATTTTCATAAGTTGAAATTTAGGGGTTGGGTTTAGGGTTTGGGACAGCCACCTCCTAATTGAAAGTAGCCAATAACTCATGATTTTATATTTATTAAGCCTACTAATATTATATAATATTAATTATAATATTAATATGAAATATTATTGTGGGTTTCAATAGATAATAGAAAGATCTTAATAAACATCAAAGATTTGAGTAATTAAATGCTTAGCTTATGGCTAATTTTGACTTTAGTGCATTTTATTAGTAGTAGTATTAGCGTAATTATTATTATTTTATTAGTAATACTGTTGTTTTTACAGAAACATTTAATGACCAAAAACAATCCAAGTATTACCACCTGCTCATAATTCTGTTTAATATTACAAACATGTACGCATTCATTTTTGTGCATGGTTGACACATTTTAGCTCTAATAATTAAAAACAAAACACACACCTGATGCACCTGAAAACCCAGATTACTGTGTCAGGTATTATTTTGCAATAATGAATGACTGTAACGTCGCTTAGGGATATTTCAAATTCCTAAATTACTTTTAATAGGTCTGACTCATGAGTCGAATTTTCACTTTCTTAAAACATTTGCTAGCACTTCTGCATTTTTGACCTACAGTTAAAAAGGAAGTTATGTAGTACTACGCCGAATCAAAACAAAAACACGTGGGGCATGAACACATGTAAAAGCATGCATTTGTTCTACTGTAACTGATAACAAGCAAGGTTATACATGTTTACAACACAAGAGTGCGAAAATGACATATTTATCATTTTGGGTGAACTTTCCCTTTAAGATAATTTAGGCCTGTATGTTGTATATATTCAAAATTTACACTATTATGGGTTTGTTAAAAAGCAACAAGTAATAGTCAAAAGCAAAAATCGACAAGAGAAACCACGAATGGTGAAGGGGTTAAAAATAAACACCATGTCTCTCTGCGCGACAGTAACGTTACATGAAGACATGAGGAGTTGACGGATGTTTATAGACACAGACCTAATGACAGATCCATAACACGTGCACATCAATCTCGGATAATCGGTGTGAGGTAGTTGAGCTGAAGTTTAGCAGGGTGTGTGTTTAAACAACATGGTGTCCGTGATAACCGTGGAGACGAAACGTGAGAAAGGGACAGGACGTGTCTGACAACAGCAGCACACAGCACACACATGCACATGCACGCTTTACAGTTCAACATGAGCTGTAAAAAACAACAGTGCAGTTTAATAAACAGCTCTGAGTCATGCGACTGTCACAAGCATCCGAACGCTACTTACTGAAGCAGCAGTTATGTCTGATCTTTGGTCTCGAAGCTCGTGATGCGTTGCTTTTTTATTCCTGGGGTGTAAAAGTGCTTCACTCTGGACTCAAAATGGCGAGAATGGAGCGCTGATCACGTGACACGCTGCAGGTCATGTGACCGTGGAAAGTGACATCAGCCAGAAACACCTGCCGCCGCTTGAAGATGACTTTGGAAAGAAGTTCTCACGCTCTACTTTTTGTAATTATTCATTCCTTTACTTTATGCTATGTATGAAGTGCTAATTTAATAATATTGCAAATTGATTGTAGGCTACTTTATTATACGAGAAAAGTATAAGATGGGATAATAGTGATCTGTTAATTTAGTTTATTTGGTAAAAAATATCTAATTTGTTTTTGAATTATTATTATTACTATTATTATTATTAGTAGTAGTAGTAGTATTAAGTGAAAGATAAAGACACTTGAAGATATGCACCCCTATGAACCGAAGCAGAAGAGCGCCATATTCATGCTGATGTTTTTATTATTTAGTTCAATTAATATCATAATTATTGTTAATTAATTCATTATTATTGTTTAGATATACATTTCAAACATATGTTTATTCATCATAACCCAAGGAGATCATTCATACTGAACGCTTATTGCTATTATTATGACAGCTCTTCAATTAAAAATAAAGGCTTAAATATATACAATATGCGTATTTGACTAAAGTGTTATTTAATTACATATATGTCAATAGCCTATGCGCAGATTTTTTTGTTAGTATTAACTGTTGTTCTGCTGTTTGTAATAGAAACCTTCTTTTTGGACCATTAGTTAAAACAGTATTTCGAAACACTGCAGGTGTCATGATGCATGGCCTTCAAAGCTTCATATCTTGACACTGCAAAAGGAAATTGGGCCGTCAGTGCATTCAGTGCCAAAACCACTAGGTGAGAAAGTCTGAGTTTGCATTTTCCATCACTAATTGTTCAACATGCACGCACTGGAAGGATGACACATATAGCAAAGTCACAAATTTTGCTATAGAGTAACTTATAATACAGGTTTTTGTTCCACCAATGAAAATAATTTCAAACAAAGCCATTGCATACAGTAGGTGTGTTTTGTTTCTGAATGATTCAGTATTTATGGAACAAATCACATCTAATGGACACTAATTATCCCATGAAGCCAAGAGGAATTGTCAATAACAGTAAAGCAGCACAACCACATCGGGCCCTGCAGTTGGTTACCCATTTGTAATTGTAGATGGTATGCTATCAGTTCTCTTTTAAAGCGTGTTGGCTATATTGTAGCCTATATTATATAAAAGGGAAATGTATGTATTTTAAAAATAAAATTAATAAAATATATTAAATGTGTTTTAAAAAAGCTGTTTATTGTTTTACATTCTTCAATCTAGAAAATAGTTCTTCTGTGGCATCACTGCAAAAACTCCTTTTGAAAACCTTATTTTTAAGAGTGTAGCAAGCTAACAGGTGAGTTAATTTCACAATATATATCTTTATTCACCAATATAAGTAACGTAAATATAAAAGGCAATTATAGTCATATTTATAAAGTTAATAGAATTGTAAATGTGGACCCATTTGTGCTGGGTGACCTGGTTCACAAAACCACATTTCATACATTCATACCACACACATTCAAACAATATAGAACACACAGTCCCAATGTATATTTTTGTTAAAATGTAGTAACTCAGTGTGTGATTTAAAATCACTAAAAGTCACTAAAACATTTGAATGGATGTTTTAGTGACTCTCTCATAAAGACAGTCACTTGCCACCAACTATAGAGTAACAACTATTTATTGTACAGAAAGAGTCACTGAATAATCCTCACCACTAATACACAGAATTTGTGGGACAAACCAAAAAAATTCCATTGTTGTGGAACTATCCTATCAATGCTCTTGAATTAGATTCAAGGAGCCAAAAATAAGTATATGCCATACACAGAGTGGAAATAAAATAACAATACTAAATAGATCTCAGCTACTAATCATCAGGTCATCCTTAATAAAAATAATGTATGCTTCACTTCCAGAACGAAAATTCTTAATAATTTATTCACCCACATGTCATCCAAGATGTTTATGTCTTTATTTCTTCAGTCAGAAAAAAGTTAAGTTTTTTGAGGAAAACATAGGATTTTCCTCCATAAAATGGACTTCAATGGTGGCCAACGGGTTAACGGTCCAAACTGCAGTTTTAATGCTGCTTCAAAGGACTGTACACGATCCCAGCCGAGGAATAAGGGTCTTGTCTAGTTAAACGATCTGTTATTTTGTAAGAAAAATACAAATTTATATAATTTTTAACCACAAATGCTTGTCTTGCACTGGCTCGACCTTACACATTTCGTAATCAAGCACACATGACAAGCACACAAGGAAAATTACAGATCGTTTCGCTAGACAAGACACTTATTCCTTAGCTGAGATCGTGTAGAGTCCTTTGGGGTTGCACTGAAACTGCAATTTCAAAAGTAATCTGATCAGATTTTGGCCGTCGGATTGGATCAAATCTTGAAAATGGGTTGTTCAAAAGAAAAAAAATGATTCTGAATTTGGATTAGATCACAAAATCCAGACTTGGTTTTGATTTGGATTAAATCCTCAGGTTGTGTTGTTCAAAATATTTAAGATACTTTTGATCCAAAAAACTGGGTTATTTTGATCCCAGCAGAAGGGTAGATTTCAGGAACTTCAAAAAAGTAATACAACTTTGACACTTATTTGTGTAAATGCAGAGCACTACTAATCCAGATTTGGATATCTGAAAAAGTGTGTATCTGGATCAGGGTGATCCAATCCAATTTTGCTTTGAAAAAAAAAAAAAAAAAAGTAAGGATTACCTCATCCTGGATAGAAAACATGGGATTTCCAAATCCAGATCATTCTGATCCAGACTGAACTTTTAAACAACAGGCCCTTGGACCTTCAACTCGTTGGCCACAATTGAAGTCCATTACATGGAGAAAATCCCTGGAATGTTTTCCTCAAAACACTTAATTTCTTTGCAACTGAAGAAAGAACGACACAAACATCTTGGATGACACGGGGATGAGTAAATTATCAGGACATTTTCATTCTGGAAAGCAACTTCTCCTTTAAAGGGGTCATCGGATGCCCATTTTCCACAAGTTCATATGATTCCTTAGGGTCCTAATGAAAAGTCTATACTTTGGTTAAAAATTCTCAATAGTAGTGTACAAAAACACTCTTTTACCTTTTCAAAATCAGCTCTGCAAAACATCAACTCATATTATTGTATGGCCCTTTAAATGCAAATGAGTTCTGCTCGTTCCGCCCCTCTCTGCCTGGGACGTGATGTTTATACTTTAGCTATTTAGCCACGTCTAGCAGCTTTTAGCTACCCTGGAAATCCAGAGGTCTCGCGAGAGCACAATTTGAATTGTCTCTGCAAGACACTCTGGCATCGAGCAATGATGCAGGTTACTGCAATACGTAAGCAATTGTGGGAACCAATCAAATCGGTGTATCTGATGTAGGCGGGCCAGAGGCGAGCTAATCTGATGATGACAGCACTGCGACGTCCGAATCATATAGTAAACTTTGAAAGATCGCTGTCACTACAGATGAACAAGAAGTTGTTTGAAACGGCTTTGGCCGCTACAATGAACGAGTTAGACTTGGCTTTCCATATAAAAGAGGAACAGAAAACCGAAAACTCGAATCGTTCCTTTGCAAGAAGGACGTTTTTTGCTGTTTTGCCGACTGGATACGGCAAGAGTTTAATCAGTTCACAAGGTCACGCTTACATATAATTAGCCGGAGAATAGTAGTGCATGTTTGGCGTGCTGTCCGGTGAAGGGCTCCGAGCTCGGGAGTGGCCCGAACCCAGAGTACGTTACCCCCCAATAGAAGTAGCGAGAACTCGGAGTGATGAGATGGGGTGGTGGAGGTTTACTGATAAACCATCGAGTGAATTGAGGTGAGTCAGCTGTATTTAAACCTATGGCGCTGATTGACTTGTGATGTTTACGCTAAGCATCTGACGCGCTTCTCCCGAACTTTGTTAATGAAACATAATTTAGCTCTGCTGGTAGCTAAGCGTGTATTGTTGTGATTGGTCGTGGCGTTATCCAATTGCGTGCAGTTAGGAGTTTCAAATGCATGCTTGGTGCCGCCCCTCGAGTTAGGCAGTTTTCATTGCTCGATCCCAGACCCTTAATCTTAATAGATTAGGGTCTGGATTTTTCCAGGCTAGCTTTTAGCTGCATTTAGCAGTGAAACTTGCCAACAAGCACATTATTAAGAAAGGCCATTTCCAAAGATGCATAAAAAACCCTTATACTCACTTCTGCTGTGGGTGAAGCTGCATCAGGAACGATTTGCACGAAAATAGACGCATATGTAGATGGGAATCATCGCTTTCATTTTAAAAACAAAAGTAACGTTAAACCTCTGCATCTTCAGCGGCTCAGATGTCAGGAGTAAATGACGACTGCTATGCTCATTATTACATCCAACAACAGAATACCTCAATCGCTCAATCTGAGACATTCTTGTCTTCCTCTGCACCTGAGTCGACACAATGATGATCGGAGCCGGACTGTTTCAGCTCGGTGAGGGCGGGTCTAAGGTAAGGCGCTCATGTCAATCAACTATTGTGGGAGGGGCCTCTGTCGGTGTGCTGTCACAACGACAAGAAGCTGAGAATGACCTGTTTTTAAAAAGGGGATACTACTTTTAAAGATTAAAAAAATATCATTGTAGGGTGGTTATGTACACAAACTGCCAACACACATTAATGTTCAAACAACATGTAAAAGTTAGTTTTGCATCCGATGACCCCTTTAAGAAAATCATGTCATCTCCAACAAACGTGGCATTTTCACAGACCGAATTCAAAGCCAAAAGCTGCTTCATTCATATGCTTGAAAGAAGATGAAATTAAATGGAGTTAGCCACAGTACAGAACATTTAAAAAGTTTTCTTTAAAAAAAACAAACATTTAATGTTCAACAGAACAGTATCAGGACAGCAGATACAAACACATCCACTTTATGTACTGCAAATACACTGAAGTAAAAAATGCAGTAAATATGGGTTTAAAAAAGGTCAGCATTAAAAAAAAAAATCAAAGCACTTGCATTGGTTCACAGGTTTATTTCTCAGTTTTAGTTTTTCAAGTTAACTGTGAATGTGCACAGTTGTGATGGCACCAGCCCTCCAGCTGAGACCAGAGTGTTATTCTGCCTGTGAGCATATCAGTAATCTTACTGATTTACCTGAAAGTTCATGCAAAGTTGCATTATTGGAAACACTTAACAGTTGGACTCACTTTAAAAGTAATTCTGTGAGCAAAATCCTAATAAAAAGTATGCCCCTCGTATGCAATCCAAAACAGCTTCTCATAATGCGGTGCTAAATGGATAAATAGCCAGTGCATCACATCCAAAGAGAATTTAGTCTGCTTTCCAAACAGCAAGCCTTTGTTCTATTGTGTGTGTGATTAGGCCTCTGTCACATATCCCTTGTGCTACAAGTGAAATATGAATTAAATTATCTCCAAAAGAGAGAGAAAGCGAGAGAGTAATAAGAACACATTTGTGGCATCATTTCAGGGCATGCGGAATAAGATTTGGTCTCCAGACTCGGCCCCGGTGATGCACGCTTCCAGAATGGACACAGCTGAGGTCAGTAAGCCGAGAGGAGGGGGCCACTAATGCACGCTTTGGATTTATTGTTTTAATTAAGTGCTACGGCATTTCATCATAAACTGTTTATGGACATAAGTCCACCGGTGCAAGCTATTGTGCGAGCGGGGGGGAGGAAAACAGCTTGTTTGGTTTGAAAACCATTCCAGTCCTCTGTTCTCTATAGCAGCTGTCAAAGTGTTTCATATCTTTGATACATTAAGTATGTTTTGACATGAATCATAGATGACTAACGCACTTATTGCCACAGGTCAGATGTGGCATTGCGCAGCCCCCCGCAATCTCCCAACCACAAATCCTTTCGAATGACTCCAGGTTGTTGTGTTTATTTGTCTGACTCCTCTGTATGTTTTCCAGATGACATGCATGCTGGGGAGTAGATATTGACGGCAGCCTAAATGTGACAGTTGTGTTCGTTGGGTGACGTGCGAGGAAATACAAGTTGTTCTTGCAGCTCCTGGCCAAATTCACCAAAGAGCTGTGACGGAGTAAAGAAATAGCATTGATGTATGATTAAATGTTTTGAAATGACGTGCAGGGGGGCTGGGGTGTAAAAAATATACAGGGTGACTCAATCTATCCGAACCGAGCTACAGTAAATAAACAGGCAGGTCATTCGCCATGCATTATGCATTTAAATTGAGCGGAGTATCAGTGCTTGAGCCCTCTTGTCTGTGTGTTGTGGGCAAATGTAACGCCCCGCCTCGCACCGGCACCGCAGCACTTGGTCAAATGGCACATCTGTCTTGTTCTTTGTGATTTCATTAGCTCTAATATCTGCACTTCCTATTACCCCAGCTGCCTCTCATTCAAAGGCACACAGGCTCGCTTCTCTAATGCAGAGTGACACGCGATATACTTTCACTCACACATTACGCGCTAGCCCGGAGCAAGGCCGCCCGCTCCTTTGAAAATGTTGGAATTAGGTTATTTCGATTGAAGTATTAAAGCAATTCTTCAGTTTAAGCTATTATTTCATAACTTTTTCCTCTCTTTCCCTTTTTTTTTTTTTTTTCAGGCTGCGAGTATGATTGAGAGGGAAACAGCGATTAGGGTTCCCATAACCTCCTTATTATCCTCCCTGCCCAAACAGAGCTCTGAGACTGATGTACTATGTGAAGATGACATGATTATAAGACAACAATCTGTTTCATTTCTCTAATATCTCAACAACACCAGTCCGAAGGCAAGAGATTTTGTGCTGTGATTTTGTCCTTTTCAAAATGTAGTGAAGGTGATGGACAGTTTATTCTTATTGGTGCACTGTACAGTACTTACAAAATATAGTGCCATGGTATTAGCATTTTTTTAACATGGTAGCATAGTAATAACATGTTTTTGAAAACATAGTAATGCCATGGTATTCTTTGAAGTGTGATAGAGTATCATCTAAATCAATATCATGAAGCCATAGACTATTAATGATTCAGTACAATGGTATAAGCTATGTCCATTGAGGTATATATATATATATATATATATATATATATATATATATATATATATATATATATATATATATATTTATATTTCCTTAGGAAATCTATCCGTTAACATTTCCATTCACCTCAATGCTGTTCCTCAACTGCCTCAGGCTTTTAAGAGCCCTCCAGAAATATATGTGTATATACAGTATATTCACAATTTACATTTATTTATTCAGAGTCAGACATATAACTATATATTTTGATTTACTTCTACATATTCAGACTTATATCTATATATTCAGATTCTATATATTCAAAATTTATATTTAAATATTCAGACCTATAACTGTATATTCTCACTTTACTTATATATTCAGATTTACATTGATATATTCACAATTTACATTTACATATTCAGATTTACATCTATATATTCACAATTTATATTTATATATTCAGACTTATAACTGTATATTCTGATTTACTTATATATTAAGATAAATTCTGATTGACATATATTTAGAATTATAACTATTTTCTGATTTACTTTTATATATTCAGGTTTATAACTATATATTTAGATTTACATCTATATATTCACAATTTACATTTATATATTCAGATTTACTACTATATATTCACAATTTATATTTTTATATCCAGACTTATAACTATATATTCTGATTTACTTCTATATATTCAGATTTATGATATATTCAGATTAGCATCTATGTATTCACAATTTACAGTTATATATTCAGATTTACATTGATATATTCACAATTTACATTTACATATTCAGATTTACATCTATATATTCACAATTTATATTTATATATTCAGACTTATAACTGTATATTCTGATTTACTTAAATATTCAGATAAATTCTGATTGACATATATTTAGAATTATAACTATTTTCTGATTTACTTTTATATATTCAGGTTTATAACTATATATTTAGATTTACATCTATATATTCACAATTTACATTTATATATTCTGATTTACTTCTATATATTCAGATTAGCATCTGTGTATTCACAATGTACAGTTATATATTCAGATTTACATCTATATATTTACAATTTATATTTAAATATTCAGACCTATAATTATATATTCTGATTTACTCCTATATATTCACAGTTTACTTATATATTCAGATTTACATCTATATTCACAATTTAGGTTTATATATTCAAACATAACTATATATTCTGATTAACTTGTATATATTCAGACTTATAATGATATATCCTCACATTTATATATTCAGGTTTACATCTTTATATTCACAATTTACATATTCAAAATTACATCTATATATTCACAATTTATATATTCAGACTTATAACAATATGTTCTGATTTACTTCTATATATTCAGACTTATTGCGATATATATTCTTATTTACATGTATATATTCCAGTGTTTAAATATATTTTCTAATTTCTATATTATTCAGACTTATAAATATATATTTAGATTTACATCTATATATTCCAATTTGCATTAATATATTCAGATTTACTTTTATATATAAAAAATGTATATTATGATATACAGGCGTATAACTATATATTCAGATTTACTTCTATATATTAACAATTTACATTATTCATAATTTACATTTACATATTCAGATTTACGTCTATATATTAACAATTGATATTTGTATATTCAGATTTACAACTATATATTCTGATTTACTTCTCTATATTCAGACTTATAATGATATATTCTGATTTACTTCTATATATTCAGACTTATAACTGTATATTCACATTTACTTCTATATATTCACAATTTATATTTATATATTCAGACTTATAACTATACTTTCTAATATACTTATATATATATATATATATATCATTTACATATTCAGGTTTACATCTTTATATTCACAATTTACATTTACATATTCAGATTTACATCTATATATTCACAATTTATATATTCAGACTTATAACAATATATTCTGATTTGCTTCTATATATTCAGATTTATTGCAATATATATTCTGATTTACATGTATATATTCAGATTTATAAATATATTTTCTGATTTACTTCTATGTATTCAGATTTACATCTATATAGTCACAATTTGCATTTATATATATGTGACCCTGGACCACAAAACCAGTCATAAGGGTAAATTTTACAAAACTGAGGTGTATACATCATATGAAAGCTCAATAAATAAGCTTTCTATTGATATATGGTTTGTTAGGATAAGACAATATTTGGCCGAGATACATCTATTTGAATATCTGGAATCTGAGGGTGCAAAAAAATCAAAATACTGAGAAAATCACCTTTAAAGTTCTCCAAATTAAGTTCTTAACAATGCATATTACTAATCAAAAAATTACATTTTGATATATTTATAGTAGGAATTTTACAAAAAATCTTCATGGCACATGATTTCCTAATGATTTTTGGCATAAAAAAATCAATAATTTTGACCCATACAATGTATTTTTGGCTATTGCTACAAATATACCCCAGCGACTTAAGACTGGTTTTGTGGTCCAGGGTCACATATTCAGATTTACTTTTATATATTTAAAATTTGCTTCTATATATTCAGACTTATAACTGTATATTCACATTTACTTCTATATATGCACAATTTACATTAGATTCAGATTTTATGTCATTATTTTCAGTTTGGCTCTTCATAATACATGAATACATTTCAATGTATATATTGAGTGTCACAATACATGACAAGATGTTAATAAAAAAGATTATTTTTGCAGCCATATAGGTGTAATTACAATATATACCAGCAGTGTCAATGCTAACCAGTAAAACCTTGATATTTGGGCTGTACTACATCTCAGGGTTTAGTGAGGGAACTGTATGGGGTTGCCTGAATCATTATTGTTTGATTATTTTAAAATCATAAATTTAAAGTGATTTTAAAATAAAAACAAAATAAATTATTTAAATTAAAAATATAAAATATTTTTTGTTTACCTGCATGTCATGTTACTGTTATTTGTCGTCAGACAACTAAACCAAAAATGCAAATGTGCTTTTTCAATTTTAAAAATCTCAGGAGGTACATCAAGTAAGTTGATGTTTGATTATATTAAAAAATGTTTGGAAAAAAATCTCTGCCATATCTAATGGCTTTACCATTGTTTCACCTCCATGTTGGGTAGTATATAATATTAATTAATAGAAGTGTTGCTGGTGAGTATTTCATTTGTTTAGTTGTTCTAAAAAGTCCAGCCAGTGCATCTCACTGTATTGATATCTTTTTTAATACTAACTGCCTTTATTTCCAAATCCATCTATAAATGTGAAAGAAATGCTGAAGTTGTGTACACACGTCAGTTGTATGTGACGTGTGAATCTTTTATTTCTGCCAAACGGACGTTTCTGTTCAGATTTAACAGTATGATGTTGATAGGTCCCCTAAGGATCCAGTGATCCAAATTCTGCCTCATGGTATCACTCACTCCATCCCAACTGACACAAACATCGCATCACTCAACTGCCGTACATGTCATGTTCAAAACTACAACAACAGTAGTGCCTGTCTCCCTTTCTGTCACCCTGCCACCATCATCACATCTCACAAATCCACAGTGGCATTGCCTTCTCGTGGAGTGTTGCTCTCTCTCTGCCACTCACTGCCTCAGACGGCAGGTTTACTTCCAATCCTTTAAATTCAACAGAAAGAAAAAAGCATTCTTGTAGTCAAAAGGTCAAGACGGCATTTTATAAAAGCAAAATAGCAATAATTTGAATATCTTTAAACTAAACTGTAAATCTCACTTCACTGAGTGAATCTGTAGTTTTGAAAGCGTCCAGTGGGTGGCGATATAGGTCTACGAGTGTGGCATCAGCTCTTGCTCTGTCCAGCCGTGACAAGCCCAGATTGGGATTCATTTATCTCCTCTTTGGTCCAAACACAAGAACACCTCTGTATTTAGTTCAGCGTTACTCGCACAATAACACATAGAATTTGTGTGCCACGAGAGGTCAAAGGAAGACAAAGCTATATTGTTTTCTCTTTTTTTCGTTCTCTTATTTTCTGTTTTTCCCGTGGTAAATTGATGTGATCCATCTGACCATGTGACTCCTAGAACACACTCCCCGTGTGACCACTGAGGGCTAGAATTGCATTGTGGGTCTTTAGGCAATAAGGGACAATGTATGTCTTCCATTTTGCCTAGGAGAACAAACAAAACGTCAAACCGAACCCCCCTCCCTTTCTCATTTTTTTCCCTCTCCCATACCTGCACTCTAAAATATGTCCTAGTCAGTTGGGGAAATGTCGGTTTGCGTACTGGTCTTGGTTGAGAAAACATTTTCAGCTCGCCGCTGGTCCCTCTGACTCCATTATTCAGCCTCCCTGTAAGATTTCCTTTTCTATAGCAGCTATAACAAGTGTGTTTGGATTGCCTCTACTTGTCTTTCACGCTCTGTCTCTTGTAGGATAAAGAATATGGCTTTGTTGCTATTTTTTCTACCTCAAAATTTCACATTTAACATGTTACGTGCTTCTTTGTAAATATTTATTAGCGATTTCTGAGTGAAAAAAAAAAAATACATGCTTTGATTGTCAGTCAAATGACCTCTAAAACAAATGGTACAAAATAAAAGGAATACATTTAGCTTTTTATGTATTTATTTTCATCCTAAATGCCTAATTCACATAGTTACGTAGCCATGTTACAGTTTGATTTGATCGTTCAGGCATAAAACGCCATATATTTCTTTAGGTGGTAAAATTAATTACTTATTGATCGGTACTGTGTTGGACGAAATGAAATAAATAACGCAATGAATAGCGCTGAGTCTCTGCACAGGTGTCTGTAATAATACTTGCATTCATGGCATTATGCTTAGCACTTTCTATTCCTCAGCAGTCATTAATATGGAGCTTAAGGGAGTGTGTAGCCAGCGGGTTTGCTGGCTGACCCAAGCCTGAGTTCAACTGAAAGCGTGTTAGTGACAAATTGTAACCATATGCCATACAGCCACAGGGCTCTGGCCACAGTTGGCCTCTAACGACCGATCTTGGACCAGGTTTTGGTGTAGGGCCTCCTGTAATCTTAATCAATATGGGAGAAAAGCACTTAAACTGGTCGGGGATCTGCTGACATGAACACAAAGTGCTCCATGGTTTTTTTCAGACCCCCAAAGGTCCTAGGCTTTTAGAGAAGGGATGTTTAGGCTAAAAACACTTCCGTACAGTGAATTTAGTGGGAGGTGTAACAGATCTAAATCTAAATTAACTCAATTATGTCTCACTTTCACATGCAGATACTCACAAATAAGAACGTTTGTAAAAAGCGCAGCTTTTCTAAAGTAATGAATGCAGGTGTGTAATGGCGACTCTGACTGAAACTTATGCACTAATTGAACATTTCTTGCAAAATCTTCTTAAATACATATCATTAAGACATCAAAACAAGTCTGGCCAGCTCATAAACATTTATTTATAGCAAATTATGGCCTACTGTATCAAGCTAACAACATGCAGCAACTAAGATTTACACACAACATTCCCGACATTTATTACATTTACTTAAGCTATTCAGCTGAGCACTTTTTTTTTGCACAAACCTGATCTTTTTTATAGATTACACTTTATGATAAAATATGTTGCATTAAAAACATTCTGTGTGTTTTTGTTTTTGTGATTTATGGTCTCTATAAAATGTGTTTATTAGACTGGTGGATGTAATTAAATGCTGGAGTTTTAAGTGCAATATTCACCTAATGTAACGAAATAATGTGTGAAGATATGGGCTTGTAAAAGGGAATTATGACACAAGTCAAGGTGTCAGTGTTTTCTCTGTGATAAATCCGTCGGTTAAATAGATGCCTGGACATCCAAAACGACGCACCCTTTGTACTTCATAACAGATATGCAACTATTAGATGCACTTTTGTTGTTTATTATCGGCATCAATGAGATTCAAAGATTTTAAAATGCTGTTTAAAAATGGGAAAGCTCATATAGTAGCTTTGGAACAGTGTGTGCATACTGTATACACACAACACAGTGTTATATATACACAGTTTGAAAGAAATTAAGGTTGGTAAGATTTAGATTTTTGTAAGGTTTTGAAAGAAGCACTTACACTCTTAAAAATAATGATGCTTTAAAAGGTTATTCACAGCGATGCCACGGAAGAACCATTTTTGGTTCCACAAAGAACCATTCAGTCAAAGGTTCTTTAAAGAACCATCTCTTTGTTACCTTTTTATAATCTGAAGAACCTTCTTTCGTGAAACAGAAAGGTTCGTTAGATGTTAAAGGTTCTTTATGGAGCCATTTAGACAAAAAAAGGTTCTTCTATGGCATCGTGAAGCACCTTTATTTTTAAGATTGTATGCTCACCAAGTCTGTATGGTAAAAATGTATTCATGTAATGGCAAAGCCGAATTTCCAGCAGCCATTATTCCAATATCTTCTTTCTTATGGTACTTTGATACACATATTTGAAATAGAATTTTAGTTTTTATAGATTTAAATCATCCATGCCAATTCAACGTATTTATTTCCTATTTTATTTCCTTCGAAAAACATCTATAATGTAGGCCTATATACAGTAGATGTGTTACAGTCAGACTTAATATGCTGACTGCGTGTAGTGTGTGCTCCTCGAATAGATCTTGTAGAGCCCCGCTGCTTTATTCACTTTAAACAGGCTCTGCTGTTTTGGGTAAGGAGCACAGCGTGTCTCAGGGCCCACACAAACAGATGTTTACTCTGTAAAATCTCAAAGCCAATCCTGCGGGTTGTCAAGGCCAGATATATTTATGGACAAGGGCGGCACGCAATCTCGAAGCCTTTGTCCACAAGTGAAGAAAATATGGTTTCAGTTGGTGCTTTCTGGCACCTACCGAAAGTAATGATTGATTATGGGCAGAGAGAGCCCTCTGTACTAATTTCATCATTGCTGACAAAATAAATAAATAAAAGAAAAAAAGGCCACATGAAATGTTGTTTTCCAGTGTCTATCTTGTTGGGTTATTTTCTCTATTTCTTTATTTTGTGAGAGTGTCAGGGAAAATTAATGTAATTAACTCACCCTGAGGCAGAGTGTTGCACTTGAAGTTTGTCACCCTGAAATTCTGTTATCTTGGAATGAAGGCGAAAAACACAATCCCCCTCTCTGCTGTTATTTTTTCCCTCTCATATTGAATTTTTGCTCAGTGCTTGAATGTCTTGAAGAGGCACCGATGTCGCTGTCAGAGCTTCTGCTCTCATTTGGGCTGGAGAAGGCGACGCGTGCGTCAGCTCGGCTGAAATCAGCGCTAATACGTCTTAATGAGTAACGCTGACTGTCGCTCATGATTTGCAGTAAATATTTTCAGCGCTACTTCGTCCTTTGCTTAACGTCTCTCTGGCGGAAGGAATCAAACAAACCATAAGTATCATCGGCACACGAACCCGAGTTATTTTGGGTGTCCGGCGGAGAAGATTCATCAGCAGATGCACTCTTGATGTTTGTCAAATGATCAGGAACTAGTCCTCCATATCACATCATAAAGCACAGAACTGTCCTGCAGCAACCTCTGAAGTGACAAAACAAAGTGTCGAACATACCAGTGTTGTCTGTAAATATTTAAACTACACAAAGCATATTTTACTTTGAAGGTCCCAGGCACACAACTATATGACAAATGACTGCACGCTGCATAATGTTTCTCTAGCACATTAGTGCAAGTGGAGACGCAGACCTGGAATCAAACTCAGCAGGAAGGTAGATCTTTAGGAACAGGACTGAATACATTATACTCTGGATTTCGTTATAAGTGCTGCCAAACTTAGGAGGAAATTGCACATTCTGAAGCAGCTGGATCTTTCTGTTGTACATGTAGCCGTGACCTTGTTCCTCTGCTTTTTGTGTTCAAGTCCATTAGCCTGCGTCACCACCACACAACTGCCATTCACTGTAACCCTAAACCTTTAATGCACATGGTAAAGGAGTGCAACATGATTACATTAAGAGCTGGACTGGGCCAGCATGACCTCTAGCTGAACCAATGACCTCTCTGTCCAGGCTTTGTCAGATGCTGTGATTATCTTAATTTGACATCAGCTCTCTAAAATGACTAACATTACCAGCAATACTAGCATTAATAGAGCTCACAGAGCTCTGTGTAAAAAGTGTTAACCTGCAATGTTACGTTAAAGGGATAGTTCACCTAAAACGGAACATTCTGTCATTATTTACTTATTCCTGTGTTGTTCCCAACCTGTATGACTTTCTTCTATTAAACATAAACAAAGGTTCTGTAAGTTAATGTTAATTAATGCTATGAGCAACACATTTGTTATTGTATTCATCTTTGACGTTAGCTAATAAAAATGCAACTGTTGAAATTAAAGGAATAATTCTCACAAAAATGAAAATCCTGTCATTAATTACTCACCCTCATGTCGTTCCAAAGCCGTAAGACCTTTGTTAATCTTCGGAACACAAATTAAGATATTTTTGATGAAATCCGAGAGCTCTCTATAGAGAGCAACTATCACGTTCAAGGCCCAGAAAGGTAATAAGGACATTAAAATAGTCCATGTGACATCAGTGGTTCAACCGTAATGTTACGAAGCTACGAGAATACTTTTTGAGTGCAAAGAAAACAAAAATAACAATTTCTTCTCTTCCCTGTCAGTTTTCAATGTCAAAACTCCAACATCACACGAATAGGCTACACCATGTTACTCTCTTGAACGCGCATCAAAGACTGACACGAAAGAGAAGAAACCGTTATTTTTGTTTTCGTTGTGCACTAAAAGTTTTCTTGTACCTTTATTAAATAATGGTTGAACCATTGTCTCATGGACTATTTTAATAATGTCTTTACAACCTTCCTGGGCCTCGAACTTGTCAGTTGCGTCGCTGTCTATGCGAGGTCAAAAATCTCTCGTATTTCATCAAAAATATCTTAATTTGTGTTCTGAAGATAAACAAAGGTCTTACGGGTTTGGAACGACCTGAGGGTGAGTAATTAATAACAGGATTTTTGTTTTTGGGTGAACTATTCCTTTTAACATGTCAGATGTCGATAACAATTGAGATTAATAAATGGTTTAGAAATGTTTTTATTGTTAGTTTATGTAATCTAATATCAAACATGTCTAAAAGAAAGTCAAACAAGTTTGGAATGACAAAAGATTGGAATTTTCATTTTGGGTGAACTATCCCTTTAAAAAAATATATTTTCTTATCTAAATAAACTTAGTTTTAGAATGAACTAATCCTATTTATGTGATGTGATCTAAAATGTTTAATTCATGTTTAAGAAATGAATTTATTTTTAGGTTAACATTTACATTTTTTTCAGTGCACTAATTGATAGATGCTGTTCCAAAATACATACATTTAAGTTAGTAATTGGTGCGTTAAATTTCATTAATTATCATTTAATATAAAGGAGTGCGACATAAGGACAGCATTACCTTCCTTTGAAAATGAGCACTATTTCAGCAGGATTTCATTGATCACTGTTCTAGTCTGACAAAGCACTGATGAAGGCCGATACATCATAGCCAGAGATGAATTCATGCAGGGCCTTAAAGGACTATAAACCTCAGAGGCTTATTTGAGGCCAACCTTGTTCTAACCTTTGACCCCTGAGGCTGCATACCTGACCACACATCCTGACCCTCACTCCATCCGCCACTGTGGTGTATATACCATTTCAATTCAGCCAGTCTCTTGCGGGCTTTAAAATAGCACTGTGTGTAATTACACTATAGCAAAGGCAATATGTAGGGCACTGCCTAACTACAGGCTTTAAGTTTAATTAGCACTTAATTACCGACATTGCTTAACTGGTTATCCAGGAGGACTAGCAGGCATTAGCAGTGTGGAGATGAGAAGATATGGAGAAAATATGGTGATGCAAAACTGCGGTCCTACCATTAATGCTGGAGCTCTGGAGAAACAGTATTGTCTGTGCGGCGATTTAATGAATTTGTTATGTGTGGGTGAGCGGTATGGATTTACACAGAAAAATATATTTCATTTCATTTGTGGAGGCATAACTAGGAGGCATTATTTTAAGGTGTTGGTCAGTGCCTCACACCAGCATATGAGAAGTGTAAGTGTGTGTTATATGATACTGGAGGCTGAATGATGGGAGTGTGTGGGTGTGAGCGGCAAAAGAAAGACAAAAGGGGCGCAGGACTGAATGTCATCCTGAAAATAATATAAATTAATTGGCTGGAGAAAATCAGAGAGGAAAATCTGCCCTCCTAGTAATTAGGTTCCAGATTAGTAATGACTGGATTCAGAAAAAAAAAGCAGTTTCCCCATTTAATTTTTTATCTTTTTGGTGAGACTTAATTTGTCGTGAAAAAATGTATTTTTAAAGGGCACCTAAACCTTGGTTTTAATTGGGGTGAGTGGACAGGCTACAAAGCATTGTTGGATTTGTACTGATGCTGCTTGTGTGTATCATTTTTTTTCTGAGAATGAGAATTTTCTGTGTATTAAACTAAAAGTAATTTGTTTAATAATACAGAAAAAAGAAAACAACTTTCAGGCATATGATTTTGAGAATGATTAGGATAGATCAGTGGTTATAATATTTACCACAAAAAATAGAATAAAAATATTTTACGTTTTTTTTATTGTTTTTATTTTATGCATTGTATAGGCATTTATATAAATGTGACCCTGGACCACAAAACCAGTCTTAAGTCGCTGGGGTATATTTGTAGCAATAGCCAAAAATACATTGTATGGGTCAACATTTTTTATTTTTCTTTTATGCCAAAAATCATTAAGAAATTAAGTAAAGTTATTTTTTTGATTGATTTGAAGATTTTTTGTAAAATTCCTACTGTAAACATATTAAAATGTAATTTTTGATTTGTAATATGCATTGTTAAGAACCTAATTTGGACAACTTTAAAGGTGATTTTCTCAGTCTTTTAGATTTTTTTGCATCCTCAGATTTCTGATTTCAAATAGATGTATCTCAGTCAAATATTGTCCTATCCTAACAAACCATACATCAATAGAAAGCTTATTTATTGATTTATCATATGATGTATAAAGTTTTGTCAAATTTAACCTTATGACTGGTTTTGTGGTCCAGGGTCACAAATGTACTTTAAATAACTAATTATATTTTTAAATTATGTAGCCCACTTCTTTTTCACAGTATATCATTACAACGTCAAATATGTGACCCTGGACCACAAAAGCAAGTCTAAGTCTTAAGTAGCACGGGTATATTTGTAGCAGTAGCTAAAAATACATTGTATGGGTAAAAAATTATTGATTTTTTAAGCCAAAAATGATTAAGATATTAAGTAAAGATCATGTTCCATGAAGATATTATGTACATTTTCTACCATAAATATATCAAGACTTAATTTTTAATTAGTAATATGCATTGCTAAGAACTTCATTTGGACAACTTTAAAGGTAATTTTCTCAATATTTTCATTTTTTTGCACCCTCAGATTCCCGAAGTTCAAATAGTTGTATCACGGCCAAATATTCTCCTATCATAACAAACTATACATCAATAGAAAGCTTATTTATTCATTTTATTTATTCATTTAATATATAAAAATCTCAATAAAAAAAAAGACCCTTGTGACTGGTTTTGTGGTCCAGAGTCACATTTGACACACATTTGACACAACTGTGAAAGTATATATATATTTAAGAAATAACAAATCATTTGAATATATTTTTTTTTACCATGTTAACTTTTTGAATTGTTTAGAATGAGTAAGAAATGGGGGTAAAGATGGGATAAAATAATGAAAACCAGTACACACACACATACATATATATATATATATATATATATATATATATATATATATATATATATATATATATATATATATACACATCACTGTCTAATATTCCAGTAAAAAAAAAGAAGAAAAAAGAAATATAATTGTAAAATACTGTATAAAATTGCACAATATGTTAACATTTTTTTTTCATTCCATTGGCAGGTTTTCACATGGAGGCTAGCCTTGATAAATGTAGTAATATTTATGCACTGCTTGTGCTTGTGAACACCACTGACATGATTTCTATGACGTTTTATGCTGACACACACATTTTAAGTCCTTAACCCTGTAGAAGGCTGTTTTTGTAGGCTACTAACCAGAATTAACGGTAGGCTAAAGCAAGTATCTATCTACGATTTCAGTAAGAGGAAATACAAAAAGACAGTTAACGGTGTATAGTTGTTAACAGACATTTTTGAAAAAAAGTATTCATGTCATATTTTCCGGCTTCAAGCTTACCTCTTCCAGTCAGTACCGCAGAGTACCAACAGATGGCGCTCTCTGTCATATATCTCTCATTCGGTCCTCCATGCTGCCTGAGAGAGTCTCACAACACGCCAATGTTTGATTCGCAGAATGTAAGTCTTCGTTTCCACACTTTCCCTGCCATCGCCCGCCAAATTCACACCACTCCTTTACGTTTCAGGTGACTGGAACCATATAGAACTGACACATTATAGGACAAACACCATTCAATAGGTGATGACACATTTGCATACAGGTCTTTAAAAACATATGCAGGTATCTGCTTTGACTAGTATGTCACCACAGTGTTTGACAAGCATGTGTGCTCCAACTTTTACACAGGCACTCAAATTATTCCACATCTCTCTTTCACAGCGTTGATCAAATTCCAACAAAGATAACACATGTACCATTGTTCATATTCAAATGAAAGGCCTGTAAAACATTTCATAGCATTTGTCCCTGCTTATTTGGATCGACGCTTTCTAGGTTTTGTGATGGCAGTTAATCAGATCCTGTTAAAATCATCAGGGAATGCTCAATTTAACCAAACGGAGGGGAAAGAAGAATTTGTTGTGAAGAAAAAGTGATATTTTTCTTTTTGTCTGCCTCAGTCGCCCCCTTTTCTCTTTCGATTTCTCCAGCCATTCAAACATTAGCATTTAGATGTGCTTAATTTGGCGTCCTTGCTCTAGTGAAAACAGAGACCTGGCAGGCAGGTGACACTTACATAACTTTAATCAGCCTCTTCATCAGAGGAAAAGGGGAGTGGGCGAGAGAGAAAGAGTGAAAGAGGGAGAAAATGGCTTCAGTGGTTGAAAAAAAGATAGAAGAAAAGCTTCTGATGTAGCACTTGAAAGTAATGGTAAACATTTGACATCCTGCAACTTGGCTGTCAATAAAAGCCAGGCATGCCGTTTGATGTCTGCTGGCGGATCATAAATGGTTAAAGTCGCGGCGCGCTCTCCATTGCCTTGTAGACCTCCGTTTGTCAATCATCTCGTACTACACCTCACCAAGAATGCCAACTAATAGCACTTTGTTGTGGCAGGCACAAGGCACACAGTGAGAAACTTGCTCTGATTAAGGCTTTGCGTTCACATCTGCAAATATAAAGAGACCTTTTCTTGAAATGTCTGGGAAGCTAGTGGCTAACCGTAGTTTTCTTTCACATGCTTTCAAACTGACGTGCTCACTTTCTTTCTGTTCATGTCATGATATATATATTTTTTGCCTGAAGTAAAAACAAACTAAAGGAGTCATCAAGTCCTTCCTGTTATAAGGTGAATTAAAAGCTGTTTTTCTTTAATATAACATAAAAGTGAAACATTACTGCCCAGACATGGCTCGTGAATACTTAATGTACAGTAGTCGACATTTGAAGTGGATCAAAACCTTTCATCAAAGTTGTCTTAAAACCAAAACAATACCCGTTCTTGTCTTAGGACAACTTTAATTAACTTTTTTGATCTATTTCAAATGTTGACTACTATAGTTCTCAGTTGTGTCTCAGATATTTCTCTTCGAGAATAGACGTGATTTAGACACTGTTGAAAGAAATATATGTGATCCATGACAAGTCATAAGGGTCATTCCTAAATCTAAATAAGCTTTCCATTGATGTATGGTTTGTTAGGATAGGACAATATTTGACCGAGATACACTATTTAAATATCTGGATTCTGAGGGTGCAAAAAAAATAAAAAATATTGAGAAAATCGCCTTTAAAGTTGTCCAAATGAAGTTCTTAGCAATGCTTATTACTAATAAAAAAATGAGTTTTCATATATTTACTGTAGGAAATGTACATAATATCTTTATGGAACATGATCTGTACTTAATATCCGAATGATTTTTGGCATTAAAGAAAAATTTGTAATTTTGACCCATTCAATGTATTTTTGGCTATTGCTACAAATTTACCCATGCTACATAAGACTGGTTTTGTGGTTAAAATGAATATAGGTAATACCATATAACAGGAAATCTGTTCTTTTTAAAGAAATGTTTGTTCAAAGTTAAGTCCCTGACATTTATACAGACTATTTCTTGTGACATTGTTGAGAAAAAAAGTTGAGAAAAAAACTGTAGGAGAGAACATTTTCTCATTGTATGAGATTACTAGGATCTGTTTCTAAGAAGAAAAACAACTTAAAAGCAGGAGTCTCTATTTGTCCTTTATTAACTTTATAATCTTTTAGATAATTTTGTACAGATTAATTTTTTTCACATCTTCCTCAAATTTAGTACTTAAAAACTTTCATACTTCTTTAAGTTATGCAGTCTGAGTAAACAAACAAAAAAATTGACTTAATTTGATCAGTCTAAAGGTCATTGTACACTGAGTGCAAAATGTCCGAAATTTTTGAATAAAAAAAAAATAAGGATGACCTAATGTTTACACACCGCCTTTAACATTTTCGTCCGTCATAAAAAAATAATAATAATTGGATCGGGTTAAAATTTCAGTGTTTCTAGCATCCAAAAAAACCCATACAGAAATTTCAGACTCGGATTGGAAGGACCTTAAGTGGCCATGGAAAAAAAAAAATCCTGTCACGAATCATGGTGGTTTGCAGTCAAAATTGACCTACCATAGGAAATGAATGGGATTTAGCAGCTTAGAAGGGATAAATAAAATCTACAAAAAAACTAAAATCCCCTCAACAGTGGATAAAATGTATTCTTACTACTTCAGGGAAGTTTGTGTTCAAAATCGACTGCAAACAACCATGGTGCAATCTTTTTCAAATAGCATAGGATCTTCATGCTGTCTCACAATTTAGTATGGTTGTTGTTTAGAGTAGCTGTATAACCACAACTACCATCCCAGTCTTTTTTTTTTAAATGGTCAAATGTTCACCTAAATATATGAAGCGATTAAGCTTCTTCTCGTCTGAAACAACAGTGTGATAATGTTGTGGGTGTGATACTGTATGTGTGATATCTCGCTCGAGTGTCTCAGGGAACAGGGCTTCCATATTCACAGATGCAGGAGAGGACAGATAAGCTGAGTGCATCCCCCACATTAATTGAGAATGATGGAGAAAGGGGGAGAAGATTGAAGGGGGAAAGACAAGGAATGATAACCTGGACTTGCCTTCATGCATTCATTGAGAGAATTAGAGAGGGACAGAAAAGAGGAAAGAGCGGCAGAAATGTGGCATCTCTGCTGAAATGCCGCTTATGTCGATAAGTCGTTGACTTTGATTGACTGCCTTGTTTAGATTGCTTCTGTTCTACTGCTGGTGCAAAGATCTCTTCCTAATTCTTTTGGTAAAACACATAAGCAAGCAATCATTTTGCCTAAGGCAGTTACTTCAAGCTCAAGGCTTCATGATGTGATCAATAATAGATATCATCTTGTCATATTATCTCGGGTGTTTTTGATATTGAGAAGGGTGGTTTTAGTTTTATTTTGTAACTCATAGAAACTTCCCTCAACTGTTTTTTTTTCCCTCCCTTTTTGTCCTTGTTAATCTTAATATATATGTGCATGTGTGTATGTAACAGGGTGTATATATATGAATGAATGGGTCAAGTTTCAGAATTTAATATGTGTATTAATTATAAATTCAAATATTTTATTCTACAAATATTCATCCTTTCCACAACTAGTTTGTGCTGAATGCAGTGTAATCAGACTTAGTCATTAATATGTTTATACAAAACTGAAAAAAAGCACAAATGTCAGTGCATGTCACACTATCTCTAAGGCCTAAAAAACACCTTAGTCCCCAGAGGTTTAATTATTTTAATCCAGAATAAACATTGCACATTGTCACACTCTCAAAAACTCAAAAAACACAGTTTAACAAAAGCAATCCAAAGCAGAGGTTGGTAAACCTAGATTTTGTCTGGTCCTGCACTTGATCCAGACCCTCTATATTGTCATTCAGTTTGCTTCTCCATTTTGGGGGGCTCTCTTTCTCTCTATCTTCTGCTGATCAGGGAAGATTGATGTCTCTGTTTGTGTCCCCGGCTCTTTCTTTATAACGGCCTTATGAGTCGGCTGGCCGGCCGATAGTGGAGGCCCATTTGAGTTATGTCCCCAGATGGCTGAAGCAGGCCGAGCCAATGGGTTTTCACCCACCCTTAGCCTCCGCCAAAAACAAAGAAATCAAGACAAAAATGTGGAGAAAATGGGCACGAAATGAAATATTGGCAGCAAGATGGCCGCCAGGCATCCTTACAGAGTGCTGTGCTTTTTCGGTGAAGTGAAGGTAGAAGTGTTTGTTGTATCAAAACAATGCCTTTTTTCTTTTATGTTTGGAATAGCGGTAGCTACATTTTTTGTAAATAAGCTTTAGTGGGATTTTAAAGGAATATTCCACCTAAAAATAAAAATGATCATCATATACTCACACTTTTAAAAATAAAGGCTTCAAAGGGGTGTTTTTACAGTGATTTTTGGTTCCTCAAAGAACCTTACAGTGAACAGTTCTGAAATGAACCATTTTGAAAAACATTTAAAAAATTTTTAAAGAGCCTTTTTCAACTATAAAGAACCTTTTCTGCATTTGAAAAGTTTCATGGAACCATCAATGCCAATAAAGAACCTTTATTTTTTAAGAGTGAACCCTGATGTTATTCCAAACCATTTCTTTTTGTAGAACATAAATTGTTAGTTGTTTTGGTTTAGTATTACATGACAATACAAACCACAAAACTCATGATGTTTGATTTGCTAGAGCCAATGAGGTTTGACATTAGTTGACGTTTAATGTTCGTTTTGCCATACTTGATGTATTCTGTGTATGTTTTCATTGTTCAGTGATTTGAGAGCTAGTCAGGACATCGGTAAAATAGTCCATGTGACATCAGTGGTTCAACCGTAATGTTATGAAGCTACCAAAATACATTTGTATGCAAAAAAACAAAAATAGCAACTTTATTTGCACCTTCACGAGAGTACCACGGCAAATTGCATTTTTGTTTTCTTTGTACACAAAAAGTATTCTCGTAGCTTCATAAAATTATGGTTGAACCACCGATTTCACATGGACTATTTTAATTATTTCCTTACTACCTTTTTGAGCCTTGAACGTTGTATTACTGTTGCTGTCTATGCGAGGTCAGAAAGCTCTTGGATTTCATCAAAAATATCTTAATTTGTGTTCTAAAGATGAACAGAGGTCTTGCAGGTTTAGAAAGACATGAGGGTGAGTAAATAATGACAGAATTTTCATTTTTGGGTGAACTATCTCTTTAAGTAAATGAATGTGCCAGTCGAGTCATATATGTACTTTTATTGAAACATTCGTCATACAGGTTTGGTACAACAATTTCATTTTTGGGTGAACTAACCATTTGATTCCCGAAATATGAAGGTATAAGATGCAGGTTTTCATCTTTCCTTTGACACATTGAGGCAGTGAGAAGAAATCTGTAGTTGCTTTGGGTGGTAGAGTGCCTACAAGCTATTTTGAGATGCCAAATAATTAGGAAAGTTTGTGTGACCTGTTTTTCCATTGGTGGCCTCTTCATAGGATCCAAGAGAAGAATTTCTGTCCTCCTTTATGGTGTGCGTTTGTGTCTGCGTATATAAGTGCGTATGTATGCACAAAAAAGAGTGAGATGGCGTGCATCTCTGCCAGTTTCTGTTCATGATGAATATGCGGTGTGCGCATGCACTCTCTGTGTGGTCATAATTTTTGTAGCGTACGGTGCAGGATAATTGCACGGTGGACTTCGCAGTCCATGCGTGCCCATGCATCTACGTGAGTATGTGTGCAGTGCTCTGTGTATCTCTCTGTCTCAGAGATGCCATTGTTTAGCCTCTGGAGGTTTCATTAAGGCCTTGGTGTTCTGAGGTAAAAAGTCATTCATCTCTCCTGTTGCAAAGTGCCAGCACCACTCTTTGTCCCTCTCCCTCTCTCTGTCTCTCTCTTTTTACTCTCTGTTCTCGTTCCCACTCCCTCCGTCCCTTCCCAGCATCCACCACTCTGAGATGGGAAATAAAAAGAGGGATCAGACAGACCACTATGGCCTGTTTGATGTGTGGCAGACTGACTTGTCTAATGAACCCAACGTCTTGCCTCCACGTTTTTCCAAACGCTCATTAATTAGCCCTGTCAAAACTCCCTCCTGCCCTCTTTTTTTTTCAGGAGGGGGGATGGCTTCAAGAGCTTGAGTGGGATACCGTTAATTAAAAATATATCAGATAAAGACCCACGAGTGCTAATCGTGATGCATTAACCCTTGGTTACTGACAGCGAGAGTTGAACCGAGCCATCCAAAGCTAGATGATCCCTTTTGTCCTAAAGTTCCAACGCATTGAAGTTTCCGAGGCTGGCAAAAAGAGAAACAGCTTTGATTTAATTGCATATGTTCCATTATCCCGGCCCTAACGAGAAGACTTGACAGTGCTTTCAAATGTTTTCATGAGTGGAGGCTGTGCGTTATGAAAAGAAGCGCAGATCTCCAGTGACAGAAGCGAAAGCGTGCGGAGGAAAAGCCAAGTCAGCTCGTGAGCGCACCGGATCGGTGAGGCCGGCTCAGGTTGTTCGGTGTCGGGCATCTCGGTCTTATCCGCTATACGCTTTTGTTCTGCTGATAGAAGGAATATTAATAACTCGCTGCTGCTGCTTGTTTGAGTTGCTGTATGCTGGTCGCTGTCAGCTTGTGGAGCACACATTCCCTCTCTTGGCCTAGTCACCGTTGCATGTTCATATCAGTTTGATCGTTTAAATAATTTGGAGGTAATCATGTGCTTCCTCGGAGTCTTAAGTTGGGGGTTGGGGTGAGCAATGGGAAGCCGGGCAGGACCAGGACTTGTTCCAGCATGTTCTCCGGCTCTCTGGAGTGGAGAGAGCTGCGGAAAGAGACAAATGGGGACGGAGGGGCCAGAAGCTGGCCCAGGCCTTCCCATGCAGAACTCTAATTAATTTTGTGCTGTGTTTGAGAATGGATTGTGGTCATTGCTGTTTCTAATTTGTCATCCGTTTCATTCAGCCCCCTCCCTCTGCCCGGCTCTTAAGAGTAATGGTCACGCGTGTGCTGTACACATGTGTTAGCATGAATCAGACACACTCGTGCGTGTTGCTAGATTGGGTCTTTTGCATGTATCCGCGTTTAACGTTTAAGCGTTGGCATGGCATTTAAAGCTGTAAATGTCTCGGAGATATCTAATTATACGTAGGATTTTGTGTTGTGCCCAAAACTGACCGGTCATAAATGTTTAATGAAAACAGGTACAATAAATTACATACGGAAAGACTAGCAAAAGCTTTTCAAAGGGAAAGGGAGGGGGTGTCTTTCAGTCCCTTTATTTCCCTGCACACCTGCTGTTTTTTGTGCATGAATGAGGCTAATGTCACTTTAAGAAAGCTTGTCAGGCTCCGAATGAGTAAAATTAATGAATTTGATTATAGCTTTGTCTAATAGCTTGTGTATCAGCGTTTCCTGTTTTTAATCACTACTGCTAAAGCTTACAGCCCAGGGGCACGTTTTTAATTCTTCCTCTCTTCTCAAGCCCTACTAACAAAAGAGAAAGAAAAATAATAATTGTTTGGTTCAGATTTAATAACAAGCAATAAAAACCAACCAACCACATTTTACCATTTTGCTATTCAATCTCCTTGCCGTGCTAATATTAGACATTTTTGTTCCCTTATGTTTCTTTCTTTTTTCTTTCTTTTTTCTGGATTACAATTGAGGATATTGAACATTTTCCTCAGATAAATATTTCAGTTTGCTTATGAAAGGGAGAGAAGGTTGTCACATGAATATGGAATGATATTTCCTTCATGCTTCATTATCATCGGCCGCTTTTTGTAATGACAGCCCAGGCGATAGAATATTTACGGGAGGCTTTTTTTCGGTGGCCATTTAGCCTCAGCGTTAGTTCTGAAGGGCACCTGCTTCCTCTGCCTGCTTGTCCTCTTATAACTCAGCAACTGACTGGAAGAGACACTTTTTGTAAAGGCGTATTTTCTATCTCTGCCTGTCCATGATGTCTTTTTTATTGAAAGATGTACAGTGGAGTTGAGTGGCTCTTTTATGTAGGTTTTGTTTTCTCCATACAAAATCGCAGCGAAGAAAATGTGTGTGTGTGTGTGTGTGTGTGTGTGTGTGTGTGTGTGTGTGTGTGTGTGTGTGTGTGTGTGTGTGTGTGAAAGAGAGAGAAGTAACTAACTTATATCTAAAAAGAGAGTTTAGATATAATACTTACCTTATCCACAACAGGTCTAAAAGTGACTTAAACATAACTTTTTAGTTGCCAGATCACAGAATTAGTTGATGAAGGGTGTGTAATGTGTTTACCTTTCAATAACAGTCTGTTATGTTGTGATGAAGACATTTTAGTATAGACTATAACAATTTGTTCTGTTGATGTGTAATTTCTATTCATGCAAAATAAATATCACTGTTTTGTAAGACTGGTTTTTCCTCTTAAAAATCTTAAAATATTGTGTTGACATTACAGTCCCAAACAGTATATTCAATCTTACAATTCAGACCTCACCATGCTGAACAATGACCATTAATAGTTTGTTAGTTGTAAAAAGTTTGAAAAGTTTTTAGAGTATTGTTTATTAAAACAAACCACTCTTGTTTATTTAAAATGAACCCCGGGTATTAAGACATGTACAGTATGTCACAAAAGTGAGTACACCCCTCACATTTCAGCAACCATTTTAGAATATTTTCTCAAGGGACATTACTATAGAAATGAAACTTGGATATATTTTAGAGTAGTCAATGTGCAGCTTGTATAGCAGTATAGATTTATTGTCCCTGAAAATTACTCAACATACAGCCATTATTGTCAAAATAGCTGGCAACAAATGTGAGTAACACCCTAAGTGATCTTATCCAAAGTGTCAATATATTGTGTTAGCACCAATGTTACAAGACATATTGTGCAAGATACAGTTTTCTAGGTACTCCTCACCAGGGCATCGCCACACATGCTGGACACCATCTGAGCCAAACAAGTTTATCTTATAGTCTCATCAGACCACAGGACATGGTTCCAGTAATTCATGCTCTTGGACAGGTTGTCTTCAGCAAACTGTTTGCGGGCTTTCTTGCGAGCCTGCTTCAGACGAGGCTTCCTTCTGGGACGATGCCTATGCGACGGCGTATGGTCTGAGCACTGAAAAGCTGACCTTCTTCTTCTGCAACCTTTAAAGCAATATTGGCAGCACTCATGCATCTGTTTTTTTTTTATGGTAGGTTCTGGACTTGATGCACAGAACGAGTGCTCAACTTCGTTGATTTACCCTTGCAAAGCCTGTTCCGAATGAAACCCATCATGGAAAACCTCTGTATGACCCTGACCACTGTAGTGTAACTCGGTTTTAGGGTGTTACTGAACCTCTAATAGCCTTGGCCATCTTTGTGGAGAGCAACAATTCTAATTCTCAAATCCTCAGAGAGTTCTTTGCCATGAAATTCCATGTTGAACATCCAGTGGTCAGTATGAAAGAATTGTACTTAAAGTACCTAAATGTTAACAGCTCTAATACAAGATACATGACTTTGTATGGTCCTGTCAAGCACACAAAAACATCATGAATAGGACATGTGACTTTGCATGATTAAACAACATACTGCTATCACTTAGGGTGTATTACTTTTGTTGCCAGCTATTTTGACAATAATGGCTGTATGTTGAATGGTTTTCAGAGGATAGTAAATCTATACTGCCATACAAGCTGCACATTGACTACTCTAAAATATAGTTTCATTACTATACTATTGTCACATGAGAAGATATACTAAAATGGTTGCTGAAATGCGAGGGGTGTACTCACTTTTGTGAGATACTGTGTGACTTTATATAACATAAATGATGTCTCTTATTGAAATGCGTAGTAGAAAGCCCACGAAAGATTGATGTTATTAGAAAAATCCACATCGTTTTATACATATTTTGGACCATTATTTTGATGAGATAAAATGGTTGCACTCTGTGAGCTACTGGTGCTACCTATTGCTATTTTTACTGCAACACAACTCGGAAAGAAAATATTGATCCCGATGACCACAGCTACTGAGAGAGCTTACAGGTGGTGACGGATATAAGCTAAGGCTTAAACCAAATGCTGTACCGTCGAAACGGCACTGATATTGACTGAAATCCGTGCTGAGAAACTCCTTCAGTGTCTGCGGCATCTGGCGTTTCTTGTCTCTGCCGTTTGTAAGCTCCTTCAGTAGCTGTGGCTAAAAGGCATCTGGGATAAAGTGGAGGGAACAAAGACGTGGGTCTTTAGGAAGTTTTATTCCTCTACAGGCATCTTCCTATTTTTTTCTCCTCTTCCTATCTCTAGGAAAGCAGTGAAGATTTAGGCCCAATCCCAATTCTATTTTCTACCCCTTCGCCTACCCCTCGCCCCTTCCCCTTGTCCCTTGAAACAAAGTGTAAAGGGGAAGGGCTAAAATATTTCCCCTAAGAAATGGGACACCACTACAACACTGTGATACGTCATCATACGTTGTCGCTAGTTCCTAATGTTACGTCAGAGGACATGCGCAGATGTTTATCACTCATTCCAAGATGTCAAAATGTTGTCATGTTGCAAAAAGTACAAATGTACGGTGTATGCACCGTTCATTCACATGTGGCCGTAAGCAAAACAAACAACGCATTATCACATGCGCGGCAAATTGCTAATCAGTGTAGTGGTGCCTGGAGAAGTATATATGCTTCATTTGTGAATTTCGTTTTCAACTTTCTTTTTGAACGCGTTCGTTTTCTGGATCCTTGGACTAAAATGTTTACAGGGGTTCACTTGTTTAAGAAATTTCTGATCGTAAAAATCAGCTTCTTTTTATTTGTAAGGTATCGTTTTTATTATTATGTACTGATTTAAATTACTGGTGCGGTGAGCGGGCGCAGGTGCATTAGGCACAATCATTAAATACATTTCAAAACAAGCCGGCTCCAAGGTCCTGACTGCATCATCACTGCCTTTATTGGGTGTTTTGAGCGAATATTTACATTTATTCACATGACTGGATGTGGTGGACTGCCATGATTTTGGCGAATGCAGGACACTGAATAATGCGCATCAGAGGGGATTTAAAAAGTGGAAGTGTGTTACACCGTATACGTTACCTGCGTACACCATCCACTACACCACCGTTGCAAATTGCCGTGCCACTGGTCTTTCATGTTTCTAACATGCAGTCAAGTGTATATGACATAAAAATATATTTTGTAATATCGTGCAATCAGTGCTATCTGCTAGCAAACTTTAGCGATTTTTTTGCAAACGTTTATTTACAAAACAACACCATAAACACAAACACAAGATTGAAGGTAATATACATATAATGAAACATTGTCATGAAAATCCTTATTAAAGGCAAAAATTACTTATATTTACGAGTCTGCTTGCTCGAGTGAGCAGCCATGTTGGAAATTTCTCTTAGCCCTTCGTTTGAAGTGAGGTCCTGAAAAATCTTTGTTTGGAGGGCTATCTGGCCCTTCCCCTTACCCCTACCCCTCCAACCAAAAGAGAAATGAGACACCCCTACCCCTTCACGTGAACGCGCCAAACGGAGGGGTAGGGCTAAGTGTAGGGGTAAGGGGTAGAATTGGGATTGAGCCTTACATTGCTTCTTTTGTTCCTCTTTGACTGGAAATTACAACCAAAAGCCGCAGAATGTGGCATCATATCAGTGTTTTATTTACTGAGTTTTGTATTCTGGGTTGTTTTGGGGTAAAAATGGCATGAAATAACAGCAGTAGCTCACCAAGTGCAACCATTTCATGTCATCGAAATAATGGCACCCCCCATAGTCCAAAATATGTATAAAATGATGTGGATTTTTTAAATAACACAAATCTTTCTTGGGTTTTCTACATATTTTAGTAGACATCATTTACGTTATATTAAGCCATACAAGTCTTAATACCCGGGGTTCGCTTTAACAAAACTTAATGTACATTTAATTACATATGAACATATGCACAAGTTGTCATATGAACAAGTATTTAGACTGATTCAGTCTCATAAACCATAAGTACATGAGGGAGGCATTTGTAACAACCTTAGCAACCTTTGTATTCTCATTTAGCCACTTGTTAGCAACTACCTCAAGCCAAGTAAAAGCTTTAAAAAAATCACAATGGGGTATTACCGATGTATTTTATGTTGTAGAATAAAATGTGAAGATTTCTTGAGCTTATGTTAACAACACATTTTCTTTCAGACATTTAACCAAAAACCCTTAAAAAAACACACTTTTTGGAACATTAGTCCTAAAATTCAAAAACGTTTTGGGGTTTTGGCCCACAAAATCTTGCCTTCCCTGCAACAGTCTATTGCGATGTTTTTTTTATAAATGATTTACTCATGCACATGCATTTTTATGTATGTATCTATGTATGTATGTATTTAAAATTTTACAATGACACGAAACAACAATATCTTTTCTCTAATGACGTGTGCACCGACACAAGGGCGGGACAATAACCTCCCCTCCAGCAACCTGTCCGCATTAGATTGCAGCTATTAGGAAACAACAACAATCCGTTCAATTCTCTATGGACCAAATCATGTACCACACTGCATTTTTCTCATTTGAGCTGCTTTACTTAAATACATGTCACAATAGGGATAAAAAAAGATGATTGCATCTGTTCAATGTCAACTTTGTTAAAAAAAAAGTCACATGGAACTATTTTAGTTGCAGACTGAAGCCCTGCACAACTCACATTGCACAGCACCTCTTGATTTATGTTCAGTATTAAATGTCTTCTGCAGACAAATACCTAGTGGACTTTCCAGTGTCATGGCACATCAACTAAATGATCAAAGCTGTTTGTTTCAATGTGTATCAAATATAGAAACTTTTTCTTAGAAGTTGAGTTTGATTTGGCCATCTGACATTAACATCTAATTGGCTTGCATTCAGGGTAGGGTTTAAAGCAAGCCACTAGAATAAACTTAGAGATGGATTCCCAGAGTTTTGCACCTTCTTTTAGGTCATTTGTGTGTGCTCGAATCATACTTGTAACCTTTCCCCTTCATTCCACTCTTTTATGGACAGACATACTTTGAAGCATCGTATTTTTGCAGGAGCACTTTCTGAAACATTGTTGAGCTTTATTTATCCTCACCGCCTCCTACCTGGCTCTCTCCATCGCAATATTTGCTGCTCTCAACCTGGGACACGAGCCTAGCTCAATCCCTCAGGGTCAGCGTGTTTCTGACTGTGTGTGAGTGAGAAAGAGACTGAGAGGACGTGGGAAGATGGGAGAGTGTGTAGGTAAAAATGCCAAAGGTGTCTCCATGAAAAAGAAGAGCTAGAGTGGAAGTAGATGGGTGCTTGTGTAAGGTGATGTGTGTGTGTGTGTGTGTGTGTGTGGGTCTCCGTAAGTGCACATACATCACTCACGCTCTCCATCCCACAAAAATGCCATCTGACATCTCTCTGTCTGATTATGTGGGCACTTTACGGGCATAAATATTAATGCCACTCCATTTTATTCAGGATGTTGGCCTTTCACTGTGATAGGACACAGTCTGCTGTTTAAAATGGTATTTGTGTGTGAGGGTGTGTTTGTGCGAGAGGTTAGGAGAGGGCGGAAATGTCATCATGTGTGGTATACAATTTGGTGCAGTATCTGACACGGCCAATACTTTCAAAATGAACACCATATAGATATAGAGCAAAACTGCTTACAGGCCTTAGCTGTGAAACAAAGAGATTAGGGATGATCTGAGGCTTAAGATACATTGACTTTGGCATCAAGAGAGCAGTGAGATGTGCAATGGGCCAGTGAAGCACTGCAGAGAGAGGCGAAAATAACTCTGCTTTTCAATCACCTGTTTGTGCTCTGCAAAGTGGACTTTACAAATCAGTTTGGCCATTACAAATCTTATGCACCAAGTGGTATAGGAAACAAGTTAACATCAAAAATTCAAAATCAGGAAGCAACAGTGAAATGGAGCTAAAGATGTAGCTTTTTTGTAATCTAGAATAATTCTTTCTACACTGTTTTCTTTGCTGATACAGATGTCATTATTCACACCCTACATTTTAAGGAGAAGTCCAGTCCAGCTTTCTGTGACCACACAGAAAGGAAAAATAGTTACCTTACTGAGACACTAAAATGCTGTGCATGTCATGCTTTTCATTTAATGGATCTAAATTGTGATAAAATGCTTTGGTTTTGAAATCTCCCCTTACCAATGTGACTAGTTTGTCATTGTGTTGTGTTGCAAGTCTGAACGTCACCTCTGAGTGTTTTCACTTACAGTAAGTGATGCATTAAATATGTACTTTGCATGAAAAGTTTTAGTATTGCTACAGCTGCATGTAAATCTAAATTGTAAGTCAGCTGCAAGTCAGTCTTTAACAAAACAACATTTCAATTCAAAAGAATCAGTTCACGTTTTTGTGAACAACATTTTATTTTATTTTAGATGATTGGGAGAAATTATACTATGCTATTTAAAAGTTTGAGGTGAAATGGCATTTAGATGTATTTACACACTGTTTAAAGCAGCTCAGCGGGACATGGAATGTTTTAACCTAATAATGTTTTGATAATGTTGAAGACTGATATTTGAAATGATTTGAAAATAAAATACTTTAAATGTGAAATGAAAACTGCCAGTAGGTGGCAGCAAGTCACTGTTTATAATTGAGTCATTGCGATTGAACCAAACCATTTAAACGGTTGATTAATTCGGGAACGAAACAGTTGCTCAGGGATGCAAACCAGTGCTATGACTGTGTTTGGAATGATTTTTCTTGGCGAAATAGAGCAAAAACAGGAAATATGGTGTCTAAAATGTAAGTCTCTTAATATTAACCATTTACCTTTTTTTTCCATCATATCTTTATATGTGATCATTCTAAATGCATTTGAAGGGTTATTCCACCCCAAAATGAAAATTTTGTCAATAATCAGTTACCCCCATGTCGTTCTAAACCCATAAAAGCTTTGTCTTTATAAAACAATTTAAGATATTTTGGATGAAAACCGGTAGCTTTTTGACTGTCCCATTGACTGCAAGTAAATAGCACTGTCAAGGCCCAGAAAAGTATGAAAGACGTCATGCAGCGCCATTGTGCTTCGAGTGTCCCGTGTTCGAGTGCCAGCTCGTGAACCTTTCCCGATCCTTTCCCCCTTCTCTTTCCCACTTTGTTTCCTGTCTCACTGCTGTTCTATCAATAAAACGCCAAAAAATAAATCTTAAAAAAAAAAATTGTCCATCTGCCATCAGTGGTTCAACCCAAATTTTTCAGAAGCTACGAGAATACTTTTTGTGCGCAAAGAAAACATAAATAACGACTTTATTCAAGAATTTTGTCTCCTCCGCGTCACCGTAGCACCATTTTGAATAGTATTTCCTGGACGCAAACAGCATACACTGTTCTTTGTCAGCTGCAATACACAAATATGTTTTCTCTGTTTATTTACGCTTTGATTCAAAGAAAAACTGCGTATCCACATGATTGAGCTGACAGAGAAAAGTGTATGCTGTTTATGTCCAGGGGATACTCTCCAAAATGGTGCTACGGTGACACGGAGGAGATGATTGTTGAATAAAGTTATTTTTGTTTTCTTTGCGTACAAAAAGTGTTCTCGGAGCTTCGTAAAATTATGGTTGAACCACTGATGGCAGATGGACTATTTTGACAATGTCTTTCATACTTTTCTGGGCCTTGACAGTGCTATTTTATTTGCAGTCAATGGGACAGTCAAAAAGCTCCCGGTTTTCATCCAAAGTATCTTATATTGTGTTCCGAAGACGAACAAAGCTTTTACGGGGTAAGTGATTAATGACAAAATTGTCATTTTTGGGGTGGATTAACCCTTTAAATACACTGAATCATGCAGTAAAAAAACACACTCTAAATGCGTACGTGCACTAGTCTAACCTAACTTACTAGACTTCATCACATAGTGTATGCGTGCACTCTGTAGGTGTTTTATTTGCTCTTTGTGATATACTCCATAATGTCAAATTGCACATTGTTAAAGCAACAATTACAATATTATTGCAGACAATATCGGACACACATATTTTTGCCTTATTTATGAAATCATAGCCTTTTGAAGTTTAATCGTCACATCTGTTCGTCACACAATTTGATCTGATATACTCTTTTATTTATGTATTTTTTAAAGGGATTTTTCCACCTAAAAATGAACATTCTGCCATTAATTACTTACCTTCATGTTGTCCCAAGCCTGTAAGACCTTTGCTTACTTCAGAAAGCAAACTGAGATATTTTTGGTGAAATCTGAGAGCTTTCTGACCCTGCATAGACAGCAAAACAACTACCACATTCAAGGCCCAGATCGCTGACTCCTGCGTCAGCAGCACCACACGTGGCGAAGACTGACACGGAAGAGACAAAATTGTCGAATAAAGTTGTTAGATTTGTTTGCTTTGTGCACAAAAAGTATTCTCATAGCTTCATAACATTACGGTTTAAACACTGATGTCACATGGACTATTCTAATGATGTCCTTATTACTTTTCTAGGCCTTGAACATGGTAGTTGCGTTGGTCAATGCAGGATCAGAAAGCTCTTGGATTCAATCAAAAAGTATCTTAAATTCTGTTCTGAAAATGAACAAAGGTTGTATGGGTTTGGAACTACATGAGGGTGAGTAATTAATGACAGAATTTTCCTTTTTGGGTGAACTATCCCTTTAAACTGGAGCAAGATCATGGAACCTTTATAGACAGCAGAGAAAGTCTTTGTTGACAAAGATTATGCACAGCTTGTGAGCACACTCTGTTAATACGGGATACAGAGCCAAAGCCTTGTAAGGAACCCCTCTTCCTGTGGAGATGGTGTTAAGGTCATAGTGACCTTTCTGTCTCTTTTGCTTGCTCTCCCTTTTTTCCCTCACTCTCTCCCAGTGGAGGGAGTGTACTGCTTATTTACACTCTCCACCCCAGAGTGGTAGTGGATTTTAGGAGACAGGTGTGACCACAAGGCCAGCAAAAATGAGCCAGCAAACAGCTCCACCACCAGGGGGCACCAGTCACAGACACATTTTTAATCCACAGCCGTAAATAACGTGTGTTTTGATTTTGCTGGATCTGTTCATGAATGGTCAGTTCATTCTGCTGTTTAATGAACATGTCAATGACTGACTCTGCAGTACACTGCAGTTTTGTCCTATGTTTGCTGTTTGACTTTTTGCTTTTTGCATTGGTTAACAGTCACCTGTCAACAAAAGTTCAGAAGAATCATGGATCGTTGGATTTTGACCAACAATAATGCTATCTGTCAACATATTCCAGCAATGCTATGCTGAGATAGGGTAGGGTAGGACAGAGTTGTCCAGTCCTACTCTCGGAAGGCCATTGTTCTGGAGAGATTTACTCAAATCCTAATCCAGGTCTTCAGGATCACTAGAAATTTTCAAGTGTGTTGGGAAAAGTTCAAGCTAAACTCTGCAGAACATTGGCCCTCTAGTAAAAGGATTGGACACTCTTGTGGCCTATTTCACAAAAGTGGTTTTCGAGAAGCAAATTGTGCCTACTTTCTTGTGAGAAGTGACTCAGGCTAATGATCTCCTTGTTTCATGTGATTGGCTGTAAGATGCAGATGTCACACTTTCAGGTGCATGCACTCCAAAGTAACCTACCAGTTGGATTTGATAGCCGTGTTGTATGCTTAAAAGTAGCGATCAATGCAAAGATGAAAGCGCAACATAAAATTCTAAAATACACTGTTATATACAAGCTCAACACGCAAAAACAGCAAGACTTTTGGGGATTAAAAACCAGAATTGCGATATGGCTTGATGTGACGATTAAACTACAAAAAAGGCTATGATTTCATTACATAAGGATAAAATATGAGTGCGATATTGTCGTAATTGTTGTTTTAATGACGTTTTGCATCCTTGAACAACACGAATGAACCGACAAGAATCGTTCCTGAATCAGCCTGAATCAACATGAATCAACCGTTTAAATTGTTTGGTTCAATCACAACGACTCAATTATTAACAGTGGCTTTCTGACACCACCTGAAAGTTTTAATTTCACATTTGAAGTATCTTTTTATTTTTAAATCATTTCAAATATCAGTATTCAACGTGTCAAAACATTATATGGTTAAAACATTTCTTGTTCCTCTGAGCTGCTTTAAACATTGTGTGAATACATCTAAATATCACTTCAGATGCAGCTTCTCTGTTTCGTCTGGATTGCAAAGATGAATTTTGTTGATGCTAATTTCATTTGCTAGGTAACAGCCCAAATATAAGAAATTGACTCAAAAGATGATAAATGGCTTTATAAATCTAAAAATACCCATGAAAAGTAAGAATCAGTTTAAACGTATTGTAAAAAAATTTTTTGATCACTGACTACACAGAATATGAACAATATCAAACAATTCAGTAGTCAGTTGTTCATAGTAGTGCTTAACATACCAGCACAATATCATCTAATTATAGTTATTGATAAAATCCCAGTAAATACTGAGATATATTTTTTTATCAGTTTCGCACACCCCCTTATTTATGTTAATTAATATAATAATTTATTGATGATAATAGTTTAAATTCATATACATGTAATAATAATTACTTGTACATTTAAAGACTGAAGTGTGAAGTTTATCATTTTATTAAATTTTGTTTTTGTGAAAACTTGTATCTGAACTGTAAATTATGCTTTTTACAGTCATTTTACAGCTATGTTAGTATAGACATTGCCCTACCCCACTCATATGGTATTCATTTTATTCGCGCAGGTCTTAAAAAAGGTCCTAAAAAGTCTTACATTTGAGTTTAAGTCTTGCAGAAAGCATACTGAAGGAGACGATTCATTCCCCTTGTGTTGTCATTTCTCTTGACGCGCAATTGACGATTCTCTATGAACCGATCAACATTTTGCAGTGAGTCTAGTTTCACCCTTTAGGTACCGAACTACTTTTCAAGCTACCCCAATGGAAGAGTGCATGGAAGGATTAGAAATTTTGGCTCCATTTACAACTTCTGACAATGAAGATGGAAAAATTGCGTATTGTACTGTGCTGAACCTTACCTTTCTGTGGAAACAAGTCTAAAGTTAATCATGAACTCTAGATCAAACCCTGAGTTGTCAGAGAATGTTTATAGCGAGTGTTGTGTAACCGCTGAACCTGATCTAAACAGGTTTGGGTTTCTTTGAGTTTAAGACTAGATTTAGAGTTGACAAAACCAAAGTTTGATGAATTGGCTTTATGTAAAAGGCCACTGGGAAAGGGGTAGTATTTGTTTCAGTGATGTGTAAGCAGTCATCACTGTGACTGACATGAAAAAAAATAAGATCCTAATCAGCTGTGAGGCGGGGTTTTATGCTTAACTGGTTTGGGAAACAAAATCATGCAGTGGAATTCTTTCCCATATCCCAGCTTAACATGCAGTCTCCTGGAAGTAAAGCTTTGTAGTTTAAAACAAATGTTGGGGATCATAAAAGATTTATTTTGTCATTGGACAAAATCTATAATTTTTGATTAGAGGCCTCAACTTTCATGGCACACAGGGATTCCATTCAGGGTGCGGTGGTCATCAGCAGGGAAATGTTGACTTGGCCGAAAACCTTTCATTTGGTTTCAATCTGGCATGGTGTGAGTGATACCAAAGTGCACATAATCATGTAGCAAATCCCTAAGCCCAATTATATAGGGCACTCAAATCAGTACCAAACTAAGTAGCTGACTTTGACTTGGCTGTCTGGAAAGCCATTAAAACAGTAATGGAATGGACCCACTCTTGTGCTGAAAAAAGTATCACCTGAAGCAACCCTGGATAAGCTTTTACCTTTGAACTGACATGAAAGGAACAAAGCAAATGACTAATGCTTAAATAACTGTATTTTTAAAGGAAGACCACCTCTGTGACAGAAGTGTTTTGACCACCCCTGACCCAACCTCTCCCCTGTGGCAGTCTTGCAGCCTTCTCTGCAGGTCATCCTCTCCTCTGAAGACCATCTGTGAAGCATCTCCCTCCATTCATTACAACTGTCCAGGGAGGCTTGGTTTTTCTGGGGCTGCTTCTCCTTGTCTTGTTCCCTTTCCCCATTGTTTGTGTGGGACCCTGGGACGCAACATATCGCAGGTCCAAGACTCTTTCTTCACAGAGTCGCTCTCACAAGTCTTCACCTACCAGATGCTGGCGTCTCAGAGAGATGGAACGACCCTGACACCATTGTTGACCGACGTTAGCAAAAACCCGATCGATTCAACCCGTTTTCCAAAGCATGGGATTTGTTTTGTAAGTCATAAAGGGATATATAGGAGAGGGCGTCGGAGAGACCGAGACACAACAGAATTGAGTATACTTCTCTGGAATGCCCTGGGTTATCAGACTCATTAATCTACATGTCATGGGCAGTGGATGAATAATTGTGTGTGGAATTTATCTGCCAACATGATGCGGAGTTGCTCATCGTCTTCTCCCTGTGCCTGCATCCCACGCTTTGTGCTTGGCCCTTTAATTATTGTATGCTTTGTCTTTGCCGTCCCTGGTCTTCGGGGGAAACGAGGGCTGAAATATGCTATTCCTGCATTTAGAAGGACACTCTATCCTTAGTGTGACACTGATGTTTTCCGAAAACAGGGAGAAGAGGAATCCTAACCTTCTATAGCAAACAAACAAACAACCAAAATTTCAGCATTGTGAATAGAAGTCATAAGTTTCATTACTATTAGGTTTGTAATATTTTGATTGTACATTCCCGTACAAAAGTGTACAGGAATGTACAGTTTGTACGTACATTCCTGTACAGTAGTGGTACCATGGTACAGTAATGTATTTTATTGTAATAACATGGTACTACATTAGTTATTGACCAATTGTATATTTACTTGTCTAAAAATATATTTAATTGTAAAGATGGTAGTAAATTAACATTAAATTAACATAAACAGTGACTTAAAGGAGTAGTTCACTCCCAGAACATAAATTTACATATAATTTTCTTAACCCCTTTGTTATCCAAGATGTTTATGTCTTTCTTTCTTCAGCTGATAAGAAATTATGTTTCTTGAGGAAAACATTTTAGGATTTCTCTCCATATCATGGACTTCAATGGTGCCCCCCATGTTTGAACTTCCAAAATGCAGTTTAAATGCAGCTTCGAAGGGCTCTAAACGATTCCAGCCGAGGAAGAAGGGTCTTATGTAGCAAAACGATCTGTCAGTTTTGAAACAAACTGACTATTTATATATTTTTTAACCTCAAACACTTGTCTTGTCTATGTCCGCCGAAATACTCCCGTCTCGTTTTCTTCCCCAACTTCGAAATTGCCCTACATCGCTGTAGAAGTACCAACTCAGTGTTTACAAAGTGAACATGCAGAGAAGATCAAACACCCTTTGCAAAAAAAGGTAGAACAACGACGTAACGAGATTTTTGAAGTTGAATAAGAAAACAAGATGGGAGTTTTTCAACATACCCTAACTGTATTGACCCAGATTACGTACACTGTGCATCGCAGAGATGAGACAAGATGAGCATTTTAGGTTAAAAGTATACAAATTGTCAATTTGTTTCGAAAATGACCAACCGTTTCGCTAGATAAGACCCTGCTTCCATTTGAAGCTGTTTTTTTAACTGCATTTTGGAACTTGGGGGCACCATTGAAGTGAGATCATTTCTGAAATGTTTTCCTCAAGAAACAATTTCTTTGCAACCGACAAAAGAAAGACATGAACATCTTGGATGACAAAGGGGTGATTAAATTACCTGTACATTTTTGTTTTGGAAGTGAACTTATCCTTTAAAATAATAATTGTTGTTATTATTATCAGTGTTATTATTTTAATAATTTATTTGACTTCATTTTTCACCTTCATTCATGTAGTGCAGTATAGAGTGGACAGAAAGCAATGTGCGAGAGACCACTAGCCGGGATTTGAGCTTGAGTTAACCATCGTGCAAAGTTTATCAGCTCCAAAAACTTAATCACTTAACAACATTTTTTTTTTTTCATAATGTACATGTACTACAAGCAGGGTTGGCAGGTTTTCACAACAAAATTTACACTATTGCAACTCAAAACTGGCACAAAACTAGCCCAACTGCATTTCAGAAGGAGTCCCCGGTAAAAAATAGGGGGGTAAAATACACATTTTTTAGTGGGGTTCCCCTGGTAAAATTCACATTCCAGGGACAAAATATCATGTTATTGGGGTTGCTTCAACCTGCGAACATAAAAGACAGCCCGCAGAAACAGTGTTATAGTAGCTCAATTCTGCGGGAAAACTGCAGACTTGGTAACACTGACTGCAAGGTACAGTCAAACCAAAGATTATTCAGACACCAAGTATAATTTTTGATATTTTTTTTCTAGTGGGTGCAGGACACTGTAGTTAAGTTATGTAAGTCAGGATAGCAAAATAAAGTAAACTGTGACATATACCCAAAAATTCTTCTTGCAGTGGACTACCAGTAAAATTTGGGACCAAAAATTATTCTTACACTTTGACCTGACCATGTTTTACTTAAGTGTGTTTTCTTTAATTGCTAAAGCGACCTTTTTACACCACAGACTGAACAAAATTAAGCATTGCTTGGTTATTGGTCAACAAAGTATTGATAGTTGTGTAAATATTATCATACTAACAGTTATAACAGTTGTTTTGGTTGACTGTAATCCATTACATACCTTTCTATCAAAGTTATCTGACATTATCAAGATTAATTTGTTCTGACACAGTTTAACTATGAGTTCTTGTCATATTTTATTACCATTTTCTAAACTATAGCGAATAACCTGTAAAAATGTGTAAAGGTTTCTAAATAAATTTTGGTTTGACTGTACTAGTAATGCTACCAAAGTATGATTTCCAAATACCATGGCATTACCATGATACTTCATGATGCATTATAGTACTGAATGTGTTGTGAGTGTTATGAAATTCTAAGTGATAGACAGTTCTTAGTCCTCCTTGCTGAAAAATATGGAGCCGTAGTGCCAATGACTTTCAGACGCATCATGCAAACATCTCCCCCAACATTTGTAAACGCCTCCTTGTCTTTGATAGTTCCTCTTTGTTACCTGATACATGGTTTTAGAAGATGAAAAGAGATGAGGCAACATCAAAACACAAACAACAAAGTTGTTGACAATGAAAAGGGAGGGGGAAGACATAACAAACATTGCTTAGGTCTTTTGTGCCTTGCACAACCAAAAGGGAGAGGGGCGAATGAGAGTGAGACTGAAAGAGAGAGAGAAACAGTCAAGCTTTGTTTCTTGTGTTCTCTCAGAAGTGAGAAGAACAAAGAGAGAGAAAGTCTTTAGAGATGAACCTCTCTGTTACGCATAGGAGTGGGCCATGCTTGGAGATAATGACTGCTCTGCCATTTGTACCAGCAGCTGATGTGTCAATAAAAAAAAAAAAGAAATTGAGTGAGAAATACAGCTCACCTGTTTTAACATACCGCAGAAGGACCCGTCTAGTGCTTATACACACACTAGATAAAAGAAAGGCAAATAACAGCTGATTCATCTTTTTTTGCCTTTAATTCTTGCTGCACTTATTCATCTCACCCCAGTGTCACCGTGTCAGTTTCAAATACCCATAATGCTCAGCGCTGCATTTATTCCTTAGCGCTGGTGAAAACCTGAGAAGTGGGAGCAATGGCAACCAGGTCAACCTTCAGATGCCCCTCTCCATCTCAGCCTCTCTCTCCCAGACAAAGAGAAAGAGGCAGTAGGCTGATGTATTTTAAAAAGATTCCCTGACCTGTGGGTGCATGGCTGAGTCTATACTTAATGGACAAGCCATAGTTTTAGAATGTGCTTTGTATAGCAGATTTTTACCAATGCACTATTACATTTAAAGGACACCCACATATACACTCGTGCTTATGGAGGCAACAGAGGGCATCTATGTCAGTCCAAGGTTTTGGCCAAGGTGTAAGGGATAATTCCAGTTCACCTTGGTGAGTCTCTGAGTGAAACGCAATGAAGTTTTGAAGGTCAGAAAATGCTGGTGGTACAGGGGTATTTTCATGTATATGTGTCCGTCTGTTTGCGTGTGTATCCCGAGATGTAGGTGAAGTTGTAGATTGCATGCATCACGGCAGTTTGGAAATAAAATGTAAACCCTACTCTAAACCTAACCAATACTGTTAAAAGGATAGTTCACCCAAAAATGAAAATTCTTCCATTAATGTTCCAAACCCGACCAAACAATCTTCTTCATCTTCAGAACACAAATTAAGATATTTTTTTATTAAATCTTAGAGCTCTGCAAGGGTATGATCAAGGCATAGAAACGTAGTAGAAACATTGTTAAAATAGTCCATGTGACATTAGTGGTTCAGCTGTAATTTTACGTAGCTATGAGAATACTTTTTTGTCTAGAAGAGTCTATGGAGAGTCAGAAAGCTCTCGGATTCCATCAAAAAAGATCTTAATTTGTGCTCCGAAGACAAACGAATGTCTTACGGGTTTGGAACAACATAAGGGTGAGTAATTAATGACAAATAATTTTCCCTTTTTGGTGAACTATTCCTTTAAAGTCTATATAAAGGCTATAATATTTACTTGGTGTTTTTTTTATTCAAATTTGGATGGGTGTTTAATAACACATTTTTCAATCCATGCTTACTGGAAATATGTGCCTCTATACACTTTACTGCAACACCGTAATTACATACCTTACTGCACATTTTGCGGCAGTTTCAAAGTGAAATGTTCAGAGAGTGGCGCTAAAATACACGTTTAATGCTCTAGTGTGTTAGAAATATCCCCTACACCAAACCTAACCCTTAACCTACCCGATAGTGTTAACAAATGAAAAATTAAGATGCATTCGTTGAGGCAGCCATGCTATGTTAACTTCCTTATGCGGATTTGAGCTGTTTTATCAAACCATAGTTTCACAGGGTTGTTACCGGAGCTGTATTGCTTGAGCTACTGAGCAAACCTACTGATTTAGAAAAATCAAGCATATGAAGCTGTATAATTGACGACAACGTTCAAATATATAAGTTTTCAAATCATGCAGGATGTTAAAATTGTTTTGAAGCCAGTAATTGTGTGAAAGTCAGGCTTTAATAATCAAAACTGTGTGTGTAAATTAGTCTTTGTGTGAAAACGAATAAAAGAGGTCAGAGTTTTACTACTTCTTGTTCATTTCAACTGGAAACTGCAATTATTCGTACAAATAGGTACGTGTTTTCAGTTTTGCAGAAGTATATAGAGGCATGTATTTCCAATGAGCCTATGTTGCATTTTTCTGTGGTGTGACAAACTCAGAACACATATTTAATATTGTTTTACAAAGACTTTAACAAAAGCAAATGTGAGATAATTTATCAATTTCTGTAACCGTGCCGTTTAGGTGGCTTCTACAAGTCTTTGAGCTATTTTATTGAGTGTCATAAGTCACGTTTCACAGGACTCATCTAATGCTAAACATTGCAAGTGCAGTTTTGTACCAGGTGAGCTACCAAGCAAGTTTACTATGTCAGAAAAGTCATATGTAGCTGATTGTGAAACAAAGATGTGTTTGTTTTCAGTCATGCACAATGGTAAAAGAATTTAAAGGTCATAACATAAGTGTTTATTAACCTAAAATCTGCCTCATAAGCATAATTTTTGTGAAAAGGAATACAAATTGTTGCTTTTTTACTGCAACTACACTTAAAAATAAAGTTACTTTAAAAGGTTCTTCACAGTGATGCCATTGAAGAACCATTTTTGGTTCCACAAAGTACCATTCAGTCAAAGGTTCATTAAAGAACCGCCTCTTTCTTACCTTTTTATAATCTGAAGAACCTTCTTTTGCCACAAAGAACCTTTTGTGAAACAGAAAGGTTCTTCAGATGTTAAAGGTTCTTTATGGAACCATTTAGACAAAAAAGGTTCTTCTATGGCACCGTGAAGCACCTTTTTTAAGTGTGTAGTGTTCATTTCATCTGGAAACTGCAGTCAGTTGTATGCAGAGTTCAGAAATGAGCATGGGTTGATTGGGTTTGTGTCTTTTACGGTTGCACACATACCAGGACGCAGTGTGTAAGTCACGTAGATGACTTTAAATTGATATAAATCTACAGTACCTCCTAGTTTGGTCTGTGATATTGGTATCCAACTGGCTAGATTTACCTACAGGTGTCAGATTACTCTATCAGCATTGGCGAATGAGCGAAACCTGATCTGATGTCAGTTCAAAAGCCTGTTGAAATCCTTCAGAAAACTGAAAACTATCAGCAGGAAGTTTGTGATTGCTGCTGGAGTCATAGTTGAATAGGTTTGAAATGCTTAATATTCATTTTAAAATGACCATGGTGGCTAACTGCAATTCACAGAGTATCAGAAATCCCATTACTCAAAAGATGCTAGTCACCCCTTAATTCTTTTCTCATGGTGTGTATCATTTTGACACACACTTTGACACCTACAGTTTAAAGCTTTTATTTAAAACAATGTAAAAATATCATTTGAAGCCAAGCCTGTGTGGTGAAATTAAAATGAAAACAAAGCAAGCAATTGTTCAAAATATGGATGCATGGTGTTTAGGGACTGAGCGTTCTTATTGTCTTTAAGAATTAAATCTCCACCCTTAGATCGCAGATCTTTTCTCTAGGCTCCTCAGTATGCGAGGGAGCCAGGGGGCCGTTTAGGGCCTGGGCGGGGTGAGGGCAGAGCCCTTCCAAGCCCCCGGGTGTGTCGCCGCTGTTTATGATGTGCTCGTAATTAAGCGTGTGCTGGGCTGGCATTGAAGTGGACACAGAGGAACTGTAAGGGCTGCAGGAAGATAAATGAGGCCAGCAGATGTAATATCTCTGGACTTATGGGACTGCCCCACTGTTGAAGACTGTCAGGAGTGATTATTAATGTATGATATCCCCACCACTGTAATGAGCACGTAAAAGCAAAGAGCATGGACACACATGTACATTCATGCACTACACACACACATATATGTGCATATGTTGTTTATGGGCTTGAGCAGCCTGACGTGGACATAAAGCCTGTCCCTATTTTGTCAGAATAAACACAGCCGCAATAACTCACAGTTGAACGCCATACCATGATACAAAAAATATCATAGAGAGAGAGGATGTGTTACTGAATTATTTGATATACAGAATCTAATAACTTATTTTAGCATTAGAATAGTGCTTTTAGCAAGTTCACTAATTTTGTTAACACAATTTTGTAGTTATTCTTGTCCTTGTTTGTTTGGAAGTTGTGTTTTTAACATTGTCAATGTCTTTAAAAAACATAAGTTAAGGGTGCATGTTAAAAATCATATTGTAATTGCTTTGACAAGTATTGCAATTGCAATTTTTAAACTGAGATATGATAAACATTTAATATTGTGTTGCTTTGTTAGATATCAAAGATCTAAAATAATAATAAAAAAGACATCATGTTATAAAAAAATCATGTTATAACTGGCTGCAGGGTATATAAACAATACAAACTAGCAAGCAATTCCCTTTGTTTCCAAATTACATGTTTTGTTCATACCTTGCTGCCAATCAAAAGAGATTCATTCTTTAATATGCCTATGAAGATCTTTTGTATTAGGATTTCAATTTCTATGAATGCTTTTGTTTTGAACATTATTTTCACTAAAGAATCCTGCAGAAAAAAGATGTCAATCTCCATTAAGAAAAAAATGTAATTAAATTAAATATTTATTAAATTAAAATTAATCAAATTAAAATAAAATAGATAAACAAACAAACAAGCTGTTGAGCATCAAAATGATTCTGAAGGATCATGTGATACAAGACTGAAGTTCAGCTTTGGCATCACAGAAATACAATTTTAAAATGTATTAAAATTCGAATTCGGAAGAATTTAGAATTCAATTAAAGATAATTAAACTAATAATATTTCACAATATTACAGTTTATACTGTATTTTTGATTGAATAAATGCAGTCTTGGTGAGCATAAGATACTTTTGAATATGTTTTATAACTGCATTAAAATTTATGTTTAATTTATAATTTCTGTACCTTATGGACAATTTGTATTACATTTACATTTCTTGTCTGTTTTCTTTGTTAAAAGTAATGATCTGTTTTCACCCTTAAGTCATAACATTTATATTTGATTCATTATATTTGATATAGTAACTTGAATATAGTAATATTTGGTAAATATAACTCATGAGATGGAGTTGAAGAAATGTGGAAGAAATAGCCAACTTATTGTAAGTTCGGAGTAGAAGAATACAGTCAAATACGTGCTGTTTCTTTTTGAAGCAAGTGAATTCAATAGATAGACATTAATTTCTTGGTTACTACTTACTAAGTGCTTTCAAATCATAACATGGGCTCATAACATAATCATCTAAATGAGTATTTCCATGCAGACTTTTTGGAAACCTGCTCACCCTAATTCCTGGATGTTTTGAAAAGCCAGCCAATCAGATTAAAACTTGTGATTTTGCATGGTGGTTTTCACTGTTGCATGGAGTACTGTTAACACATTCGTACTCCCAGCTCGTCACATATTGACGCTTTGTCAGGTCCCCTTGGTGTCACTTTTTGATGCACAGGGTACCCCTTTAGTGTCACTTTTGATGCACAGGGTACCCCTTTAGTGTCACTTTTGGACGTGTAGTGTACTCCATTGCTTTTAGTTGTTTGCATTATGCGTCACATTCAATGGTTTGCATACATTTATAAAAAAAAATAATAATTTTATATACATTTATACTTTCATAGATATTTTTGAGCACCTAACCACACCCCTACCCTAAACTTACCAACTTCTAAACAATATAAACCATGCAACAGGCAAATAAAAGTACAAATAAAAGTGACAGGTATTTATTGCAAAAACCGAACATAGAAAAGCAGTATAAAAGTATTACAAACAAGTCACGTTGCATTCCAAGTCCTCTGAAACTATACGATATCTTAATGAAAAGAACGCAGTAAATTATAAGGTTTTATTTGCTGAAAATGAATGCACAGCACAGGATCTGAGCTGTACGGCAGATAGAGACGGCGATCGCGTCTGTTCCTCTCAGAAATGAACCCTTTTGCCTCTAAAGACTTGAGATATGAATACTTTTTAAATAAATTGTGACTAGTTGTGTCTGCCTGCTATATCCTGTGTTTTATATTGATAAATGGTTAGGTTTAGGGGTAGGGTTGGGTTAGGTGCTCACAAATGTTTAAACAGTGTAATGTAAATAAAATTGTTGGGACTGTTTACATAAAAAGAAAATCACACCCCAACATATATGCAATAATGGCAAAATTATTTCCAAATACAGTGCTGCTTGAAAGTTTGTGAACCCTTTAGAATTTTTTTTATATTTCTGCATAAATATGACCCAAAACATCAGATTTTTATATAAGTCCTGAAAGTAGACAAAGAGAACCCAATCAAACAAGTGAGAGAAAAATAGTTTCTTTGTCATTTATTTATTGAGAAAAATGATCCAATGTTACATATGTGTGTTACAAAAGTATGTTAATATCTTGGTTAGCATTTAATTCATAGCAGTTATTCTTAGCAGATATGTTTTTTAGTCAGTGCAATACTATCAAATGTCAGTACGTGACCTGTTTTATTCAAAGAGTAGGGATCTATCAAAGTCTGATCATGTTTGTGGAAGTGAATCATGTCACGAACAAAGGAGATTACTGAGGACCTTGGGAAAAGAGTTGATGTTGCTCATTAGGCTAGAAAAGTTTCTAAAACCATCTCTAAAGAGTTTGCAATCCACAAATCCACGCTCTGGCGGATTGTGTACAAATGGAGGAAATACAAGACCACTGTTACCTTCCCGAGAAGTGGTCGACCAAAAAAGATCACTCCAAAGCAGAGCATGTAATAGTCTACGAAGTTGCAAAAGTTCCCAGGATAATTTCTAAGCAACTAAAGGCCTTTCTCAAATTGGCTAATGTTAATGTTCATGAGCCCATCTTCAGGAGAACACTGAGCAACCATGTTATGCATGGCAGTGTTGCAAAAAGAAATCCACTGTTCTCCAAAAAGAAAATTGCTTGCTAAAGATCATGCGGACAAGCCGGAGGAGTATTGGAGAAAGGTTTAATGGATGGATGAAACCAAAATAGAACTTATTGGTTTAATGAGAAGCTGTTATGTTCGGATAAAAGAACACACTGCATTCCGGCTTAAGAATCTTATCTCATCTGTGAAACATGGTGGTGGTAGTATAATGGCTTGGGCCTGTTTTGCTGCATCTTGGCCAGGACAGCCTGCCATTATTTAAACAAAGAATTCTGAATTGTACCAGAAAATTCTAAAGGAAAACTTCAGGACATCTGTTTAAGAACAGAGTCTCAAGAGAACGTAGGTCATGCAGCAAGACAACAACCCCACGCACACAAGTCATTCTACCAAAGAATGTTTAAAGAAGAACAAAGTTAATGTTTAGGAATGGCTGAGTCAAAGTCAAGACCTTAATCCAATTAAAATGTTGTGAAAGGACATAAGCAAGCAGTTCATAGGGTGAAACCCACCAATATCACAGAGTTTAAAAGGGTTCTATTATGCTTTTTAACTTTTTTAATTTTAGCCAGTGTGTGGTGTGTATGCTTGAAAAAAAAAAAAAAAAAAAGACATCTACAAAGTTACAAATCTCAAAGTCTGCTCCAAAGGCAGAAATTTAGGTTTTTTTTATTTTTATTTTTTTAAATCAAGTACTACAACAAACCGCTCCTTTGGACTACAGCGTTTATTTTCCAGATGCTATGATGTCACAACATGGTCCATTAGAATACCACAAAAAATTTTAATCGTTGCCGGGTGGGGAGGGATGAGGTGGGGGATTCGCCTAACTTTAGCAATGTAGCATGGACAGCTGCTTCTGGGATGCTTCAGCAAGCTGCAGGGCGCCCACGTATAAACACGAGCATTGTCTAAAGTGTCCGCAAACTGCTCCGGTAGCCGTGCTGGAGCCACGCAATTGATGTTTGCGGTATAGAGGGTCGAAACACATGTGGAGCCATGGCTGAAGTAAAAGCCTCCTTTAGCGATCTGATGTGTTTTTGTAAGACAAATATCCATATTTTAAATGTAAGAATCACTTTAATCTAGCTTGTGCAATTGTACATAGAACTTGCTGCTTTAGGAAGGGGCATGGCAGTACTGAAACACCGTCTAAGCTGTTGGCCAATTGCAACGCAGTTGGACTGCTAACCAATCACAACACATTTTGTTTTTCGGAAGGCAGACCTTCTTCAAACCCGGAACTAATCAACCCATTTGTGCCAGCCTGGGGAGAAAGCTATTGTAATAATGTAAATTATGTGAAAAAATAATGCGTTTTTCAAACCACCAAGCATGAGAGCATGTTCTAGTGCACCCCAACACAAAATAAAGACTTTGTAAAAGAGCATAATAGGACCCCTTTAAGTGGTTCTACATGAAGGAATGGGCTAAAACTACTACATGTTATTGTGCAGGACTAATAAGCATTTACAAGAAACTTTACCTTCAGTTACTGCAGCAAAAGGGGGTCACACTGAAAGCAAAGATTCACATACTTTTGCAATGCACCGATATGGTGAACGTGATTTCACTGAGTACATGTTCCTGGGGGTAAAAATGTTTTGAAACAACATTTCAATCATCCAATCAGAATTGAGGGATAACTTTTTAGGAAATGTTAGTTTTAGGCTTATGATCACAGTTAGATGCTTCTACACCCTTGTTAACAGGTATTATTTCCCTTTGATTTTAGGAATAAATTATGGTTAGGGTTAGGTTTAGGGGTAGGGATTGGGTTAAGTCTATATTTTTGGACACTAATGTTGATCCAGGATCAACAAAAATCTTAATCCAGGAACATGTCTTACTTGGCAAAATCACGGCGACCGCACAGATATGTAACACTGGATAATTTTTCTCAATAAATAAATGACAAAGAGATTTTTTTCTCTTGTTTGATTGGGTTTTCTGTCTACTTTCAGGACTTGAAGATGAAAATCTGATGATGCTTTGGGTCACATTTATGCAGAAATATAGAAAATTCACAAACTTTCAAGCAGCACTGTGTGTAATTTAATCATGAAGATAAAAATTCCTAATGCCTTTCGCGTCTGCATATTGACGCAAAAGGTTTCTTATTTAGAGCAATGGAGGACCCCTCATGTTGAAAAATTATGCTAAAGGGGTATCCTGTGTCTCAAAAAGTGCGGCCAAAGGGTCCTGACCGTACATCAATATGGTACGAGTTTGGAGTCAGAATGTGTTGATACTGTATGTATCAGTCTGTGTGTGTATTTAAGCCTATTTGATACCACTGTCAACTTCTAATGTTGAAGTGATCGTATAAATGCATTTGAAATACGTTTCGCCGCATGTTTATGTGCACACACTCTTATGTGTCTTGCTCATACACCCACAGAGTGGCAGAGGTGTGTATCTCAGTGGCAGTGTCTGTACTGAGCTCCTGCTGGATACTGACATCAGGTCTCAGGAGACCTGTGTGGATCTAGACTAGCTGGAATCAGCCTCGACTGTATTAAAGGGGAATTACATGACACGGTCGCTACACGAGTGCTTTATCTACTGGCTCCTGCTTCTCTGCTACACACATAGAAACACACCTCCAGGCACCCCATGGGTCACACTCACTCAAATGTCACTCTGCCAGTGCTGTCCAAATAGCAGCGATAAAATGGAGCGGATTAGAGAAAGAGAAGGACAGATGAGTGGCAGAAAGCAAGGGAGAGAGGGAAACTGCAGCAGTGGCTGTTTAAAATGTATTTTGATAAGTCTTATTAAAGCAGGGCCGTGTTGGATCGCTCACAGAGAACTCGGTTTGAACATGCAGATGGATTAATTGATAAATATTGAGTCCATTACATGCAAGCTTCTGCTTCAGTCACTCAGCACAGAGGAGAAGGGGTGGAAGGTTTGGAAGCGCTCCCATTTTTATCTCCCTTCTCCACACACACACACACACACACACACACACACACACACACACACACACACACACACACACACACACACACACACACACACACACACACACACACACACACACACACACACACACACACACACACACACAGAGAGAGAGAGAGGCAGAGTGTTTACTGTTTCACCCTACAGTCACCAACAGATGGTGATGCTATGGGCAATCGCACAGCTTTACGAGGGAAGAGAGAAAGAAAATGCCTCTCCTCTATCATCAATAGACAGTTAGTCTGACACCTCAGCCTCCACTGCATCTCTCTCTGATCCGTCTATCTGCCTTCATATTTGTGACAAACCACAGCCTTAAAACACAACAGGACAACATGCTGAGATAAAGAGGACTTTTTGATTTCACAGTTCACTCGTAGAGGAGAATAGCATTCAAAAGAAATGCTGCTGTCTCCTCCTTTGCCCTCTGCTGAAATGCAGTGAAGTTCAGTCATGCTGGAATATGGATACAGTGATCAGTGTGTTGTCTGGGCTGTGTATGACGAGGTCTAAAACATCAGTTTTACATTATTAGAGACTGAGATGCTGGGCAAAGCAAGTTGGTAAAGCTATTTTATAGTTGTAGCTTGTCATGGTATAAGCTAATCATACAGGATAGCAGGACAAGCATACTGCTATTCAGCAAGGATGCATTATAGATAAAAAAAAAAAAATGATAGTGAAGACATTTATAATGTTACAAAATATTTCTGTTAAAAAGAAATGCTTTGTTTTTGAACTTTCTATTACAGAATTTTAAAATATTACGCTTTCTACTAAAAAAAAGTGTTTTCAAACAGTAAATCAGGATATTCAGAATTTCTAAAAGACCTAAAGATTGGATTAATAGCCGCTGAAAATTCAGCTTTGCCATTACAGGATTAAATCATATTTAAAATATATTAAATTAGAAGAAACATGTTTTAAATCGTAATATTTTTTCTCAATATTGCTGTTTTACGGATTATTTTTTTTTCTTCAAATAAAGCTAGTTCTTTTGCTCCTTAAAATTGCAGCAAATTTTTGACCAATTAAATTGCAATGCGAATGAACCGATTCACTTAAATGAATCTAGCTTTTTTCTCACAATTATGACTTTTTTTTCACAATTATGTGAAACAAACTTGCAATTGAGAATTGTTTCCCCTCATAATTGTGAGATAAAAACTCACAGTTCTGACTTTTTTTTCTTGCAGTTCTTCTGACTTTTTTTTCTCAGAATTGTGACACGAACTTACAATTGCGAGTTGTAAAGTTTAGTTTTGAAGGAAAAAAAGACATTTTCTCAGAATTGCAAGTTTATATCTCAAAATTCTGACTTCACTCGCAATTGTGTTATAAAGTCAATAATATTCAAATTCATTTCTAGTTAAATTGTCAATCAGTTTATATCAGTCAGTTCTGAGAAGAGTTTGTATCTCACAGTTTTGACTTTTTTCTCACAATTGCACGCTTATGTCTTACAAAAACCTTTTTTTCTCAGAATTGTGAGATAAACTTACAATTGTGAGTTATAAAGTCCAATTTTGAGGGAAAAAAGACTGCAGAACTGCGAGTCAGAATTTCAAGATATCAATTATTTGCTGGTTAAATTCTCATAATTAAAAAAAAGTCACAATTATGAGTTTATATTTCACGATTATGACTTTAATTAGCAATTGCAAGTTTATATTCTGAGGAAAAAAAAGAAAAAACTATATCATGCAATTCTGACTTAATAACTTGCAATTGTGAGTTTATATCTCAATCCTGAGATAAAAAAAAAATGCAGAATTGTTAGATGTAAACGCACAATTGTGAGAGCGAATTTGGAATTGTGAGATGAAAAATTTGCAATGACCTTTTTACATGTTTTATTCATAAGTGGAAACGGATATCCATATATGAGAGAAAGGATAGCTTAGAGAGGAGTTTTATTTTATTTTATTTATCTATTGGTTTATTTTTGATAATTTTAAATACCTGGCAAATCATTCATCTTAGAGGTTTTGGATGCAGAAAGTGCCAAGGACAGCACATGGTGTTATAATGGTGTTTAATTGAGGCTAAACACAGATGCCGTTTGAAGTAATGGTGCATGAGGGTGTCTCCATCTAAGAGCCGCTGGGCTTTGAAAATGTTGGGCTGGATCAGGGTCGACTCCTCAGGCCGCCTCTTAGTCATGGCTGCTGCTTGACGAAAGAATGCAATCGAATTTCTCACCCCCTCCCTCATAACAAACACGCTCACACACAGTCACCCAGATAACCCCAAACTTTCTCTTTTCAGACTTTTCCCTCTTGTCTTTCTCTTCCTGTTTCTCTCTTGCCAAGCCTTGAATCTGTGTCTCTGATTGCTATGCATTGTTTAGTTTCTTTCATTAATGCTGTGTGCCAGTCCTGCTCCTCAGATGAACAATAGCAGCCCTGCTGCAACGGATCAATAGCAGATTGCTGATAGTGCCCCGTCCATTCGCTCTCCAGATTACATGATAAATGGTCTGGTCCATGTGTTTTGACACCCTTTCGTTCTTGTAGGGCCTGGGCCCCGGCACCACAGCCTCCCGCGAGCCCCCTGACAGTAGCCTGGCCTGAGAGGAGAACAATGAGTAAAAGAAAAGGAGACGAGAAACAAACGTCCAAATTGGCAATCTACAGTGAGGGCCGCTCTTTGGAGGGCGCCCGCGTCTATCAGCCACTGGTAATTGTTGCTAAGAATGAGGGGAGAAACAAGAGCTCTAGAACATTTGATGCGCTGATGAGTCGCTGGCGAGATCACTATGAGGAGATGTGTGGGAAATGTGTAGGTTTGTTTTCGAATATGTGTCAGCAGTCACATCCTTACTGAAAGATGGAAAGCAAAACAGAGAAAATAGATCTGCGATATGCAAAGTTGGGCTTTTACAGTTGTTGTGTTTTTTCACAATCTCAGTGTTTTGTCTAAGTGTCTGTCTGTCTGTCTTACTGTCTGGCTAGCTGGATGTCTGGCTGCCTGTGTCTTTCTAGCCCCTTTCATACAAAGTAGGGCTGTGCAGTAAATCGCATGCGATTGTCATGCGTATCTCATCAGTAAAGCCGGTTCTGTGATTAGTAATAAATCTCCATCACGTGCGTTCAGATGGCGCGGTATTTAAAACACTAAGCCGTAGATCACTGAAAAGCTACGCAATATCGCGTTCAAATTTGCGGATGAATCTACTAATCTACTACTAATCACAGAACCAGCTTTACTGATGAGATACGCATGACAATCGCATGCGATGTATTGCACAGCCCTAATACAAAGACTTCCCTGGTAAGAGTTACCATTAAGAACTCGTGAGTTCAGAATGCACCGACATAAGACATCTACTCTGGGCCAATCATAACATTCTGCCATAATAACGCATTTATTAGTTTGGTTTGAAGTTGTCTAATACGATGTCTCTGGCCCTTAAACAGCTACCTATGTTAGACACAAAAATGAAAACATCAACAAAAACACTGACCGCCTTTACCCCTTCATGTTTAAAAACACAACACCGGGAGGCGCAGCCGTTTAGAGGTCTTTTCTGGTAAATGATGTCACAGAATTTACCGGTATTTTGAAACTGATGTGTTAATGGTGCTTTACCGGTAAAATGATAGAACATCATTGCCTGTGTTAAAGGGCTCGTATGATGCGGTTTAATTTTTTTCTTTGTCTTTGGAGTGATACAAGCTGTTTGTGCATATAAAAGTTAAGACTCAGCCACACCCCCCTAAAACGGCTCATTCAGACACGTCCTTACAGGTCCACTTCACGAGGTGAGTAGATTTGCATAACACCGCCCATATGTATATGGAAAGAAAGAAGGCATAACTTTTACCGGCTGTAATAGTTTTGCAGCCGCCATGTTGTGGAGATGCAGTGTGTTTCATTGTTAAATTTACAATACTGTTCTGGAACAGTACAATGCAAATATGCGAGTGGGTGATACGTATTTCACAGAGGACTGTTTCCTGAACCTGGGAGAGCAGCTTACAATGCCAGCTGTACACAAAGGGTTAAGGCTATAAAGTGGGGTTAAGTTGCAAGGACAGTCTGCGCTTCTGACTGACGGTCTGTAAGTACGTTTTCATATTTAAAGAATTCAGTACTGACTATTCAAACGCGAGTTTTGAGCAGTGTAGAGTGGTGCTTGTTTCTCGTTCTACGATCGCAAATGCAGATATGGTGTTATGTTTACGCAACGCAACGCGTAAAAAGACAGTATAAGTCATTATAATCAGTAGCTATGTCCCCACTGGATGCAACAAATGCCTCGTTTATAATGGGTTTTATTGTTTCTGTCTCGTCGCGCCACAAAACAGCATCACATTCACAATATGATAAGGGGCGTAACATTTCCTTCACACACTTGAGGTATTCGGCCAATCACAATGCACCATATAGCTGGCCAATCAGAGAACACGTAGGTTTCTTCAACAATGAGTTTTGTAAAAATCGAAGTGTTTCAGAAAGGCAGGGCAGAGAGGAGCAACAATAATGTACAGTATGTGGAAAATAATGTATTTTTGAACCTCAAACTGCATAAACACATTGCATCACAACAAATACACAAAATAATGCAACATCATATGACCTCTTTAAGAGTGCATTTTTGTAGTTACCGGTAATTTGTTGTTCCGGTAATTTTATGGCAATATACTATTACTGTATGAAAGGGTCTGTCGGTGAACTTGTCTGTCTGTATTTTCTATATTTCTATTTGTATGTTTTTTTCTCTCTAGGTGCGTTTCCATTACAGATTTGCAGAAAACCTTTGCGATATTTTATAAATATGGATACAAACAAACTGTTGTGAAATTACGGCGTTTCCATGAACCAGTGTTATGTGACTAAAACTTAATTTTTTCCTTTTGCAATAAGTCATGCCGATGGATGTTGATAGGTTTAAATATGTCATAGCCACCGTTCTAGCCTTTAATGTTAATCGTAGAAGACATAGGGAGCTACCTTTACAGAAGCAGCATTGAAAACACTTCTGAAACGTACCACAACACAAGCTGGTATAAACACAAGCATAGAGTGGCCATGATCAGCTCTGGTTGCCGTATCGGAGCCATAATGCAGTGTAAATATGGGGCTATCCAAGCATTAATGGCAAGGAAAGCCCCTTGAGAGCGACTACGTATAAGGTATTTCTTGGAGGTTATAGTACATTAAAAAATTATCATGTGACTTTTACATTCGCCAGGTGACCTGCAAACTGTTTCCATTGCAGTTTTGTAATATATTCCTTTTTCGAATTGCCTGAAAAACCACCTCCCCTTTTGAAAAAAACAGCATATGCTGGTTAGGTATGTTTTGGTGCTGGGATGCTGGTTTTAGCTGGTTTATGCTGGTCCTGAGCTGGTTAATGCTGGTCCTTTGCTGGTTTATGCAGGTCCTGAGCTGGTTTTTGCTGGTTAATGCTGGTCCTTTGCTGGTTTATGCTGGTCCTTAGCTGGTCATTGCTGGTCAAGGACCAGCATAAACCAGAAAAGGGCCAGCATAAACCAGCAAAGGACCAGCATAAACCAGCTAAAACCAGCATCCCAGCACCAAAACATACCTAACCAGCATATGCTGTTTTTTTCAACAGGGTCATCCGAGCATAAACATTTTTTTTTTTAAATATATGATTTTTTTGCGAAATTGATGTTTCCGTTGGACATACTTTTTTAAATTTGCACAATTTAATGGAAATGTACAGTATCTGTCTGTCTCTCTATTTGTCTGACTGTTTGTTGTCTCCCTATATGGTCTAGATCTATCTAGATCTGTCTTGACAAACACTGATCTACAATAATTAAAAACAATTTGACAAAACATAAAGAGGTATTTCATTTAGTTTAAAATGTTAGACTGATCATATACAGACTATATATTTTGTTTAGTTAGTGATTTATTTCATATACTTTTAAATATACTTTATCTAACATGCCCTTTGTATTGTGCTCAATGATTATTCTAGTGGCCAGCTATAGTGGAGACATGTTTCTCCAATATTACAAACAAAAGCTGTCCTATTTATTAGAAACAGCAACAGAGGAAAAAGTCAAGGACACAAAAAGTGTGACAGGGAAAAAGTTAATTTGCCTCATTGACACATTGTCCTTTATAATAAGTGAAGGACAGTATTTCTTTTTTTGTCAAGACTAATGACCCCCACATATGGCGTGTCGCCCATTTTAAAAAGAAACAAACAGCCTCTGGCCGCGAGTACATGAGGCAAGAACTTAACCCTGTCTCTGCTGCTTCACCTGTTTTCCAAAAATGAAATGTTCCATTTGCTCTGCAGTCAAGCTCCATTAATACCTCCTAAAATTACCTCAAGAAGTCAATGACTCTGTTAATGTCTAATATCGTGGGATTATCAATGCACGCACAGCATCCTGGTACTCTCTCTGAATTTTCTGATGCTAGATTTTCTTTGTTAAACTGGAGGAAAAGCAGGTATCACTCCCCCTCTCCCTGATCTGCCATTGTTTCCATCAGGAGAGGAAGATTTATGAAGGAGGAGAAGGGGGCCTCCATAACAATGTGAATAATTCACCTCTGTCATCTGTTCAGAAATATTGCGCAGATCCAACCTCCTGTCTGTCCGCCCTCAGCCAGTACGCCGCAGCTCCAGGCACTTGACAGACGGACATCTGTAGCTCTGATTGTGAAGCTGCCAATAGGACTGAGGTTCTTCAAAGGCAGGAATCACAATGACTGCAGGCTAATTCTCTCATTCATTTCAATCAACTTCAATGCCGCTGTGACCTCCGGATTATGAGCACGGTGTATAATTCATCCCTGCGTGCTTTGAGAAGGCTGTTTGATGAGCGTGTTTATCAGGCAGAGGGATTGTGTACTGCCGTGCTGATCTGGACTGTGAAGTGGGTTTGTTAGGTGTTTCTGGTTATTTTCGTAGATTGCGGTCATGTGAACGCTTCAAAAACCAACATCTAAAATATCATTCTGTGTGAGAGTGTAGGGTCCTGTCATTGTATTTTAAATCAATTACTTACAAACTTTTTGTTTGCAATATAGGCTAATTGGAAATACTTGCCTCGATATACATTTCTACAAAACTGACAAAAATGTACCTATATGTACGAATCACTGCAGTTTCCAGTTGAAATGAACACTAGAAGCAGTAAAACTCTGACAACTTCTATTCCTTCTCACACAAAGTATTTACAGGTACAAAGTTTTGCTTAATAAAGCCTCATTTTCACACAATTACTTTGTTTCTGGACATTTCACTTTGAAACTGCCTCGAAACGTGCAGTATGGTATTGCAGAAATGTATGTAGAAGCACTTTTTTTTTTTTTATAAAACTTGGGTGTTTGTTTTCCATGACATGGTTGCCAAATCATCATTTACTCACCCTCATGTCGTTTTAAACATGTATATACTTTATTTTAAAGAACATCAAAAAAAAAAAAAAAAAAAAAAAAAAAATATATATATATATATATATATTTTTTTTTTTTTTTTTTTTAAGATATGATAACAGTTTTGGTGACTATTAAGTTCCTCTGTATGACAGAGGAAAAAAAAAAGAGGAAAGTAATTCAGGTTTGGTTATGAAGACTAATCACAATCTTAAAATAGCTGATGTTATTTTTTTTTATTTCGTTTTGTTTTTGTTTCTTGGTTTTACGAAGATGATTTTGAAGTCCAATAAAGTGCATCCATCTATTATAAAAAGTACGCCACACTGCTCTGGGGGGTTAACAAATGCCTTCTGAAATGAATCGATGTGTTTGTGTTACAAAAATATCCATATTTAAAACTTTATAAACTATAATATCTAGCTTCTGCTAACTATCATACACGTTACGTTCCAGCAGATGACACAGGACATACGCGAAAACAGAAGCGATGAATGCAGAAGCACAGTGGAGGGAACAAAATAAAACACCAGTCATGAATTAGAAGTACAAAATAAGGATTTGCAAACAAAAAATGCCAGAGGATTTTGATATAAGCCAAGAGGAGACTGGTTTTCCTTTGCTGTAAACAAAAATTGGTTCTAGCGAGACTTGCGTTATGCCTTCATCCTGCGTCATCTGTTGGAACGCCACACTCTTGTGAACTGTATACAACAGTTAATGGAAGCTAAATATGGATATTTTTGACCCTGGAGTTGTGTGAAGTACTTTTTATGATGAATGGATGCACTTTATTGAACTTCAAAATCTCAACACCTATTTACTACCGTTATAAAGCTTGGAAGAGCCAGGAGATTTTTAAATACAACTCAGATCATATTTGTATGTTATATACACCTAAGATGGCTTGATGGTGAGTAAATCATGGGGTAATTTTCATTTTTGGGTGAACTATTGTTTTAACAACCAGAGCAAAACATTTTCATTTTTGAGAAAAAGACATTTTGTTGACAAGTGTGAATTACATCTTTAACAACTTGTTGCGCTAGTTTCTGTACATAGTATACACATTTAATTTAAATATAATTGTCACTACCTGCAGTTGTTTCTCCTGTATATAAACTGTGTGTGTACAGGCCGATATTAAGCACTCGGAGGAGTGGTGACAGACATATTTAGCTGCAGTGTGTACGTGGCCTGTGTAATTTATTTGAAAGAGGTGTATAAGCTCTATCAAGCACCCTTTCTTGTGCTTTACCATGGTGAAAGAGACCTTGACAGTGGATGTTCCTTTCTCAGTAGGGGGCTCAAGGCATTGCTCTGAGGACTGTCTTGTTTCTGAGCACGCACACATGAACGTTGAACACACGTGCGATACATGACGTTAATCTCATTTTGTCACAGCAAGTGGCAATTCCATCATCTCTATCAGAGACAGACACATCTCATCTCCTGTTGCTCCGTGTCCAAACGTAACTCCCTAAAACGCTCTGTTTTCTCTCTCTTTGTCTGTCAGTGCTGTAGACTGCAGTTCTGTCTGTGCTTTACCTGTCTGTCTGTCAGCTCCTGCAGCCAGAGGATGTTCTGCTCCAAACGTCAGTCTGCTCTGCCATTTCACTGCTCATCCCTCCCAGCTGCTCAGACAGACACAGGGGGCGGGAAGTGTTGCTATGTGTGTTCGAAAGTGTTTTAACACTCATGCTCAGTTCTTACCCCAAGGCTATTTTGATAGCTTAAAGACATGTATATAAGCATTAATGTTTTCAACTAGATATAAACAAAATTTCAACCTGATAACGCATTTTTATAGTCCAAAATATCAGAAATACAAATGTTAAATTACTATTTTATTTTATATTGGATCAATACAGAAGCAATGTAAGGCATACAGTTTAGAAATATTTGTTTTCACATTGAACTAAATCTATATTATTATATTTTTTTTACACTTGTCATTTAATGCCAAACATACTGTAGAAATTTTAACAAAGCAAGAGGGTTAAATGCCTGAAAGCCAAGAGCTCTCTGTGTGTGTCTGTTTGTCTGTCTGTATGAGCAGCTTGTGTGAGTCATTGTGTGTGTGTGTGTGTGTGTGTGTGTGTGTGTGTGTGTGTGTGTGTGTGCAGTGAGCTTCACCTGTCCGGTCCCTGGCGTGTCCAGTGGCTCATGTCTTCTGTCAGAGTGAGAGCAAGAGAGAGACAGTGATGACGTGACCAGCGGGGCCAGCTGAAAGGGTCAACCCTTCAACCAGTCAGAGATAGAGGGAGAAAAAGAGCAAGAGAGAAAGACAGAGCGAGAGAGAAAGAGAGCCATGTGGCAGTGATTTCCCTCTGACAGGCTGTCAAGGCCATCAAACGTTGCCATACTGCACTGTCATTCGCACCTGCATTCTGACGGCGCTCACAGCACATTGAGACGGAGAACGAGACAGAGAGAGGGAGAGCTAAAGAGGTGTTTTTGAATCAGCTCTTGAAAGTTTGAAAGTGTATTTTCTCAAAAATTCAAGAACTTTTCTCCGAAACGATGGGCTTTTTTCCCTTAATGCACTATTGCTACCTGATCTGACCCTGAAAATGTATTTTAACCTTGTGTAGTCAAAAGTCAAAAGTTTACACACACCTTGCAAAATCTGCTAAATGTTAATTATTTTACCAATCTAAGAGTGATCATAGCTGAATTAGAGTTTTCACATTAAATATTTTACATAGAAGTTTTTTTTTACATCATTAACATAGTAGTCCACATAGAAAATAATAATTGAATTTAGAAAAATTACCCTGTTCAAAAGTTTACATACACTTGATTCTTAATACTTTGTTGTTACCTGAATGATACCTAAATGAAACACTAAATGAAGCTCCAGAACGTAAAACGATGCATAAAAAAAGTGTACACATCCTCATTCCGTTCAAAAGTTTACACCCCTGGCTCCTAATGCATGTTTTTTTTTTTCCTTCTGAAGCATCAGTGAGCATTTGAACCTTCTGTAATAGTTGCACATGAGTGTCTCAGTTGTCCTCAGTGTGAAAAGATGGATTAGAATCATACAGTCATTGTTGGAAAGGGCTGAAATGCACAAAAATGCTAAAACAAAAGAATCTGTGGGACCTGAAGGATTTTTATGAAGAACAGCGGGCAGTTTAATTGTTCAGGACAAACAATGAAGTCATGAACGACTATTATAAAAAAACAAACAAACTAAAAACAGCTGTAGATCATTCAGGTAACAACACAGTATTAAGAATCAAGTGTATGTAAAATTTTGAACACGTCATTTTTATAAATTCAACTATTATTTTCTCTTTTGGACTATATGTAAATATCTTTTATGCAAAATATGTTATTCAGGTCAGTACTAAATAATAATGACATTAATTTTGTATGATCCCTTATTTTGGTAAAATAATTACCATTTTGCAGATTCTGCAAGGTGTATGTAAACTTTTGACTTCAACTATGCTCTTCTTAGTAAAAAAGGTCTGTATTTCGTATTATATGGACTATTGAAGAAGCAAATGTTATGCAATGTAAATGTTTGTATAACCTATGACTATTTGTAAGCTTGGTGCTATAATGGTCTGGATTTGCATTTTAAGGGTAGTTGTGTGACTTCACCTGCCCCCAGGTGAACACAGTAAGAAGCGATTGAGGTGAGACCCCCTGCGGGCCTTCGCTGATCTGACGGCAGCTTTCGTTCAGCTCTTAACTCCCAGATTGAGGGTCTCCCCTGCAGTCAGCTTCACCCAGAGGGAACCAGCTCCTTTAGATCTGAAGTCACGTGGGTGGATGTCTTTGATCACAACTCTGCCTTAATATCGAGGGCCGCTTACTCCACACAGCGCCAAGAACTCTTACCTGAGTCGCACACACACACAGATACAAGTATCACACACAGTATTTACATCCTCTCCCTCAATCAGGCCTTAAATAGCAGCACAACCTGGAGCGTAGATAAGAAGAAAAGAGAAAAAGAGAGTACAAGGCAAAAACAAAGAAAAAAGAAACACAAACGACTGTGGCTAACCGGCCTAATCCTCCAACCTTTAATTAAAACCTTCTAATGATCTATGAGGGCCAATGAGAGAGAAAGAGAGAGTCTTAGAGAGAGAAAGAGAGGGGGGGAATGAGAAGGAGAAGAAAAAGAAAGAAGCAGAGCGAGAAAAGAGAAAAAGTCATTTTCCAGGGCTGCAGTCTATTTTCTCCTCACCCCTCCCAGGCCTGCGTCTCGTCACCTCCAGACACACTTTTTCGAAGACATTTGTTGAAGGATTTACTGGACTCCAGAGGGGCCCTAAATTTGCAATGCAATAACCAGAAGCATATGAAAGAGTAGCCTATACAGACACTTTTAAGATCCTTTTATTATCCTGATAAGAAGACCAAAAAAGGGGAACGGGGGAAATGGAGAATAAAAAGATATACAGAGAAAGAGAGAGACCTTCTTACACTTGTAAATTAAATATCTCAGAGGAGAGAGTGAAAGAGGGGAAGTTGGGTGAAGTGATGGAGGCTCACTGAATATTTTAGGTGAACCTAAATCACATGGACCAAACTGCTGAACTATGATATGATAAACAAAGATGTATTAGATCGACCCCTTGCAGAATCTGTGAAAATGTGAATAATTTTAACAAAATAAGAGAGATCATAGAAAATGCATGTTACTTTTTATTTAGCACTGTCCTGAGTACGATATTTTACATAAAATATGTTTACATATAAAATAACAGAAATTATTAAAATAACCCCTTCAAAGGTTTGGGAACCCTTGATTCTTAATACTGTGTGTGTGTGTGTGTGTGTGTGTGTGTGTGTGTGTGTGTTAACACACGTAATACTGTGTTTACCTGGATGATGTGTGTTTTACCTGGATGATCTACGACAGTTTTTTTTTTTTTTGTGATGGCTATTTATGAGTCCCTTGTTTGTTCTGAACAGTTAAACTGAGCACTGTTCTTCAGAAAAATCCTCCAGCTCCAAGAAAATATGATGCATTAAGAGCCTGGGGGTAAAAACTTTTGAACAGGATGAAGATGTCCAAATTAGTTCTTACTTTTTCATTTAGTACTGCCCTTCAGAAGCAACAGAAGATACTTGCATGTTAACCGGAAGACAAATTAGGGCAATTTACCTTAATCTTCAAATTCAAAATGTTTTCACCCCCCCGGCTCTTAATGCATTGAGTTTCCTTCTGGAGCATCAGTGAATGTTTGAAGCTTTTTTAATAGATGTATTTAAGTTCCTCCATTGTCCTCAGTGTGAAAGATGGATCTCAAAATCATACATTGCTGGAAAGTGTTCAAATATGCAAAAATGCTGGAAAACCGAAAAATCTGCAGGACCTGAAGGTTTTTTTCTGAAGAACAGTGCTCAGTTTAACTGTTCAGAACAAGACTCATGAACAACCCCATGAACAAGCAACCAACAACAAAAAAAAAAAAAAAAAAAAAAAAAGATTATAGATTATCCAGGTAACCACACACAGTATTAAGAACCAAGGGTTCCGAAATTTTAATGCTGGTTATTATAATAATGTCAGCTATTTTTTGTTGTCTTGTGGACTATATGTAAACATCTTTTATTTACTTAAAAATGTTTCTGACTTGAAGTTACTTTTATTCAACCAGCAAGATTTTTTTTGACCGGAAATGACACAGGCTTCTCCCAAAAGATAATAAGACGATGTACAAGAGGCATCATTGTGGAAAAAAAATATTTCTCAGCTTTTATTTACATTTAAACAAAAAGTGGCATGTCAAAAATTATTCATACCCTTTGCAAACTGTCACAGTCAACCCTAAGAACACCATCCCCACTGTCAAACATGGTAGTGGGAACCTAACGTTTTGGGTTTTTTTTTTAGCCGGTGGACCAGGGAACCTAATCACAGTAAACGGCACCATACAAAAGGAGCAATACATCAAAATTCTCAACAACAACATCAGGCAGTCTGCAGAGAAACTTGGCCTTGGGCACCAGTGGACATTTCAGCATGACAGCAACCCAAAACACACAGCAAAAGTGGTGAAGAAATGGTTAGCAGACAAAAACATTAACGTTTTGCAGAGGCCCAGCCAGAGTCCTGACTTAAATTCAATTGAGAATCTGTGGAGGGAGCTAAAGATCAGGGTGATGGCAAGAAGACCCTTCAACCTGAAAGAGTTGGAGCTCATCGCTAAAGATAAATGGGCAAAAATACCAGTGGAGACATGCAAAAAACTGGTCGGCAATTATAGGAAGGTTTTGATTGCTGTAATAGCCAATAAAGGCTTTTCTATTGATTATTGAGAAGGGTATGAATAATTTTGGACATGCCACTTTTGTTCAAATGTAAACAAAATAAGAGTAATATTTTTTTTTTTTCACAATGATGCCTCTTGTACATCGTCTTATAATCTTTTGGGAGAAGTCTGTGTCATTTGCAGTCAAAGAAAAACTTGCTGGTTGAATAAAAGTAACTTTAAGTCAGAATTTGCCAGGGGTATGAATAATTTCGGCCTTTATGTATGTATGTATGTATATATATGTATATATATATATATATATATATATATATATATATACACACATATATATGTGTATGTGTGTGTGTATATATATATATATACATATACATATATATATATATATATATATATATATATATATATATATGTGTGTATGTATATATATATATATATATATATATATATATATATATATATATATATATACACATATATATGTGTATGTGTGTGTGTATATATATATATACATATACATATATATATATATATATATATATATATGTGTGTGTGTGTGTATATATATATATATATATAAATATATAAATCCTGAAAAAAAAAAAGATTCCTTGTAATCCAACCAGTGTCTGCAACATTGTACTCTAAACTGTTCATGTAAACATGTCGCCACATTATATTGGGCCTTGGTTAAAGTGACTTACATGACTTTCACTCTCCAACCATCTCTCAATAACCTTTAATCAGTGCCCCTGTAATATATGAAGCCATTATGTTAATGACATATGTGTTATGTGTGATACATACAGTCACTCTGCACTTACTAATTTACACGCTGACTGTATATCGGACTGTAACTAAGCATTAGACTATGACTAGTCTTAACCCCATACTGTGGGAGGTGGATGAGTTGAAACTGTGCATCTCTTCACAGAGAGAGGAAAATGCACAATAGGCTGTCAGAGCACAAGGGTGATTGGCTCACAGATGAAGAGGATCTTGTCCTGGTAATATTAAGGATTACAAGTGCTCAGCCCCCTTTTCCTGAGTTACTGCTCTATGTCATAGACCGCACCATTGCTCTGCATGGCTTCTCAGTCTAGTGCTCATTCTAAAAAAAGTATTTCTTCAGCCTAAGAACAATAGGTTGTTGGGTTATTTATTTATTTAGCAGCTTTTATTAATTCTGTCTATCTGTCTATCTATCTATGGTGAGTGGTGGTGTTCTGAAATATTTTACATGAACAATTTCATTAATATTCTGTTTATTAAAGCCACGTATGTATCTAATCAAGTTAGTGTTTTTAAGCATTTTACATTGATTCCGAAATAATAACTCAAGGCAGTAACAATTTAAACAATGTATTTTATTTGTAAACTTATGTTCAGCTATTCTTTTTACTAGTTAACTTTTAACTGTTTATGAATTTTTGGGATCATCAGTCATCAAAGCTTGGTAAATATTGGTCACAGACACGAGGACTTTCTTTAAATTTCACCAAGCCTATTACTCACTAAAAACTCCCTCAGATCATGGTTTCATGCCATTTTAAGTCTTATTTTGATGTAGCATAGTGGTTATATCTAAGTGTGTGAGTAGTTTACTTACTTATTGTTCATTCAGATCGATTCACGAACACGGGATGCGCACAAGCCAGGATTTATAGCATGAACCAATCATAGCCGATCATAACCAGTCATATCCAATCATATTACGATGGAGGCATTGCCTCCTCTCACGTGACTTTCCACCATCCATTCTCAGTTACCCCTCACTAAATTTACTGCAAGCTTTAGGGGATCTGTTTAAACTCAATGGGCTCAAGGGAGGCGAGAAAGACACGGACTTCTGCTGTAACTTTAATTTGATATATTATTAATCAATTATTAACACAATAAAAACACTGAGATTTTAACAAATTTAAAAAAATGTAGACAAATTCAGTTAGCAAATTTTATAACGCTTTAAAGGATTACTCCACCCCAAAATATTTTTTTTGTCATATATTATTTACCCCCATGTCGTTCCAAACCCGTAAAAGCTTCATCAAAATAGCCCATCTGCCATCAGTGGATCAGCCATAATTTTACAAAGCTACGAGAATAAAATTTGGTACGCAAAGAAAACAAAAATGACGACTTTATTCAACAATTTTTGTCCTCCGCGTAACCATAGCGCAAACAGCGTACGCTGTTCTCTGTCAGCTGCGTCACACAAAAACTTAGAAAACGTATATTTATGCTTTGATTCGAACAAAAACAGTGTATCCGCGTGACGCAGCTGACAGAGAACAGCGTACGCTGTTTGCACTATGGTTACGCGGAGGAGATGAATTGTTCGTTATTTTTGTTTACTTTGCATACAAAAAGTATTCTTGTAGCTTCGTAAAATTTTGGTTGAACCACTGATGGCAGATGGACTATTTTGATGACGTCTACTTCTCTGGGCCTTGACAATGTTATCTACTTGGCAGTCAATGGGACAGTCACAAACCTCCCAGTTTTCACCCAAAATATCTTAAATTGTGTTCCGAAGACGAACAAAGCTTTTATGAGTTTGGAACGACTTGGGGGTAAGTGATTAATGACAAAATTTTCATTTTGTGATGGAGTAACCCTTTAAGATAAATGGAAATCCTTTTTGAATATTTTGCTAAATAACTCTGCATGTTTTTTCCCCAAAAGAACCAAGTGTAAAACATTATCAGAAAGCCCAGCTTCAACCTCCGCTACGGTGTAATGACCTACTCAGTGCTTTAATGTAAACCTTTCTGCTTGCTTCTCTTCTCTCAGGTAATTACTTACAGTCGGTAACTGTCTCTCGCACACATTTACATTTTCAGATTGGTTGTCTTGCTGAGGCCATTTTAATGTCCTTTTTGTATTCCAAATCTGTGCGGTTCCACCCGCCTGGACTAATGATTTTTTCTGTAGTGCATTTGTAATCAAATTCATTTGTTTTCCCGGCCAAAGCGCTCACGCTAACCTCAGCTGACGAGTATCCATTCTCTCTCTGTCTCTTTCATTCGTTTTTCTCCCTCGTTTTTGCAGTAAGGGCAGCTCAACATGATGAGGTGTGTCTTTAATATTGGAAGTGGAATAGGAGCACCCCAGCAGGGCATCTAAATTAACTTGAAGCTGAGGAATGAGGAAGTCTCATAAAGAAAATGAATAAACAAACAAACAAACAAAGAGACAATGACACTATAATCACCACCCATTGAGCAGGAGCTGTAATACAGAACGAATTGAACTCCAAAGTGATCTGAATACCAAGTTGCGCTTTTGTCGAATGTGCACATTTCCCGCTGCGAGGTTTTTTTTGTGTCTCGTTGCCTGAAGAAAGTGACAGGTGCTGTTTTTGTTGGATGATGTTTACAGGTTGGGTCATGCAAAGTACAGCACGAGAGCTTGCCTGCAACCATCAGGATCAGTCGACGTGGAATCCGAAGCGAGTCCTCATGACAGATGATTGATAGGCCTCAGCTGCGCCGTTCCCAATCTGATCCTCGCCGACGATAATGCATTCTCCTTTTGTCTGCCTATCATCTAATGCAGTGGTCGAAGATGACAGAGCACTCGCCGCACTTTGCAGAGTGAAAGAAATGATATCTTTTTCATTGGAGCAAAACCAGAAACTATGAGGAGGGGGAAAAAATGGAGGGAAAGATGGAAAAGTTCCCCCGCTTTCTGTCTCCAGAGAAAGAGAGGCCTTATTATCCGCCTGCATTTGCATGATGAGAAAACACAGCTCATATTCATCTTAGTAAAGTTGTAATAAATGGTTTCAACAGCATCATCATCAATTTTACGCAGGTGCGCTTGTGAAAATCACTCACTTCAATCAAAAGAACCTTAGCTCCCCCTGTTAAAGACGGCTCATTTTTTACTATCACACACTATAACACTGAAATTTGGAGGAAAGAGTGAAAGAGCGAAGAGAGGGAGAAAGAAGTTAAAGGCAAAAGAGAGACGGATCATATTCCGCTGGATGGCGCTACTGAACAATTAACAAGACTGACAACCGAATGGAAAAAAGATCTTTTAGAATGGTGGAATGGAAATAATCACGACAAAAATGTAACTAAGACGAATGTAAACAAACAATAAATAAAGACGACCTGCAAGGGAAAGACAAAGCTAGGTTGAAGTTCTGAGGTCACTCTGAGCTAAATCGACTACTTCAGCAGAATTCCCAAATGCCAAGACAACACCTCAGCCTATAATGACCAGAGATCCTCCCCGTACGCTTCAAACACCCAGCAGCACAGCTCGGGGAATTAACAACAGCATCATACACGACGCCGGCTGGATTTACTCGTTGTTGTGCTCTGCACACCTGCTCCTCAAGAAAGTCTTAATTGGCAATTACTGCAGTGCGTTTGTAACACTTGTATGCCTGATTGTGTTCAATCTAATTTTAATCAACAAAGGTCAAATCCAGGACAACAGCTAAAGTAATGCTTAATAAAGCTTTGTTACTTTGTAACAAGGACGTATTGTTCATATTAAGCAGTGATTACTAAGATGATTAGATTCATTACACATTTATTGAAGCAGTGCTGTCTCTTTTGCTAGCATTTAACAAAGCTAGACTGTGTTTTGGGGAAAGAAGGTCTGAAATACTATTTTTTTAAGAACAAGCAAACTATTTGTAGTTTGTATTGAGTTTGGTTGGGGAAAAAACTGAAAGTGCAGGTTTAGATTAGATCGTCTCATTTGAATGTTATATAATGAAGAGTGTTTGAAAAGCTCATTATACAGGTTGGAGTGCTCTCTCAGCACCTATCCATGACAGAGCGACCCTGGGTTAGAAACCCTCAGAAGTGGCCTCATATATAAAGTCTGGTTGGTTGTTTTTAGCTTGATAAGCACAGTTGTCGCAATGGTAGGTGTGAGAGGATATAAAAGGCCATTCATCTCTGTGAGCGAGAGACTGAGTGAGATCAGTAATGGCTTTTGTCATGAGTCTCAAATCCTTCTGTGCACTCAGCAGTGGAGAAGTTGAGTGTAGAAGGCCAAAATATTAAAAATATTATGCTGGAAATAAAAGCGCTTATTAAATGGATTAGACTTTTTATGTAATCGTTTGCTATCGTGTGATGGAGCAGAATGGTAGAAGAAAAATGTTTGGTTTCATTTTCTATAAATTGTTTCTCTCATTATATCATTGACTGAGAGCAGAACAACAGTTTTGAAGTATTTCTCCTCATTTGGTTTGTGAACTGAGCAAAAGATTTGTGTTTTGTGGTGTGGACCTGTTGTTGTTGTTGTGATGCCTAAATTGACCAATCTAAATTTTAGAATCTAAATGGCCCTAAAGTTTCCTTTAAAAAAATGTTTTTGCCTGTTTTACTGTTTTAAGAAAAAGTCGCCACTTTAACTTGATCATTACAAGCAGTTTGCTGTCCTTTGGTGTGATATGCTTTAGTTGTTGATTCTATTTAGTGTTTTAAATATGTGACCACAAAACCAGTCATAAGGGTCAATTTTTTTGGAAATTGGGATTCATACGACACATGAAAGCTAAATAAATAAACTTTCCATTGATGTAGGGCTGGACGATAAATCGAACAATATTGTGAGGCGCGTTTAGTCAATGAAGCCGGTACTTTGATTAGTACCGGCTTCATTGACTAAACGCGCCTCACAATATCGTTCGATTTATCGTCCAGCCCTACATTGATGTATGGTTTGTGATAGGACAATATTTGGCCGAGATACAACTGTTTGAAAATCTGGGTGCAAAAAAATCTAAATAATGAAAAAAATCACCTTTAAAGTTGTCTAAATTAAGTTCTTAGCAATGCATATTACTAATCAAAAATTAAGTTTTGATATACGTGACCCTGGAACACAAAACCAGCCTTAAGTCGCTGGGGTATGTTTGTAGCAATAGCCAAAAATACATTGCATGAGTCAAAATTATTGATTTTTCTTTTATGCCAAAAATCATTAGGAAATTAAGTAAAGATCATGTTCCATGAAGATTTTTTTGTAAAATTCCTACTGTAAATGTATCAAAATGTAATTTTTTATTAGTAATATGCATTAAGAACTTAATTTGGACAACTTTAAAGGTGATTTTCTCAGGATTTAGATTTTTTTGCACCCTCAGATTCCAGATTTTCAAATAGATGTATCTCGGCCAAATATTGTCCTATCATAACAAACCATACATCAATAGAAAGCTTATTTACTGATTTATTTATTTAAAATTTAACCTTATGACTGGTTTTGTGGTCCAGGGTCACATATTTACAGTAGGACATAATCAAAATATCTTCATGGAACCTGTTCTTTACTTAACATCCTAATGATTTTTGGCCAAAAATTGATCATTTTGCCCAAAATTGATCATTTTGCCCTATACAATTTATTTTTGGCTATTGCTACAAATATACCCATGCTACTTAAGACTGGTTTTGTGATCCAAGGTCACATGTAATTATATCAAGGGACTTGAAGGTCAAATGTTAATTGTTAGTTTTGAAGTTATAAAATGACTAAAACCATCAAAAGAACAACCATAAAAACCTACATAAAATGTTTGCCCCCTAAATGTATTTTAATTATTACACAGTGTCCTAACTACACACAATGTGACAGGATTCCAGAAATTTGGCTGTCCACACCAGATGTGACAAAACAGAATCATTGAAATATCACAGCAATATCCCAACAAAATGGACAAGTTATAATCTTATTCATAAATATTAAACCTTTTTAATATTGTTAAAACTACATACTCAGTGACTGATACCATCTTTGTCATGAAAAACACTTCGCAGTTTTGACGTATATGTTTGCTTGAGTTTATTTTCAGGATCTGAGGTACATTATCTATGATTGATTTCAGTATGGCTATAAATGTCAAGCAATGTGATATTCAAACTCACATTAGACACTTTTAACATTGAATAAAGCACAGTTAGTACCATTATAAGATTCATAGTTTGTATGTTGTTGTGCCAGTTGTGATGTTGCAGAAATAGAAATTTTGTTTGTTTGTCATGGCTGGTTAGGACAAAAACATTGTCATGTGTGTAGTTAGGACACAGTTATTCACAGGTATCTTCAAACAAGTGATATGTGTTATTTATTTTATTTTTAATTTGTTTATTTTTGTAAACAAATAATTTGTAGTTCAGCTATATTGCATTTGCCCAGCATGCATTGGGGCATTAACAGTTACCTTAAATGCATACCTTGGATCTTTAGCGACCCGGGACGACATTCACTACCCTACCCCTCCTTCATTTTTTAATTACAATTTTGATGTCAACTTTCTTAGTATTCCTCAATCTATATTCATTATGAACAGTATAACAATAAAATAATTATAAAATATAAAAGAATATCTGCATTCTGATTATTTTTTTGTGAAAAAGTGTATGGGGTCGCTAGAGACCCGAGATGTGTAAAAGTGTATTTTTCGTGCTCAAAAATATGTTAATATCTCATAAATACGTTAATACGTTGTATGCTGATATTCCTCGATGTGGCACTGTTTGTTGGACAATAATGACGTGATGTTTCACTCATAATTATCGCAGGCATAAAACCAAAAAAAATATTATCAGCAAAAATTAAACTGGTTTGAATGGCTTTACTGCAGAGCAATTACTATACGCAATAAAATTATAAATGTCACTGTTATTTGATGGTGGATGTGGTGATCATGGGCAGCAATCATAATATTGACTTTGAAATCACTGAAAACGATAGTTTTGAGAAATGCTTGAGATCACGAAAATGAGCCAGATGCTGAATGTACTGTGGAAGTGCGCTCTGAGGATGATGGCGATGGTAAAATCATCTGCTCAAATTTAACCCTTCTAAGTTTCAAAAGCTAACAAAATATGCTTTATTTTATTCTTATATACTTGTTCTTAAAATATCAAGAGAGATTTTTGCTATTGCAGAAGTTAGAGACCCATCCGTGCTGGATATATAAGTCCAGGTTGCTAAAGACCCGAATATGTAATAATGATTGGCGAAACATTTATGCATTTAAGGGTTAACACATTTTTTGTTTTATTTATTGATTTTTTGTTTTGTAATTTGTTGTCTAGTGGTATTTAAAATGATCAGTTGATTGTTACCATTGCTGTTTCATTAACCAGGTAGTGAGAGGTGTTTTTATTTGATTTTGTTTCATTCCTTTGACAAGAAGCACTTTGGGCTCCATTTAAAGTTTCGGAGAAAGCCTAAAAAGTGCATAATATTAAACAACTTAAAAGTTAAGCGAGTTCATTGATACAATAGTAGCACATTTCTTCTTCTTGTCAAATCATTAATCCGACGAATTCAAAAAAGGCCATCCAAACAGTTGCCTTGTTTTTTTTTTAAGTTCTGTGAACACCATCTCATTTTTTACAGCGAGTGGAGCTGTAGGTAGATGCGGCGCTGGTGAATGCAATCACACTCTGGTTTGCGTAATTGGGTTTTAACACAGGGGAACAATAACATCTACCCTCAGTGTTTTTGACACGGCTCCAAAAACGCATTACTGCTCAGCGAGGATACCTCCACATTATGTCTTTCTTTCTTGTAATATACCAGCAGAAATGTGCGCGCTTGTTTCCTCTCCCACTCTTTCACGCGCTCTCTCTCCCTCTTTTCTTCTTTGGCAGGAAGCGAGGGAGTGAGAGGAAGTAGCGGCACATAGCATGTCTTCATTAAAGTGTCATCCTCCATTATTTGGCTCCTATCTCAATTAGCACTAGCTTTAATAAAGGAGCCCTTTCTCACAATCTATCTCTTTCCCTCTCCTTCCATCTCATTCTGCCTTCCGCTTTCCTTTGGCTTTTCTCGTAGGATGGAAGAGAGAAGAGGTTTGTGTTTTCGTTCTCCCTTCCTCTCTCCTTTCTCCTCGCTCGCGTCTGGGTTTCGATGGCGTACGGAGGGCCGGCACATCTGCGGCTTGCTTCTGCAGACTCTTTCTCACCCTCACCCCCTCTGAGAGCAATTAGACCTGCTTGCCTTTGGCTGAGCTGTGAACGCAGGCACCAGATCCCCCTGTAATCACCAACGCAGGGAAGCCACCACGTCGTTACACCACTACAGGTCACAGCGGGGCCCTATCACCACACGTTCCACAGGAGAGAGGGAGAGCAGTCGAGACTCACATCCTCTCCTCGCCGTTCCCCTGGAGAGAACTCTTTATTTAAGTCTTGTAAACCTATATAAATCTAAAGGCAGAGATCACACGTTCCCCTCTGAGACGCCACTCTGGGTATTACCATACACTCGTGCGCTATTTCCCACCTCGACCCTTTTCCGGGGGGCCGCAGAGCTGCCATTTTATATTTAGCCTGGCCCCGTGGCTGGCTGCCTGAGCTCCGTAATTGAGCGCATACATTTGCAGTATCTGTATGTGACAGTAGGTGACAGCCCCTCTGTAGAGGTGAGGACGGCCTGGGCTAGTCAGCGGCTGATCTCTCAAATTGTACTCTAATTGGGGGATATTAAACAAGCCATCCCACTTAGCCTCTGGGAGGCCGATCCATATTCAGCCTTCTCTTCATATCTAGACTGCCTCGAGCTGCCCGGCTCGGGCTAAAAGCGCCGTTCTGACGCGTGGATGTCGTTCGCAGATATGGATCATTCATAGATCGTTTTCGCTCTCAAGCGCCAGACAAACAAACAAACACGGACAGGCGCGTGTTCTATCGTCAAATCTGCTCCCGGCACTTTTAAGTCTTGTTTATGATAAAGTCTCTCATTATTAATGTATGTCAGTCCTGTTGGCAGTCTGAGGTTTTTCAAAGCGTTCAGTTAGTGTTGTCTCAGGGGATCAGAATCATCAACAAACACGATTTACTTAAAACTACTGATATACGTGATGGAAACATGTTTTTAGCACGACGGAGTCATGCATCTGTCAACATTACTAAAGCAGCACTAGCGTTTTGTGCACAAATGTCATTTGTGATAATTGTTTTTTTTACGTAACAGCTCTTTTTAGTGAAAGTAAATATGAAAACAACAGTAGTAAGGTTACTGACACAGAATGAAGTGTTGGAATTGGTTGAATAAGAGCGGTGTTAGTTTCCATTTAATATATTAAGATGTACATTCTTTACACTTTATGTTAAGGTGTATTTATTACAGTGTAATATTAATTAATTAGTAATATTAATTAAAAACGTACTTACTATCGAGTTAGGGATTGGTTTAGGGTTAAATGCTTGCAATAATAACAACAACAGTAAATTATGCAAATTACTATAGTAAGTACTTGTAACCTGTAACATGGACACTGTTAAATAGAGTAACACCTTTTTTACAGTTCTGATCCACATATTCTTACTATAGTATCTGCTATGAACTATAGTAATTACGTTTAGTAACATTAGTTAGCTACATTAGTTAACATGAACTAATAATGAACAATACTTCTACAGCATTTATTAATCTTAATGTTAATTTCAGCATTTACTAATGCATTTTTAAAAACAAAGTTGTGTTTGTTAATATTAGTTAATGCACTGTGAACTAACATGAACTAACAATGAACAGTTTTTTTTTACTAAGTAACATTTACATCGATGAGTAAATAGTGTGATAAATGTACTGCTTATTGTTCGTTCATGTAAACATGTTAATGTTAATACATTAACTAATATTAACAAATGACACCTTTATGTAAAGTGTTACCATAATTACAGTACCTGGTTATTAACTAGCTACTAACCCTAAACCTAACCTTCACCCATGTAATTACCTTACCACTTTACAATAAGGTTTCATTAGTTGTCAATAGTAATGTTTTAACTAACATGAATGAGCAATGCATTTATTACAGTATTTATTAGTCTTTGTTAATTTTAGTTAATGAAAATACATTCATTCATTGTTAGTTCACAGTGCATTAACTACTGTTAACAAACACAAATTATGATTTTAAGATTAATAAATGCTGTAGAAGTATTGTTCATTCTTAGTTCATGTTAACTAAAGTAGTTAACTAATGAAACTTACTGTAAAGTGTTAGCCTTATATTACTGAGTAATTTCTTAGGCAAGTACACTGTAAAAGTAAGTACACACACTGTAAAATAAAGCCAAAATAGTGTTACATTTACTTTATATTATGAAATAGCCCATTTTATGATAATTATATAAAGGGAAAACATTATGTAAAATATGGATTTGTACATGAACATTAAAATGTATAATTAATTGACTTTTCTGAAAAATTAATTTCTGTATAATTTCTTCATTCTGTAAATTTCATTTTTTTTATTATTTTTTATTCAGCTATTTTCAATTTATAATATGTTCCATTTATTTTTGCATTTTATAACTCTTGTTTTATATATGTGACCCTGGACCACAAAACCAGCCATAAGGGTAAACAAATATTAAATTGAGATTTATACATAATCTGAAAGCTTTGATGTATGGTTTGTTAGATTAGGACAATATTTGGCCAATATATAAGTATTTCTTGGACAGGTCACTCTTGTAAAAGAGATTTTAATCTCAATGAGTTTTTTTTTTTTTTTTTTTTACCTGGTTAAATAAAGGTTGAAAAAAGAAATTAAATAAAAAATGAGAAAATCTGAAATCTGAGGGTGCAAAAAAAAAAAAAGAACATTGAGAAAATGGCCTTTAAAATTGTCTAAATGAAGTTCTTAGCAATGTATGTTACTAATCACAAATTAAGTTTTGATATATTTTCAGTAGGACATTTACTTCATGGAACATGACTTAATATCCTAATGATTTTTGGCATAAAAGAAAAATTGATCATTTTGACCTATACAATGTATTTTGGGCTATTGCTACAAATACACCCGTGCTACTTAAGACTGGTTTTGTGGTCAAGTGTCACATATATGCTGAATATTTTATAGATTTTATTATATATAAAAAAAAAAAAAACAGATAATGCCACTAGCATTTCTAATAGAACACCTAAGACAGTGATGCGTTACAGACCTTTACCCAAAATGGATGTGACCGACGAATCTATTATAATTATGGCACAAATATCAAAGACATTCACAATGTGCTTTACTGTCACTGAAGTACAGGACTCTTGACTTTGACAGAGAGGAGATGAAGGCCAGACACATCCCGAAGTCCCACAAGAGAGCAAAGGGATGACGACCATTTACGAATAGCAGAGGAGGTCGCAGTAGTTCCCTGCCTTCGTCGGCTTTTGGTTTCTAATTTAAGATTACCAAACACACAACAACAGAAAGCAAGGTGCTCTCGCTCGTGAACGCTCAGAGGTCGATGCAATTTAGCGGGGCAACACTCCATTAGAAAAGGCCAATGCCATGGCTTAAGGGGAACAATTTTAATGATGAAAATGTTGTTTCTCCAAATCAAACATATTACTTATGTGACTTTTTTCCACTCTGTCAGGAGACATCTGTGATCACTCAGCCTTTTTTTTTTATCCTAACACAGGAAGGACGAGAGGAAACGAAACAAAAAAAAGGAGAAAGGAGAACAACAATAAACACAAAGATGATTTATAAGTACATCCTCTGGTGCTTATTCTCTAACCCCTTCAAACGCACGCACGTACGCACTCGTACATATATTAAAAAAGCAGGGTGGATGTTTATTAATATATTATATGCCAGGCATGGGAATGTGGCTGCTGAGGAGTGTAATTGCAGCGTTGGAAACATTCCTCGGAGGAGCTTGGCACATATTAAAAGGGAAAACTTGAGACATGTTTGTGATAATATTCCTAATAAATCTCAGCGCGGGCCTCCGACTCCTTGACGTTAACAGTAACACGGCCGTTCATCTTGGTTGGAGCTCCAGAATTTAAGATTGGTCACAAACAATCTGAGCGGCACCGGATTGCGCGGGGAGACGCGGCCCCTGCGTGCGCCTCGCGCTCCCATAAATCTCCTCTTCCTCCTATGCAAATGATGCAAGGCTTTTAATTGATAATTTCTCACATGGGCCTGCGCGCTGGTGGACTGGAGGCTTCTAATGAGAGAGAGCCTATAGCATGTACTTTAAAGCCAGAATGAGCAATCACCCTGAGAAGTGGGGTAATTATTTAGCCCTGGGTAGGGTTGAAGTGTGTGTGTGTTTCAAACAGGAAAAAAAAAGGGGGGCAGCTTTTTTAATAATGTGTGTCTTGAATGTTACCTTGCTTGCGCAAGCGATACTGAGCATAAAAGGCGAGTTGAATTGATAAGGCGGATCCGTGTTCTCTTTTAATGCAGCTTGTTGTGTAAACGCACCTATATTAGAGAGCGTCGGCCAGGAACAATGGATTGTTTCTCTCTCAGTCACGTGCGCACAAACTCGCACGTTACAGTCCGGCTCACGATGACAATTTCTTTTGATTCCACACAAATAATGGGCCTGGATAGAATCAAAAATTAATGTTCAACTTTGGAAGGCCTCATGAATAATAAAGCATAATTAATTCTTCATGACGGATGCCAAAAATCACCACCTTGCTCTGGTTCTCGCCAGGCCTCTTTATCGTGCCACCTTTGCAACGAAGAGCATTTGTGATGATAAAACATCAATTTGTTTATCGCTATCTGCATTTGAGCTCCAACATACATTCAGATAAACCGATAGAAATCTGTCTGTTGTGTGTCGTAAGTGTCTAGCTCTGTTTATGTAGGCCTGTTTGATTTGTGGCTTGTATATGCGAGTGTGTGTATATGAGCACGCTAGAGTCTCTCTATTTCTTTTAGTGTTCTTAGGCACCTACACAGCATTAGTTTGCTCACTGGTGGCCCTTATATGACAAACTATGTATTTGAAATGAGGCATTATGTGTGTTTATATTTATGCTTTTCTTGAGAGGCATCAAATACGGTGTGGCATTTCTAAGATTCAGCCTCACGCTGAAGCACAGCAATGTTCCCTGAATATTATGTCTTTCTTTTTTTTTAATTACTGCTTTACAAATTTTTTTGGTTAGAAACCCATCATGTTTGATTAAGTTTTCATCACATTTCAATACAGAGCCAAGTGTATGAGCTCAGCAGTAACATGTAAACTGATGACAGCACCATAATTATATCTTCACACCAGTAGGGGGAAGAGTGTACAAAGAAACAAGCATTAGTGTAATGGGATATTTACAGTCATTCAAGAGCTCTCAGCCCAGAACGGCTTCGCAATACACATGTAGTCAAACATGCTTTTAAGTGCACTGTCCGTATTTCTAAACATATACAAGCCCTAGAGTATTTGGACATTTGAAGCAAATTTAAAAATGTATGGATGTATTTGCATTATACAGAAATAATATCAAATCAAAAAAAAAAAAAAAAAAAAATTCTTTAAGAATTCAAGCATGGACACCCTTTTCATGCAAAATTATTTATGGGTCAAAGATGTTAAGATGTCCACGTTTAAAGAAATTTACAAAAGTATTTTTATGTTCGTAGAAAGCACATTAAATGTAAAAGTGTCTACTTTTAGGGTTTCAAGTACGTTTTTGAAAAATAAAACGTCAAAATTTGGTAAAAATAATGTTGCGTTGTCAATCAGTGTAACACAATATTTGTGTTAAAATTCAAACAACATGCTTATTCTGACTTGACCCTGATTCATATTACATTTTCTAATGTTTAAGAATTAAAGCATGGACACCCTTTTCAAAAACTATTAATGGGTCAAATATGTTTAGATGTTCATGTCAAAAGAAATTTACAAAATTGACTTTAAGTCTAAGAACATTAAATGTAAGTAAAGTGTCTACTTTTAGGTTTTCAAATAAGTTTTTGGAGAATAAAATGTCAAAATTTGGTTAAAATAATGTTACGTTGTCATTCAGTCTAACTCAATATTTGTTTAAAAATTCAAAGAACATGCTAATTCATGTAAAATGAATACAATTATATAAAAAAAAAATGATTAAGAATTAAAGCATGGACACCCTTCTCATGCAAAAATATTTATGGGGCAAATATGTTTAGATGTCCATTTCAAAAGAAATTTACAAAAGTGATTTAATGTCTGTAGAAAGCACATTAAATGTAAGAAAGTAAAATAACGTTTTTTGGAGAATAAAATGTCAAAATTTGGTTAATATCATGTTACGTTGTCATTCAGTGTAAAAAGTCAAACAACATTCTTATTCTGACTTGACCCTGATTCATATTAAGTTTTTAATGTTTAAGAATTCAAGCATGGACACCCTTTTCGTACAAAACTATTTATAGGTCAAATATGTTTAGATGTCTAAAGTACATCAAAAGAAATTTGGTGTTTTTATGTCTATAGAAAGCACATTAAATGTAAGTAAAGTGTCTACTTTTAAGGTTTCAAATAAGTTTTTAGAGAATAGAATGTCAAATTTTGATTGAAATAATGTTACATTGTCATTCAGTGTTGAACAATATTTGTGTAAAAATTGTGTAAAAACATGCTTATTCGGACTTGACCCTGATTCATATAAATTTTTTATGTTTAAGAATTAAAGCATGGACACCCTTTTCATAGAAAAATATTTATGGCTCAAATATGTTTAGATGTCCATGTCAAAAGAAATTTACAAAATTGATTTTATGTCTATAAAGGACATTAGATGTAAGTAAAGTGTCTACTTTTAGGTTTTCAAATACGTTTTTGGAGAATAAAATGTCAAAATTTGGTTAAAATAATGTTACGTTGTCATTCAGTGCAACAATATTTGCATAAATTCAAACAACATGCTTATTCTGACTTGACCCTGATTCATTTTAATTTTTTAATGTTAAGAATTAAAGCATGGACACCCTTTTCGTGCGAAACTCTTTATGGGTCAAATATGTTTAGATGTCCATGTCAGAAGAAATTTACAAAAGTGATTTTAAGTGTAATAAAGTGTCTACTTATAGGGTTTCAAGTTTTTGGAGAATAAAATGTCAATTTTGGTTAAAATAATGTTATGTTGTCATTCAGTGTAACACAATATTTGTGTAAAAATGCTTATTCTGACTTGACCCGGGTATTAAATTTGATTGTGTTTTAAATTGGCAAATGGACAAAACCTAGGATAGTGGAAAATTTGAAAAATGTAGAAGTACAACTAATTAGTATTTGGGGTGAAAGTAGTTCATCTTTTAATGTCATAAATTGATTTTTGTTGTAAATATACTTGACAAGATTATTACACTGAATGACATTTTAGTGGGTGTCTTCTGTAAATTAGGGAAAATGTTATATTTATGTTTTGCAATTAAATTAAACAGAAACCTTTTTTTTTTGGAAAAACAAAAACAATTTAAAGCAGTGTTGCACTTATTGTTTTTATGTGTAACCCCTTTTTCATCTTCAACCCTTATACAAGTTTATGTATGTAGAAAAAGCTCTAGCAGCAGTTTGCAAATCCCATTTGGATTTATATTTTATCCAATATATTTGATATCTATCCCACATTTGAACTGTTAACTTGAAATGTCAACATGTTCTACCAGTGTACCAACTATAACTATTTTGGAGAAGAAAAAACTCATAATGACTGTCAGTTGTGTAGCCTATCACACACTTAAACCACACGGTTTGGTATAAACTACGCAGTGAAAGAATGTAATAGAAAATCCATGGTTTTGCTAATTGAAATATTATGTGCAGATGTTTGGCTCTTGACAGTTTGTGAATTTCATACAATAAACACATCTGAATTACCAGCGATTAGTAATGAACCATGTACATCAATCAAGAATCCACAGTGATTTAGGCTGTTTGGACGACCTGTTTTTCATATTTAGACAAATCTTATAACATTTCGATGCCAGCAAATCAAAACGCACATACATACGGGCCTGCAAACATCTCTATCCTCAGATCAGGTTTGAGAGTTAATTCAAAGAATCACTACATCAACAGCACATTTTATCAGTCCATCATGCTTATCCATTTATCATTCTGATCCCTTTCTCCCTGACTGTGACCCATTTTGCTCTTTCCTTTGCTACTATGGTGTGCTTGGCTTCCTGTCTTATTCGTCCTCTTTTCTCCTCTCCTTCTTTCTAAAGGGGGTTCATCAACCGGCTTGTTGTACAGCGCAGTAATTAGCAGCGCATGCTTGTATTAATTAGTGGTGAGTGATCTGGTTTTATTAATATGTACTGGAGTGCGATGGGGTAGGAGCCAGAACAATGGGGCGGGCGGTTCGGCGGCCTCGCTATCGGCTGACCTCTCCGCTCTGCTGAGACACGGGACGGCCAAATGGTTAAACCCATTATTAAACATTTTATGCTAATGCTGTTTGTTTTATAAGCAAATTAACGGTGTGGATTTGCCGAAAACAGGTGCTGTGGTGTGAATGCGTACTAAATGATGTGATACTGGAGGAATTAATTAGAGCCTGTGCGGTAATTAGATGCAATAATTTGTGTGATTAGCGGGCTGTTTAAGAAGGAAGACACACTCGCAAGTTAATGCGCATATGCACGCACACACTGTTTCTTCTTCCCGCATATGCTGTGCATGCTCGGATGGGACAGTTGTTTTGTTGTCCCGAATCACAATAGAGAGAGAGTTTGAGAGACGAGGAACTTCCTATGGCGTACTTCAGAAATGATTCATTAAAAAACGCTGAGGTGGCTACAGCTAATTACCAAAACGAGCCGGTTGTTGGGGGCTCGCTCATCCCTTTTTAATTCCTTTCCTCTTGTCCTTCCCCTTTCTTTCCTTAAGTCAAAAAACCTTCGTACCTCAAAGCGAAAGGGAAGCTTCTCCACGCACAGCACTTCTAAATTTGGAAAGGGTTTCATGATAAAAGACAGAATCGTTTTTTTTTCTTTTTCTTCTCATCCTTCCTTCTGTTCTTTTCATTACATATTATTAAAATCATAAAGTGCATAATTAATTTTTGCAGATGCAGTGCGTTTGCAGCTCATTCGGATTCAGTTAATAAGGCGGCTCTGCGTTCATCTGCTGCAGTCAGTCAGGTGGAAAAGATCCTGGAAAAGTTCGGAGAACAGATGAGATGGATGCAGGCCTTCGAGTGAACAGAAACCAATAGAGGTATTTAAAAACATAGACACTCATTCAGTCGCAATAAATGAATTTGGAGAAGACTAATTTTTTGTTGATAGTTTGGACAGTTTCAGTGCTTATGTTCTCATCCCATGACTTTTGCCAACAATAACATGGGTATAAACTTCCAGCTCCAAACACACTTCTCTGGCTGGGGCGACGGTCATCCTCTCATCCTCTCAGGCCGGTATTGACACTGTGTGTGAACCCGTCTCTCGGCAAATCTGCGGATAAATCTTCCTGTGTTTCGAATTGAGCCAAATTCAGACTCACTTTTTATGGCCAGGGGGACACGTCCCGGTCCAACCCCCCACCATTCCTCAAGCATCACAGGCTAACGGTGATTGAAACCACTTGTTGATGAGTGTGTATCCTCTGGGCTATACTTTATTGTTTTTATTTGAGGCAGATGCATGAGAGGAGATTTGACTGACACCCAATAAGCTCAAAATCACCTCGTCTAACCCGCAGGCTCCTCCTCAACTCCAATGCAGCACCATGTTCACTCTAGATTAACTTGTAGCATCCTCCCTTTTAGGCCGCCGACTTTATGGTGTGATCTTTTATCTCATAATAAAAACTGTGAGGATGAGAAAAAACCAGCATGATTAGGGGAGTAGAATTTCGGTTAATGTACATTTGTTTATAAGAAAAAAAAAAAAATCACAATTCTGCCATTGTTTACACACGTCGTTTCAAACATGACCTTTTTTCCCCAGTCAAAGTCAGTCAAAGTTTATGTTGTTCTGTTTAAACATTAAAATGCAATTTGAAACTCACATTGATCAACGCACATACTTATGATAAACAGAAGCTCAAACGTGCTGGCTTGATGTGCAACAACCAGTGAGGTTTGTTAAACAACCCAACCTTGTGGGTAGTTTTATTTAACTAAACTATTGTTTAAAAAATTTCTTGTTTAAAATGAACCCCAAATAGGTTGAAAATTAACATTTTTAATATGTTCAGTAAATGTACATCTATTAATAAGTTGATTAAATAATAATTGAATTAATGAACATTTTTTGCTTATTAATAAATGTGACTTTGGACCACAAAACTAGTCTTAAGTAGCATGGGTATATTTGTAGCAATAGCTAAAAATACATTGTATGGGTCAAAATGATTGATTTTTTTATGGCAAAAATGATAAGGATATTAAGTAAAGATCATGCTTTATGAAGATAATATGCACTGTTAAGAACTTTAACAATATACATCAATGGAAGGCTTATTTATTCAACTTTCAGATGATGTATAAATCTTAATTTCAGAAAAATGTACCCTTGTGGTTCAGGGTCACAAATGTTCACCTTTTGATTATTGCTGATGCCTCTAGTAAGTATGTGTCTGATTTTTAATTTATAACATATTTTGGATTCATTTTAAGCCAGCCATATAGTATTTTTAAGCAATAGCTGAGTTAAATAAAACTACCCAGAAGGTTGGGTTTAACATTTAACCTAACCCCTGAGTCAAAACAACCCAGTCGCTGTGTTCGTCCATATTTCATCCAGCAGTGGGTTGTATTTAACCTGGGTGTATGTTAATAAAAGCCTGAATTAATTCTGTCCATCATATTAAGCAATCATGCCACTTCAGAAGTGTTTGATCATATGGATTAATTTTACAATGTCTTCAATGACTTTTTGAAGCACCAAAGTTTTCCAGAATCGACTTTCAGTGGAGGGACAGAAATGACTCAGGTTTCATTAAAAATATATTCATTTGTGTTTTAAAGATTTAATAAAGTCTTGAAACAGCTCAACAATGAGTAAATGATGACAGGATTTTCATTTTTGGGGCGAACCACTCATTTAAGCCTGGGTGTGTTTAATTTTTTGGTTGAGTGTTTATACTTAAAGCCCAAAGTATACTTCACTTTTTACACAATCCGCAAGGGACTGCGTACAGTGCACGTGATGCAAATTTTATCATCAGAATAGTATGCACACCACCCGATTTTTGTAATCACGCATATATGCATTGAAGTTATTTTGCAGTAATCAGTTGTTCCACACTGGTCCGGGTCGTTGTGTCACAGTAGACATCGAAACATAGAAATCAGAACAACAACAACAAAATAGCTGAGACTGCAACAACAACAGATGCTCACATTGACAAGCATTTGTGAGTGAAAGGGTATGAGACAGCTCAGCTTTGGCCTAAAAGAGGAGACAAATAGAGCAGAAACTGGACATGGATGGTAAAAAAACAGCAGCTGTGGTTGCCGGAATTTTACCGTAAAAAAAATGATAGCAACATTTTGGGTTTTACGGTTTTAATTTAAATGTATAGTTAAAAACCGTAATTTCATTAACTGGTATAATGTTAACCCTCTAAGCGCCAAAGTCGCAGAATTGCGACAAGACGTCATACCCATTGAAATAGACTGTAGTTCCTAATACGGTGTAATTTCTCATTTGTATTCCTAACCACTAGATGGCAGACATGTAGTACTTCGATTCTAGACCAAAATTACGTCTTGTTCCTGTTCAAAGTATTGGCGGAAATCATAGAGAAAGCGAGCGATCTTCATTGATGCGGAAGCAGTACAGTTCATAGTGTAAATAGAGTAAATTGTCAGATTTGTGAGGAGAAAAGCACCAAACGGCTGATAAAAAGTTGTACCGTGAAGATGTGTTGCAAATGTTATTTGCTGATTGTGACTCTAAAGGGGAATATTTGTCTTTTGGAAATGACGATCGGCCGTCTAATAGACGCGCATCTCCCGGTACATCTTTGCCTCGCAGTGGTGCCGCCGCGCACCATGAGAAAGTGTTTACAAAGCATAACCAGCGATCATTTCGTCCCTTTGCCCAAAAGGAATGGGGGTGGCAGGGGTGAATATGGTCATAGTGTACACAGGGGTATAATAATATTCTAATAATTTAGTAATTTCTTCTGTTTTATTGTTGGTTTCCTCTATTCTCATCCATTTGATCATTTTACTACTGTATAGTAGTGTAATATGTAATATTTTTGTTTTATTGTTGGTGTTCTCATTTTTGATCATTTAGAATGAGGATAAAAAAAATAAAAACATGCAAATAAGTTCAAACATCCATTTATTATCTTTTATTTCCTGAATATTACTTGTGAAATGATCAAACAGTTGGCTACTGTTCACATGCATTTTATTACATCGAATAGTAATATAGTAATAATTTAGTACTTTTTCCTGTTTTATTGTTGGTTTCCTCTTTCTGATTATTTGAAATAAGGATAAAAGACAAAAAAATTAGCAAATAACTTCAAACATCCATTCATTATTTATTATTTCCTAAATATTATTATGAACTGATCAAACAGTTGGCTACTGTTCACATGCATTTTACTATATAGAATAGTAATAATTTAGTACTTTTTCCTGTTATATTGTTGGTATCCTCTTTTCTGATTATTTGGAATGAGGATAAAAGACAAAAAATGTGCAAATAAGTTCAAACATCCATTCAATATCTATTATTTCCTGAGTATTACTGATGAACTAATCAAACATTAGGCTACTGTTCACGTGCATTTTACTATATAGTATAGTAATATAGTAATAATTGAGTCATTTTTCCTGTTTTATTGTTGGTTTTCTCTTTTCTGATCATTTGTAATGTGGATAAAAAGACAAAAAACTAAAAAACATCAATTCAATATCTACTATTTCCTGAATATTATGAATTTCAATAATGCCGCCCCCATGATGACGTCATAATATGCAAATTAGATGAGAATATTTACACCCCACATAAACTTTTGGTGATGCCCAACATTTTTCTAATTTACAGTAGATCTCTATCTTTAAGCCCTTTGAAGCCACTAGCTTTTGAAATCTTGATGTCAAAATCCAGCATTTTTCAAAAAAAACCCTGGCGCCTAAAGGGTTAATATACCAACCAATTGAAGTACTAAAACTTGTTTTGTACCTTTGTAATACACTGATAACCACCAAATGCAGGTCCACCAAAGCCCATAACAAGCAGCTTTTAAATAAAATCGTATATAGAAGGTGCACGGTAAAATTTACTGTAAATTTTACGTTCTTTTTCACTTACAAAAATGTGAGTCATTTGAGTAGTGCTGCAACCTTGTGGATCAATTCCGGGCATGACCACAAATTAAACAGTTAACGAACATAAACGCTGATTATTTCTAAAAGTATAAAATAGTTAAAAAGAAAAATGCAACACAGTCCAAAAGAAAAGAAAAAGCATGGTCCTATACCCTGTTCAAATGTTTGGAGTCAGTTCAATTTATTTATTTATTTGTTTGTTTGTTTTAAAAGATTTTAATATAATTATTTACAAAGGACACGCTAAATTGACTAAATGTGACAGTATAGACATTTATAAAGTTACAAATGGTTTCTGTTTCTAATAAATGCTGCTCTTTTAAACTTTCTTTTAATCAAAAATCCTGAAAAAAAGTAAGTTTTTCACTAAATTATTAAGCTGCACAACTGTTTTCAACATTTATAATAATAAGAAATGTTTCTTGCACATCAAATTGGTATATTACAATAATTTACGAAGCATCATTGAAGACTTATGAGGCTAAAAATTCAGTTTTGCCATCACAAGAATAAATTACATTGTCAAAAATATTAAAATAGAAAACAGCGATTCAGTATTGGAATATTATTTTACAATATTACAGTTTTCACTATATTTTTGATAAAGCAAATGTAGACTTTGTGTCAAGATATATACCATAAATTTAGATGACTAGATGTCCTATTTTATATTAGGTGGCCTTACCTACTTTGTGCTTACATAAAAAAAATAAAAAAAGTAAAATGTACTTATTGTGTTTGTTGTATTGCAGAGCACTTTTGCTTCTATGGTGGGATATGAGAAAGGTTAGGGACATGTTTGGTGGTATGTTGATTAATTTAATTGTAAATACATGGTAGTTAAGTCCACCTAATATAAAATGGGGACAAATATTATTACCAACCCCAAACTTTTTAATGGTAGTTTATGTTGTATGTTTTTAATGTATCTTGTCCATCTTCAGTATGTCTTGTAGAATGTCAGTCCAAACATCTTTTGTTCAGTGGCATTAAAAAAGCCTGTGGGGGAACACACCCCACACTCGTACCTACTGTAATTGTGGAATAACAAGAGCAACCTGGGGGACACAATTTGTCATCTGTTGTATTAGGAGAGAAAAAAAAAAAAGAGAAACATATTGCTCTTTTCCTTAATGACCACTTCCTATTCTCCTTCCCTTGGCGGAGCTTTGCTATGTCGCTCATTTAAAATATGCATATGTAAAAAAGTGCCAAGTAAACACACACCGACACATACAATAAAATGTGCGTGAGGCCCAAATACGTGGATGTTGTTATGGGAAGCAAAGCACTAATGAACGAACAAGCTGAGATGAGGTGCTCAGTTTATGAATCATTTATGTCATTATGACAAATGACATGGTAACCTTAAAAGGCCTTAGAATATGAATTTATATAGAGCGAAGTATACGTTAGGAGAGTTTTCCCTGTAGAAATCGAGTAGAACTTGGTTAAACATGAAATTCATATTGGCTTCCTGAAGCTGAATTAGACAGGGGGGCCCACACAGAGCTCATAGGAGACCGCCGAACATGAATTATTACCAAATATAATTTCAGCTATTAGTTCACCATGCTGAGTATCAATCACTAGCATCTGAGCTGGAAATTAATATTTTGTGGAAGAAAATAGAACGAGAGCGAGACGGGGACTCATTTTCTATATATATTTTTTAAACTCCTGCAGAGTCTGACATTTTTATATGTGGTGTTGGGATGGCCCTGATCCATTACCATACAGATTATCCATTGACAGTGCTTGTGCAATGCAAATTAACATGCACTGAATAAAAGAAAAAGGATAAAAAAGAAGTGGAATAGGAAAAAGGGATTATGCATAACATACCATCCTTTCCAATTTTGTCTAATCACTGCCAGGGTTTATGTTTTGTCTCAAACGGAAAGGGAAAATAGTTTTAGAGGGAAATCCTGCGGTCTCACTGCCTACTTTTGGCTGGCTTGTATCCTGGTTTCTTTGAGTTCTCTGTATGGTTTCCTGAAGATCAGGCTCAGGCTGAACCATAACATGATGCTCGGTTAAAATAATTTAAAGAGCAGGTTATATGGGTTTTTTAAAAAAATATCTCTTTTGCAGTTTGTAATGTAGCTATCCATCATTGTAAACAGTCTGCAAAGTTGTTAATCAAAAAGTGCATTATACAGTATCTCACAAAAGTGAGTACACCCCTCACATTTCAGCAACCATTTTGGTATATCTTCTCAAGGGACAATACTATAGAAATGAAGCTTGGATATATTTTAGAGTAGTCAATGTGCAGCTTTTATGGCAGTATAGATTTACTGTCCTCTGAAAGTAACTCAACATACAGCCATTATTGTCAAAATAGCTGTCAACAAAAGTGAGTACACCCTAAGTGATAACAGCAGTACCATGCAAAGCCACATGTCCTATTCATGCTTATGTTTTTGTCTACTTAACAGGACCATACAAAGTTGTGTATCTTGTATTAGAGCAGTTAAAATTAGGTACTTCAAGTACAATTCTCTCATACTGACCACTGGATGTTCAACATGGCATCTCATGGCAAAAAACTCTCTGAGGATTTGAGAATTAGAATTGTTGCTCGCCACAAAGATTTCCATGGCTATTAGAGGTTTAGTAACAAGTTACAATACAGTGGTCAGGGTCATACAGAGGTTTTCCAAGATGGGTTCCATTCAAAACAGGCCTTGCAAGGGTAAATCAACGAAGTAGAGCACTCGTTCTGTGCATCAGGTGCAGAATCTGGCTTCAAAAAACAGAGCCATGAGTGCTGCCACCATTGCTTTAAAGGTTGCAGAAGTAGAAGGTCAGCTTGTCAGTGCTCAGACCATACGTTGCACAAGTCGGTTTGCATAGACGTTGTCCCAGAAGGAAGCCTCATCTGAAGCTGGCTCACAAGAAAGCCCGCAATCAGTTTGCTGAAGACAACCTGTCCAAGAGCATGAACCTGAACCTTATTAAGAACCTGTGGGGCATCCTCAAGCGTAATGTGGAGAAGCACTATGTGTCTAACATCCAGCAGCTCCATGAGGATTGGAAGAGGATCATAGCAACAACCTGTGCAGCTCTGGTCAATTCCATGCCCAGGATGATTAAGGCAGTGCCAGATAACAATGGTGCTAACACAATATATCGACAATTTGGACAAGTTCACCTAGGGTGTACTCACTTTTGTTACCAGCTATTTTGATAATAATGGCTGTATGTTGAGTTACTTTTAGAGGACAGTAAATCTGCTATACAAGCTGCACAATTACTACTCTAAAATATATCCAAGTTTTATTTCTATAGTATTTTCCCTTGAGAAGATATAATAAAATGGTTGCTGAAATGTGAGGGGTGTACTCACTTTTGTGACATACAAAACTTTTGTTTCTCAAAAGAAACAGTCGGCTCCGAATCGCCTCTACGAGTCATTATATTTTCAAATATTTTGCCTGTTACCGATCTGCATCACTCAGTAATATATTAACGTAATCCCCGCCTGCTGCGAAATAGGAACAGTCTGACCTGACCACAAAAACCTCCTCTAGTTAGTGTGTTTACATCATGTCAAGAAGACGCTGTGTTATGCATTGTGAAAGCAAGTTTGTTTTCAATGCCGAAAGATGATGATGTGAAGAATCAGTGGTTAAAATTATTTTTTACTCCTCTCTGTGCCAATCACAACAGCTGACCAATCAGAGCAGAGTAGGCTTATCGAAGGAGGGGTTTACAGACATTACGCTCAAAACAGATTTAAAATCATGGACAAATGACTCCATGTATAAATGTATATTCTGGGAAAATTACAATGTTTTCTGACATTAGATGCGTTTAAACCTGTTTTAGAGAACTTAAACACAATTTAAAAAACCATATGACCTGCACTTTAAATATGTGCATTACAGGGGTCCTAAGAAATCAAAATTTCAAAGGAATTTTGTCTTGATCTTCTAATCTAAAATAAGATTTCATTGTATTAAAGACCCTCTTTATAATAATCATAATACAAAAAGTAAGTTCCGCTAAAGTCCCCTAATCCTTGTATTCTGTCTGACAGTATATAGATTTATAAATTCTTATTTAGATTGGAGGTTGATCATTTTTTTAATGGAATCAAAACTTTTATATTTGCTCCCACCCCCTAATATTTGGTTACATCTGAGGGAAAGAGTGCCCCTCTCCCTCTTTTTTAAGACAAGTTGTAATTGTTTCAGTTCGACTAGAAAAGTTTTGTGCACTTGTCACAAGATTTTGCAAGAGGCTGTTATTGACAGATGGAGCAGCGCATATTACACTTGACTGCAAACCCACAGCTTGTGTATGAGCTCTGCTTTCTTTTCACATTAAAATGTCTGTTTAGAACTTACTGTTGTGAAGTCTGTTTTGTACTTTTTTGCCTTAAAATAAAAAGTTAAAGGCATAAAAAGTTTTTTGTTTAATAAAATAAAATAAAATGAAATGCAAATAATAATAATAATAATAATAATACAATGGAAAAGCAATAAAAAAAGTTGAAATATAAAATATAAAAATAAACAAGATTAAAAATATAATAATATTGTTTTTTCTGCTTACAAAATTATATTATTTTTATTTTTTAATGCAAAGTTCAATATTAAAACAACAGTTCTGTTATAGTTTTATGCTAATGGAAAAACAAGAAATTTCAGTAACACTTTACAATATAGTTCATTAGTTAACTACATTACTACAATACTTCTACAGGATTTAATAATTTTAGTTAATGTTAATTTCAGCATTTACTAATGCATTATTAAAATCACAAGTTGTGTTTTTTAACATTAGTTAATGCACTGTAAACTAACATGAACAAACAACTGTATTTTTATTAACTAACATTAACAAAGATTATAAAATAGTGTAATAAATGAAGAGTTTAGATAATCAATAGATTGTTTTTCTTAAAAAAATCATGTTTTTTGTTATGTTATCATGTTTTTGTTGTGTTACTTAGATTTTTTTCTTATTCAAAATAACCCAACTGCAGTTTGATTAAGATTAATTGGAATGCACAATAAAAAAAATAAATAAAAAAAACATGATTTTTGAAAATGGATAAACAGAGTTATCTGTTTTTGCAAAAAAAAAAAAAAAACCCTCCTCAAATAGTTGTTTTTTTATTACTATATTAACATATTTTAAATTTAAATTAGTTCATGTGATAGCCAAGCTGTTTTTTCCAGCATGCATTACTTCAGTCTTATGTGTCAAACGCTCACTGATCTATGATAATAATGGTCCAAAACTTTGTAAAGCTCTATTAGGTCAATATGTTGTTATGAGGACACCAGTCCAGCACATATCAGTTGACGCACATTACTTTGTTGGGAATCATCAGTCGTAACTGTCAGTGCTGTGAAGCCCTCTGCTGCCGAATGACAGGCCTTGAGCTGTCACACGAGGCTGTCGCACATCCTTTCCATAGCTGCACATTACGTCTATGTTGTTTTGGCCTGATCGTATGTCAAAGTGAAGGGGAAAAAGGAACAGGAAGGTTTAAAACGAAGCTGGTCAGATGGCTAATGGCCACTTTTTTTTGACTGCATTAGACTTGTGTTTTTTTTGTTCCGTTCATTGTTTTGTGCAGCGACCTCTGGTTGAGTGTGCGGTAGGACTGTGGACTCAACCGAACGCATTTCCTTCTGATTATCGTGACGCCTGTCAGCTCGCTGAGACGTTCCCCTACGACCCCTCTAGACCGGACCCCCTCTTCTGCTACTCCTAATAGACGTGAAACGCTCCAGTCAATAATTTTTTCTACTCGTCTTCATCCCTCTCTCTCCCTGTGTCTCTCTTTCTCAGATTGCTGCATGTCAGGAGGAGGTTCACATCGGAAAGTTCAGCCAAATGTTATCTAGCACAGGGAGGTTTCAAAGGGGAGGCCCATCGCTCCCCCTCTTCCAACTTCTAGTTTCTGACTCTCTCTCCCACTCTCTCTCTGGGTCTCTCGCCCAATCTCCCCGCCCCCCCGACTGCCTTTCAAACTCGCAGCCAATAAGTGTCTGTGATAACATCAACAGCTGTCAAAGACCCAGGCAACTGCGCTTGTCTCGTAAACCCAAACACCTGTACTCTCTCATTCTTTTGATTGTTATCCCTCATACACACGCACACACACTGCTCTGCTCTCTATCACTCACATTGGTTTGATTTGCTTGTCAGAAAGAAGGGGATGTGCCAAGATCTGTGGAGCCGTGCGGAGGGGTGTGTGTGGGTGTATTCCGGGACGGGAGGGGGGAATTTATAAACTGAGTGAGAGAGACAGACGAAAAGAGAGAGAGAAAGACAGAGAGCGTCTCTTCAAAAGTTTGGCACAGTTTGAAAGGCAGAACTGAGGGCTTATGAAGAGGATGTCACAACAAACTATACTACGTCACCCCTTTTTTCACTTCTCCACCTCATTGTCTTGTTTAATATCAATGAGAAAGTGTGTGTCAACATGTGTTTGTATTTAAATGCCAGCACCTTTCACCTTGTGTGCACCCAGCGCTCATCAGTCTCCGCCTGCGACGCTCTTCCTCGGGCACCCTGGCTGCATAATCCACCTTTCCCTAAAGGCTTTGGCTCCCATCACTGCTGCTGTCATGCTGGGCTGCTATATCCATCACTTAGTCAATGAGAAGTAATGACAGAGTAGAGCAAAACAACAGCAGTCTGTCTGCGGGTTCCTGTTTGAAGGGAAACACACCAGGTTGCTATGAGACACGGCCCCAGTGGAGCAGGAGCGGGGCCGCAGACGCCGAGGCATTCTGGGACTTGAGACCGATTTGGTCTTTATGATCAGGTGCTGACTGAAAACGAACGGGCTGCTTCTGTAGCGTTTTTTGATGTTGTGAACGTTGACATCATGCAACGGGGATATGCATATTCATGAGTTCTGGAGAAAAGGGGCAGGGTTTTTTGGACAGCAGAGACAGGAAGTTCTCAATCAAAGCCGAGAGGAAACATGTTGTGTGTGAGTGTGTGAGCGGGGAAGAGAAAGAGTGAGTGAGAGTAATGAGAAAGTGTTTGTCAAGGGTGAGCTGTTCGTTATTCTGATTTATGTGTCAGACACATTAATGGTGGAATGGCACGCAGTCGTTCTCCTCCTCCACCTTCGCAAGCTACTGATGGCCAGAGAGACAGAGAGCTGCTACTCACACTCAGTCTTCTTTTGGTTGAGTGTGCGGTTATCTGTGATCATGCCGGATTCAGCATGTGTTAAGCTTTAACCCGTGACTAATCGCATTGCCTGTGCTGTATCACGGCTGTGTTCTGAGAACACTGACCCTCCAGTCATGGACTCCATAAAGACCACACAGCATAGCCTACTTGTTTTAATAGAATTCCTGCAGCTCATTGCACTGGCAACAGTCATGGGTTCGATTCCTAAGGAACGTGTGAACTGATCAGAGTCTATGATTAAAAGTGTGTGCCTAAAACAGTACAGACATTGGCAATGTTACAATAAAAGAAGTTCCTTTATACTAGTTACAGAATCCTGATGCTTGAGCACCAAATCTGGATATTAGAATGATTTCTGAATAATTATGTGAACATTTAAAGGCTTAGTTCACCCAAAAATGACAGTTAGCCCATTATTTACTTACCCTCAAGGCAGTGCATATGACTTCCTTCTTTCAGTCAAATGTAATCGGAGTTATATTAACCCTTTGACGTGTACAATCACACCCGTGTGATCTGTCTTGTCTGGTCCCTGAAGTGAATCACATCCTTGTGATTCGAATGTCGGCGCATCACGTGATCAACTGCTAAATTAAAATCTGCTTTTTGGTACTTTGGCTGGCGCTGAGCCAGTTCGGATGTGAGTGCTTGTCATATTATCACAACTATTCTGTGTTTTCAACCATATAATGCTCATTTTAGGTTTCATACATTTAAATACTAGCAAAACTTTACATTTATAGTTTGGAAAATACATGCTGATGTCTATGGAAGTGGCAATAGTGATCCTTACAAATATAATCTGACAACATATTTTGTTGATATCATATACAGATTGTGCTGGTAACTATAAAGTTTACTCCCAGCTCACTAGAGACTTACTTTAATGTCTTTCGGGAGGAGAGGATTAATTTGCATGTTGTAAATCCCACAGCTCGGATTCAGCGTGAACAAACATGGCGGTGCCCGTCACCCAGTATAGATCAACTAACACGGTCATTATAAAAGTGTTTCAACTTTTAAATACATTTACTTGCACATATTTCTCAATCGGAGTATCAGATCTTTCATAATATAGTAAGAATGTTTGTGAATATTAATAATAAAAAAGGAAAAAAGAAATAAAAGCGATCCATGTGTCTGACAGCTTTATTGTGGCTGTGGTGTGTCACATGACAAGCATGCCGCATCGCCATGGCGACAGTAAGGCGAAACATTCTGAAATAACGTTTGCCTAAATAACTCATCCTGGAGGGTCAGGTAGAATATTTTAAACTCACGTGTAATAGGGTTAACAATTGTTTTAGCTCTTCTAAGCTTTATAATGGCAGTGGGTGGGTGTTTCTTTTCAACAGTACAAAAAAGTGCATTCATCCATAATAAAAAGTGTTCCACATGGCTCCGGGGGGTGAATAAAGGCCTCCATATTTAAATATCCTTATTTAAAATGTAATAATCACTTTAATCTAGCTTGCGCTAGCAGTTGTACACATAAGCCGTGCTGGGCAGATGACGTAGGACATACTGTATGTGTAGCGCTTGCACCTGTGAGTCTCACGAAAACCAACGTTTTCTTACTTTTGCAAAGGAAAACCAGTCTTCTCTTGGCTTATATTGAAATCCTCCGACATGTTTCTTTACAAATATTAATTTTGTACTTCTAATTCTTGACTGTTTTTTTTTTGTTTTGTTTTGCTCTTTCCCCGTGTGTCCACATTCGTCACTTCTAAGCGGTGCATGGGCAATGCTGAAGTCCTACATCCACCCAGAGCACCTTCCGTGTACAACTGTTATCCCAAGCTAGACAAAATTGATTATCACATTTTAAATATGGATATTTTACTTACAAAAATGCATTGGTTCACTACAGGAGGCCTCTATTCACTTCCATATGGATGAATGCACTTTACTTGACTTGTTTTGACTGTTAAAGAGAAACACCCACCCATTGCCATTATAAAGCTTGGAGGAGCCAGAACAATTTTTAATATAACTCCAATTGCATTTGTCTGAAAGAAGGAAGTCATAGACACCTAAGATGCTTTGAGGATGAGTAAATAATAGGCTATTTTTTTATTTTTGTGTGAACTATCCCTTTAAATAAATTCAGTTTAAAATATATATTTTAAAACCGGTGATTTTATTACTTTTTTATTGCATTTTTGATCAAATACATGCAGAATTAATGAGCATAAGAGACTTTAATGACAAATAAATCTTGCTGACCTCAAACATTTACGTATGTGCTTTTTTTTTGTCAATTCGTTAATTTAGGTAAAGGATTAGTTCACTTCGAGAATAAAAAAAATCCTAATAATTTACTTACCGTCATGTTATCCAAGGTGTTCATGTCTTTCTTTCTTCAGCTGAAAAGAATTCAAGATTTTTGAGGAAAACTTTTCAGGATTTTTTCTATATAGTGGACTATAAGGAGCCAATGGGTTGAAAGTCCAAGTTGCCGTTTCAGTGCAGCTTCAATGGGCTCTACACTATCCCAGCCAAGGAATAAGGGTCCAGCCTAGCAAAATAATGGGTGATTAAAAAAAAAATAATAATAATGAAGTTGAAAAGGTCACGCGTGGTTAGTTCTTCCTCTGTGTACTTTGGTACAAAAAGGTATGGTAGGGCAAAAAACTCCATAATCTCATTTTCTCCTCCAACTTCAAAATCGTTTGACATCAATGTTTTATTTATTTATTTATTTTTAAATTTGTGTTTGACTTTCTTTGCACGTTCGCTTTGTAAACACTGGCGTGGTACTACTGATTACATAATACTAGGGATGCACCGATCCTTATCGGTCGATAACTTGCGCGTTTTGTCAGTAAAGCCGGTTCTGTAATCAGCGGTAAATGCCATCAGGTGCGTGATTTCACGTTGAGCCGTATATACTACACACAGCCGTTGTTTACAGACGAGCTGCGCACATTCACACTGATAATGAACATTGCTATGCCGCTGATTACAGAACCGGCTTTACTGACAAAACGCACAAGCTTTATCGACCGATTGGTATCGGTGCATCCCTACATAATACGTGAAGTCGAGCTAGTGCAAGATGAGCATTTGTGGTTAAAAAGTATATACATTTTTAATTTTAGACCCTTATTCTTCGGCTGGATTTGTGTAGAATCAATTGATATCCATTAAAGTCCGCTATATGGAGAACAGTTCTGGAATGTTTTCCTCAAAAACCTTAATTTCTTTTCGACTGAAGAAAGAAAGACATAAACATCTTGGATGACATGGGGGTGAATAAATTATTAGGAAACTTATATTCTGAAAGTGTACTAATCCATTAATAAATCTATTTTTCATTAATGTATTAAAATTAAAATATAATTTTCAGAATTCTAACACAAGCCTAAAAATTTTTAGAAAATTGTCCAGCACGTATGAAAGTCATCATTCATGCTAGTTAACTGTATGTCGCAGCGCTCCGGTTCACCGGAACACATCTCATCTCGCCGATCATGGATGTTTTATGACAATCGGCTGCCACATCTGCTGGCACTGGAGAAAATGTGACCAAAAAAAATTCCAGGATTGAAGTGTCACAATAAGAAATCCAGTGGAATAAGCAATTTATATCTTAACACATAGTTCATATTGTTTAAGGCACATTGTATATATGTCAGCAGTGACATAATATATGGTTTTAATATACCATTACAGACAAAGGAGGGGGCGGAAGAGGAAATATTTCTGCTTCTTTTTTTCAGTTCAAACTCAAGAGGTTTTGCCCTTTTTATTACCAATAAAAGAGGAAATGCTAAAGACTTAAAATGGGTCTTGTTTCAGGCACTTTCCTTTTTTTTCTTTTCTTTTCTTTTCTTTTCTTTTCTTTTCTTTTCTTTTCTTTTCTTTTCTTTTCTTTTCTTTTCTTTTCTTTTCTTCTCTTCTCCCAGCCATGGATGCCAAGAACAAACAAATGGCAGTGAAATGTATGACACATAAACACAATCCCAAACGTGGAAGTATTTGACCTTTTCCTTCTCCCTGATCCTAACATGAAAGAGCAAAGACAAACTCTTCCGCTCATGCAGGTTGGGCTTGAGACTGACAGCAGTTGTTTGACACAAGCTTGTTCATTTTAACCTCTTAAAATGAACGATTAAAAGCGATGTATTTGTGTTTTATGTGCAATAAACAGGTAATTTCGGATGTGTTTCCTCTTTAGCATAAAGTCATTACTGCCAACACTGCAGAACACGCACATAAGGACAGAATAGTAATTAAAAATGCGAAGACAATTGTTTTAATTTAATTCATGCTCAATAGGAGCAAGTTAGCCAAAGGTCCAGTCCTGTGTCTCCTCAGGGATTTGTAAGAACCCATCATGGGCACCCAGCATGGCTATGTTCATCTCCTCTGTGTCTTTGTGCTCATGGAACAAAGTAAAATGCCTGACATGTTTTTTTTTTCTTCTTCTTCTTCTTCTTCTCTGTCTCGCTTGTTCTACTCCCTTTGTTAAATCTCAGGTTCAGGGAACAGAGGCCTAAAGGTAGAGATAGAGGCAGTGCACTGTAAACATTTGGTAATTAGGAGCCCGGAATATCCGCTATCATTGCACTTTTTATTCCGCCAATGGAGGAGGAAAAGGGGGCTGTTTTTTTTTTTTTGTCACCACTTTTCTTACCATCAGCCACTCGTTACACTTGTGGTACGTAAGGTTGATCATCCTGTGAATGAGGCCCCTGGCGTTGTTAATGTTAATTAAAAGCAGTTTCGCAGGCACATCCCATGCTACGCCCTGCTGACTACAATGAAGTTCAGCACAGCGCCACCTCAGGGTGAATTGACAGTGCCACCCCATTCTTAAAGAGATAAATCACCCACAAAAAAAAAAAAAAAAAAAAAAAAAAACTGTCATCAGTTATGCACTCCCATGTCATTCCAAACCTGTATGATTTAGAAAACCAAGAAGGATATTTTGAAGACCTGCTTTTGTGTATAAAGTAAAAATCTGTGGGGCCAATATAACTTTGGACCCCAATGATGAAAGAAAGAAAGAAAGAAAGAAAGAAAGAAAGAAAGAAAGAAAGAAAGAAAGAAAGAAAGAAAGAAAGAAAGAAAGAAAGAAAGAAAGAAAATCTTCTTTTGTGTTCCACAGAAGAAATAAAGTCATGCAGTCTAAGAAAAGTATGTAAAAATTAATATAAAGGCATTTTCTGTATTATATACCTTGTTCTCTTTCAATAAACAGGGTTGAAATGACACGAAGATGAGTAAATGACAGAATTTACATTTTTGGATAAGCAATCCCTGAGAAAGTTTGTTTCTGCCTCTGAATAAAAAAAAATGTTATTGCAATGTTTTATCTCACAATTCTGACTTTTTTCATAATTGCATGATACAAATGTGCAATTCTGACTTTTTTTTTCTCAGAATTCTAAAATATAAACTCGCAACTGAGTTGAAAAGTCAGAATTGCAAGATATGAACTCACAATTCTGACTTTTTTCTCAGAATTCTGACTTTTCCCTCACAAATGCAAGTTTGTATCTTACTTTTTTCTCAGAATTAAGAGAAATAAATTCGCAATTGCAAGTTCTAAAGTAAAAAATACTGAAGTGTATATCTCACAGTTTTCACTTAACTCTTAATAGCAACTGCATGTTATAAAGTTAGAATTGCAAGATATAAACTCACAATTCTGACTTTCAGAACTGCTGCTTTATTTCTTAGAATTGTGAGCTTGTCATATCATGCAATTCTGAGAAAAAAAAAAAACAGATTTGCGAGTTAATATCTCACAAAACTTAATTTCAAGAATTTCAAGTTTGTATCTCAGTTCTGACTTCATAACTCACAATTGCGAGTTTATATCTTACAAGTCTGTTTGTGTGAATTCTGAGAAAAAAAGTCAGAATTGTGTGATATAAACTTGCTAAAAACGTACAATTCTGACTTTTGTTTCTCACACTTGTTTATATCACACATTTCTTTCAGAATTGTGAGAAAAAAAAAATCACAATTGAGTTTATATCTCACAATTTTGACCTAACTCGCAATTGCGCGTTTATATCATGCAATTCTGAGAAAAATAGTCACAATTGCGAGACAATAAAAAAATTAAAAAATAAAGTTTTTTTGTCACAGTTCTGACTTTATAACTTGCAATTGCGAGTTTACATCTTACAATTCTGACTTAATTTCTCAGAATTGTATGATACAAACTCACAATTTTGACTTAATTTCTCAGAATTGATGGTTTATATCTCACAAAACTTAATTTCAAGAATTTCAAGTTTGTATCTCAGTTCTGACTTTATAACTCACAATTGCGAGTTTATATCTTACAAGTCTGTTTGTGTGAATTCTGAGAAAAAAAGTCAGAATTGTGTGATATAAACTTGCTAAAAACGTACAATTCTGACTTTTGTTTCTCACACTTGTTTATATCACACATTTCTTTCAGAATTGTGAGAAAAAAAATCACAATTGAGTTTATATCTCACAATTTTGACTTAACTCACAATTGCGAGTTTATATCTTACAAGTCTGTTGTATGAATTCTGAGAAAAAAAGTCAGAATTGTGTGATATAAACTTGCTAAAAACGTACAATTCTGACTTTTGTTTCTCACACTTGTTTATATCACACATTTCTTCACATTTCTTTCAGAATTGTGAGAAAAAAAATTCACAATTGAGTTTATATCTCACAATTTTGACCTAACTCGCAATTGCGCGTTTATATCATGCAATTCTGAGAAAAATAGTCACAATTGCGAGACAATAAAAAATTTAAAAAATAAACTTTTTTTGTCACAGTTCTGACTTTATAACTTGCAATTGCGAGTTTACATCTTACAATTCTGACTTAATTTCTCAGAATTGCATGATACAAACTCACAATTTTGACTTAATTTCTCAGAATTGATGGTTTATATCTCACAAAACTTAATTTCAAGAATTTCAAGTTTGTATCTCAGTTCTGACTTTATAACTCACAATTGCGAGTTTATATCTTACAAGTCTGTTGTATGAATTCTGAGAAAAAAAGTCAGAATTGTGTGATATAAACTTGCTAAAAACGTACAATTCTGACTTTTGTTTCTCACACTTGTTTATATCACACATTTCTTTCAGAATTGTGAGAAAAAAAATTCACAATTGAGTTTATATCTCACAATTTTGACTTAACTCGCAATTGCGCGTTTATATCATGCAATTCTGAGAAAAATAGTCACAATTGCGAGACAATAAAAAAATTAAAAAATAAAGTTTTTTTGTCACAGTTCTGACTTTATAACTTGCAATTGCGAGTTTACATCTTACAATTCTGACTTAATTTCTCAGAATTGCATGATACAAACTCACAATTTTGACTTAATTTCTCAGAATTGATGGTTTATATCTCACAATTCTGACTTTATAACTCACAATTGCGAGTTTGTATCTCACAATTATGAGAAAAAAGTCAGAATTCTACGAGGTAAACTTACAATTGCAAGTAAAAAAAATAAAAAGTTACAATTACCTTTAAGAAAAAAAAAAAATCAGTGGCAGAAATGGGCTTCCATATATTTTATTAATAATGAATCTGAAGGCTACACCAAAAAATAAATAAATAAAATTGAACAGTATAACTCTGTCACAAGATTATCGACTATCGTGTTTGATCCAAGTTCTGTAATTGGCCTTTACTACAGATTTTGCTATTCCGTACCAGTCGGATTCGTACCCGAAATGCTTTGTGTTAGCTTCAGATGCATTAGCATAAGACACAGTTGTACGCAAAGCGAAACAGTCAGGATGTGTCTGATTTCAGTTCTGATTGAAGATCAGAAGATGAGATGCGCATCAGCTCAGTGGGCAGTGGCGGTTTGTTGGTGGTGGCAGTGGCACAAAGGCTGTCATTGTTTTAATGGGAGGCGGGCCATGCTGGGCTGTAATTAGCTTGCTGCAGGTTGCTGGGCCCAGCTCATTTGTGTCAGGCGGCGGGTAATTGTGTTGTAAAGTGCGGGGCGAGTGAGTGATGGCGTAGGCCAGCGCTGCAGGTGATTTGTGGGGCTGTGGCCTTGCTGTACGCATTACTAAGCCATCTTGATGTATTTATTTATGCCATGCAAATAAAATCAGAGAATTAAGAGTGCGGACGGCTCTTGCTAAGATACAGATGAAATGAGAATGAGAGAGAGAGACAGAGAGGGGGGAAATATGGAGGTGTATATTTGTGTTTTTATGTATTGTTATAGTGCCGTAAAGAGCTGAGTGAATTAAAGTGGGAGGAGGGGTAGGTGTGAGCTTGTTTATATGCACAAGAAAGCTTCATAAAAACATGTTAGCGTGTGTGTGTGTGTGTGTGTGTGTGTGTGTGTGTGTGTGTGTGTGTGTGTTTGCTGCAGGCTAGAGTACTATGTCTGCTCTTCTTCCTGATGTTGGGAGCTGTGTAAGAACAGACACTGCAGGCAGGCCCCCAGGCAGCCCTCGGGGCCTTCAAGACAACAGAGAGACACTCACCTGTTATTACACACACACATAAACAGTCGAATGCACAAAACACATACGAATCTGCAGCGGTAAGAATGAATTGATTCATCCACCTTTCAGTCGGCTGGTCTCTCTCTCGATTCCGTCTCTCTCTCTTTGAGACCACTTAATTCCCACGTATCCACTCAAACAGCGGAGTAGTACTTCAATCAGGGATTAAATAAAGAAAAAAGGAATGAAAGGCAGGACAAAAACATACCTGCAGTAACGCAATGGCTAAATCAAAGCGGAGGTGCGGCGGAGAGGTAGCTATTAGCTCTACATGCATTTATTATGAGATACAGTAGGCAGGGTTTAATTATATGATGAAGTTGGCCTGGTGTATTTTGCTGCGAGTGACACAGGTTTATGCAAAGCCAGTCATTATCACTGTCAGGGAGAGGGAGAGCCAGGTTCCGCTTTCATGGCTGAAGGTGTCATTAGAGCTGTCTGAGACCCTGGCTGAGCCCTCCTCTGCGTCCGCACGCATCGCTTTAACACTGTAAAGCCTGACGTACGAAATAATAGACAAAAAAAATATCAAATTTTTTGAAATGAAACCATTTATTGAAACTTAAAAAAAAAAATAGTTTGCATACACTGTAAAGTAGTATGTATATTTTTGGAGTATGTTTTGCAAGGAAATAAAGCAGTAAGCCCCAAGAAGCTGTGGTTTATAGTGAATTTACAACAGCTAATAGGCGTTGTTAGGTTATTTAAATTTTTTAATTGCTAGTACATTTTTACAAATTAAAACTTGCACCATTTTTTTCAATGTAATTTAATGAGGGGTGAAAAAGCAGTGTGTAAGATTATTGGAGTACATTTTGTAAGAGAATACTATTTTAGTGTTTCTACTTAATAAATCTTGCTGTTACTTTGTAAGATTGCTAAAAATATCTGAGAAAAAAAACAGTTTCTACACCAATAATTTTTTGTTTATGCTATTTGTGTATCATATTTGATACACCAGGCTTTTCTGACCCATATACACCGTTAAATTAATAAATGAACGAATAAATAAACAAATAAGAATTATGAAATATTTATTTAAAAAGATTATTGGTGTACATCTTGCAAGAAAATTCTACTTCAGTCTTTGTACTTCACAATTTCCTATTAAATTCAGTGTTTTATTTGCCATTTATTTGCAATTATTAAAATTTTCACTAGTGTTTTTACAAAATACAATGTTTTATTCAAAGTAAACAGTTTCTACACCAATTATTTTCAGTCTGTGCAATTTTTGTCATATTTGATACACCAGGCTTTTATGACCCATATATACTGTAAAAGTAAAAAATAAATAATACAAAAAACAACAATAATACTAATATAAATAAATGCATACAAAAATGATCTATAAATTTACTTCAAATTTCCCATTTAATTCAATGTGTTAGTTTCCAGTGTTTTGTAATTATTTTCACTCTGAAATTGCTAGTCATATTCACAAATTAAATTCTACCCCATTTTTTCAATGTAGTGTAATGAGAGGTGAAAAAAGTAGCATGTTTTTACAAGAAAATTTTATTGTTTCTACTTACATTTAATGTTTTATTCAGTGTGTTGCTTGCTGTTTCTTTATTTGAGATTTACTGTCAATATCTGAGTGAAAACAAATTCTGCACTAATTTGTTTCAGTTTGTGCAATTTGTGATTCATATTTGATACACCAGGCTTTTATGACCCATATACACTGTTAAATGAATGAATTAATGAATACATAAATACATACATAAATAAAGAATGAATGAATGAATTGTTTCACTAAATGAATAATTTTCACTAGTAAAGAAAAGAAAAGAAAGAAAAGAAAAAAGAAAAACACCTACATTTTATTTTGAGGCCCATATTTATCATATTTTTATAATTGCTAGTAATGTTTATTATGCTTTTATTATTTTTGGGAGGCAAACATATACGGCAACGTAGTACAGTGAGGATTGAGACATGTACAAATAAACATTCCTCAAAAGCCTGTTGTATAATAAGTTGCTTCAGTCCAGTAAATGTTTATCTTAAAAATCATTAACAAATTAAAAGTCACTTTTACATTATAAAAATCATTCAAGATTTGACAGCAAAACTATGAATTTGAAGTCATCTAAATGGTTGTATAAAGCAGGTTTATCAAATATGATACAGTAGGCTTTATAGGCTTTCAATTATAATTGTATATTGAAAGATAATTGAATACATTATTTTTCCTAATTTCTTTCTTTCTTTCTTTCTTTCTTTCTTTCTTTCTTTCTTTCTTTCTTTCTTTCTTTCTTTCTTTCTTTCTTTCTTTCTTTGTCAATTTCAGTTGTTTTTGTCATGTTTTTTATTTATTTTATTGACTAATTTTATTGTTCTTTTTCTTTCTTGCTTGCTTGCTTCTTCTGTCTTTTGAACAAAAATGGTGTTTTAAAGGAGCATTGTGTTCTGTGATTGAAAGTGAATTAGTTTTTGCACATTTCCTGTAGTTTCTTTTTTTGTTGAGGTGATTATTTCTTTTGAGTTCTTGTTTATGTGATTTTGTAATAAAGAGCATTTCAAATTCAATTCTTTCTTTCTTTCTTTCTTTCTTTCTTTCTTTCTTTCTTTCTTTCTTTCTTTCTTTCTTTCTTTCTTTCTTTCTTTCTTTCTCAATTTTAGTTGTTTTTGTCATGTTTTTTGTTTATTTTATTGACTAATTTTATTGTTTTCTTTCTTTCTTTCTGTTCTCTCAGTTTCAGTTTTTTTTCATTTTATTTATTTTTTTCTTTTAATCAGTTGATTGACATGCTCATCAAGACTTCATTTCTTTAATTAAAATGCAGTAATATTCGTATATAGTTTAATAAAAATAAAGTTTTCTGTTTAAATTTATTTTAAAATGTAATTTATTTCTGTGACGCAAAGCTGAATTTTCTTTCTTTCTTTCTTTCTTTCTTTCTTTCTTTCTTTCTTTCTTTCTTTCTTTCTTTTTAAATATGTATGTTTAAAAAAATCTGAAGTGAATAATTGTGTAAATTGAGAGAAAATTGTTATAATAAAGGTGTATTTAAATTTCTAAAATTCTTTCTTTCTTTCTTTCTTTCTTTCTTTCTTTCTTTCTTTCTTTCTTTCTTTCTTTCTTTCTTTCTTTCTTTCATCTTTCTCCCTCAGTTTCAGTCCATTTTGTTATGCTTTTTTGCATTTGATTTAATTTACTCAGTTTGTTGATAAAATTGTTTAAAGTTTTTAATCAAATACCTATGCTCATCATGTCTTCATTTCTTTGATTACAAATACAGTAAAAATACAAATCATTCAAAATTTCACAGCAAAACTATGAGGCTGAATTCATGCAGATAGTTGACTTTCAGGATTAATATGTGAGTGTCAATGTCTTCATTCTTTCTCATTTTGCAGAAAATGTCCTAAGAGCATGACATTGTCTGAACCAAAGCCATTACCTTTTTTCTTAATTCACAAGCAGTCATTGTCAATAAACTTTTATGGATCCCCAATACTCTGCTAAACGTATGATGGCAATGTAGCTTGAATAAAGAGGAGGACTTTGTCTGGTCTGTGTGCTGAGACCACATAGTATCACTAGCAGGGTGCGGAGGGGGTCCGAGACCGCCGCATGACCCCGTGCTGTTAGCTGAAGGAGAGCGTCAGGGCTTGATTTCATTTGGTATGATAACAGTCATTTCCTCCTGTCAGACAGCACACAAACAGCCTGTCCCTCTCCAGCCAGCGGGCTTCAGTTAAGGCCACAGAGAGAGGATTCACCCTGTCATCATGTTTACTTGATCTGTTTCCCTTTTAATTACTCACTTTCATTCATTCGTTTCTGTGTGGTAGAGAAACATTTACTGGCTAGTATAATAGCTTGATGTTAACAATGAGTTACCATTTCAAATTTTTTTTTTTTTCCTGTGTTGGCAAAGCTGAATTTTCAACTGGCATTTTCAGTATCACATGATCCTTCAGAAATCATACTAGTGTGCTGATTTGGTGCTTGAGAACATTTCTTATCATTATCAGTTCTGAAAACAGTTGTTGGTCAATTTTTGGTCCTTTCAAAGGTTCCTCAAACTTATTCTTGCCACTGTTGCAAGATCAGTTGCAAAAGTTTTGCCACACAAATATTAAAACCTTTAGTTTGGTACCTATTGTAGCATTGCAGAATTAACACTTCCACATTTCCAGTTGGTAATTTCAGAAAGCATTTAAAGGCCCCTGAGAGAAAAGGAGAGAGTGTGGGGCTAGAGAGAGGTGTCAGACTGCTCCTGTACTCTTGTCTTTCAAACTCTCATTGAGAGTTCTGCATCTCACTCTTTCATTGTACTTTTTATTCTCTTTACCCCCTGCTCTCTTTGCCCTCCCAATTCTTCTCTTGCCATGGTTAAAGAATGACAAGAGCGAATGATCAAAACCTCCAGCTCTTTTTACCCTTGTCCATCACTCTGCATTGTGTGCCTCTCTTTCTGTCTCACTGTCTGTTCCTTCCTCTCTCACAGCTGACAGGCTTTAGCTTCAGAATGAATCAAGTTCTCTTCTCTTCTCCTCCACGTGACCTCATTCCTTCTGCAAACACTCTACAATTAACAATCAGATGACAAGGAGTGAATGTAAATTATAATATATTCCTTTTGTATATTGAAATTAATACATCATACTTCTTTCTTTCTTTCTTTCTTTCTTTCTTTCTTTCTTTCTTTCTTTCTTTCTTTCTTAATTTCAGTTGTACAGTCATGGCCAAAAGTTTTGAGAATGACACAAATATTAGTTTTCACAAAGTTTGCTGCTAAACTGCTTTTAGATCTTTGTTTCAGTTGTTTCTGTGATGTACTGAAATATAATTACAAGCACTTCATACGTTTCAAAGGCTTTTATCGACAATTACATGACATTTATGCAAAGAGTCAGTATTTGCAGTGTTGGCCCTTCTTTTTCAGGACCTCTGCAATTCGACTGGGCATGCTCTCAATCAACTTCTGGGCCAAATCCTGACTGATAGCAACCCATTCTTTCATAATCACTTCTTGGAGTTTGTCAGAATTAGTGGGTTTTTGTTTGTCCATCCGCCTCTTGAGGATTGACCACAAGTTCTGAATGGGATTAAGATCTGGGGAGTTTCCAGGCCATGGACCTGAAATTTCAACATTTTGGTCCCCGAGCCACTTAGTTATCACTTTTGCCTTATGGCACGGTGCTCCATCGTGCTGGAAAATGCATTGTTCTTCACCAAACTGTTGTTGGATTGTTGGAAGAAGTTGCTGTTGGAGGGTGTTTTGGTACCATTCTTTATTCATGGCTGTGTTTTTGGGCAAAATTGTGAGTGAGCCCACTCCCTTGGATGAGAAGCAACCCCACACATGAATGGTCTCAGGATGCTTTACTGTTGGCATGACACAGGACTGATGGTAGCGCTCACCTTTTCTTCTCCGGACAAGCCTTTTTCCAGATGCCCCAAACAATCGGAAAGAGGCTTCATCAGAGAATATGACTTTTCCCCAGTCCTCAGCAGTCCATTCACCATACTTTAGAAGATCAATCTGTCCCTGATGTTTTTTTTTTTTTGGAGAGAAGTGGCTTCTTTGCTGCCCTTCTTGACACCAGGCCATTTTCCAAAAGTCTTGGCCTCACTGTGTGTGCAGATGCGCTCACACCTGCCTGCTGCCATTCCTGAGCAAGCTCTGCACTGGTGGCACTCCGATCCCGCAGCTGAATCCTCTTTAGGAGACCATCCTGGCGCTTGCTGGACTTTCTTGGATGCCCTGAAGCCTTCTTAACAAGGATTGAACCTCTTTCCTTGAAGTTCTTGATGATCCTATAAATTGTTGATTTAGGTGCAATCTTAGTAGCCACAATATCCTTTCCTGTGAAGCCATTTTTATGCAACGCAATGATGGCTGCATGCGTTTCTTTGCAGGTCACCATGGTTAACAATGGAAGAACAATGATTTCAAGCATCACCCTCCTTTTAACATGTCAAGTCTGCCATTCTAACCCAATCAGCCTGACATAATAACAAGACGATTACTGAAATGATCTCAGCAGGTCCTTTAATGACAGCAATGAAATGCAGTGGAAAGTTTTTTTTTCGGGATTAAGTTAATTTTCATGGCAAAGAAGGACTATGCAATTCATCTGATCACTCTTCATAACATTCTGGAGTATATGCAAATTGCTATTATAAAAACTTAAGCAGCAACTTTTCCAATTTCCAATAATTATGTAATTCTCAAAACTTTTGGCCACGACTGTATTTGTCATGTTTTTTTTTTATTTTAGTGACTTATTTTATAGATTATTGATTTATTTTATTTGTTTTTCTTTTTTCCTTTCTTTCTTAAATTCAGTTGGTTTTGGTATGTTTTTTGTTTTGTATTTTATTGATTCATTGTATTTTTCTTTCTTTCTTTCTTTCTTTCTTTCTTTCTTTCTTTCTTTCTTTCTTTCTTTCTCTCAATTTCAGTTGTTTTTGTCATGTTTTTTTTAAATGTATTTTATTACCTAATTTTATCGTTCTTTTGCGCTTTTTTGCATTCTTTCTTTTTTTCTCAAATTCAGTTGGTTTTGTATTTTTTATTTATTTAAAATAAATTATTGACTGATTTTATTGTTTTCTTTCTTTCTTTCTTTCTTTCTTTCTTTCTTTCTTTCTTTCTTTCTTTCTTTCTTTCTTTCTTTCTTTCTCAAATTCAGTTGGTTTTGTCATGTTTTTTTGTTTATTTTTTATTTATTTTACCGACTAATTTTATTGTTCTATTTATCTTTCTTTCTTTCTTTCTTTCTTTCTTTCTTTCTTTCTTTCTTTCTTTCTTTCTTTCTTTCTTTCTTTCTTTCTGTCTTTCTTTCTCAATTTCAGTTGTTTTTGTCATGTTTTTTTATTTTTATTTATTTTATTTTCCTAATTGCATTCTTTCTTTTTTTCTCAAATTCAGTTGGTTTTGTATTTTTTATTTATTTAAAATAAATTATTGACTGATTTAATTGTTTTATTCTTTCTTTCTTTCTTTCTTTCTTTCTTTCTTTCTTTCTTTCTTTCTTTCTTAAATTCAGTTATTGACTAATTCTTTTTTTCTTTTTCTTTCTTTTTTGTCTTTCTTTCTGTCTTTCTTTTTCTTGGTTTCTTTCAAAATTTCAGTTGTTTTGTCATATCTTTTTTGACTATTTTAATGTTCTTTCTTTCTTTCTTTCTTTCTTTCTTTCTTTCTTTCTTTCTTTCTTTCTTTCTTTCTTTCTTTCTTTTTTCTTATTCTTATTTACTTATTTAGTTGTTCTTTTTTCTTCTTGGTTTTTTTCTTTTCTCTTTCTTTATTCCTGTGATGAAAAGCTGAATTTTCCAGTCTTCAGTGTCCCCTGAGCCTTTAAAACTGATTTTGTGCATATTTATTCTATTCTTTGATGAATAGAAAGCTTAACAGAACCACATTTGGAATTGGAAATCTTTTGTAACATTATAAAGGTCACTTATGATCAATTTAATCTGTCCTCACTCAATAAAATATTAATTTCTTTAATATTCACTTAAAAAGAAGTCGTCTATTACTCTATAATAGAGTTGGATGAGATTAAAGAAACTTTATTCCAGCCACATATGGGACCAGTTGCATAAAAGGTTTAGACTAGTCATCTAATTAGTCATCATTTTATTTTGTTTTAGACTGATCTTTTATATATATATATATATATATATATATATATATATATATATATATATATATATATATATATTAGTCTAAATCAGGGGTGCCCAACCCTGTTCCTGGAGATCTACTATCCTACAAAGTTCAGCTCCAACCCTGAAGAATCACACCTGAACCAGCTAATTAATCTCTTAAGTAGCACTCGATAATTAAAGACAGCTGTATTGGAGCAGGGCTGGAACAAAAATCTGCAGGTAGGTAGATCTCCAGGAGCAGGGTTGAGCAGCCCTGGTCTAAATTGAAACTGCTAACTGCTAGTTGGTCAAACTCGTACTTAAAGGGTTAGTTCACCCAAAAATGAAATTTAGCCCATTATCTAGGTGTATATGACTTCCTTCTTTCAGTCAAATGCAATCGGAGTTATATTTAAAAATTGTTCTGGCTTCTCCAAGCTTTATAATGGCAATGGGTGGATGTTTCTCTTTATCAGTCCAAAACAAGTCCAATAAAATGCATCCATCCATAATAAAAAGTGCCTCACATTGCTCCGGGGGTTGAATAAAGGCCTCCTGTAGCAAATCGATGCGATTTTGTAAGAAAAATATCCATATTTAAAACGTAATAACCACTTTACTCTAGCTTACGCTAACAATTGTACATGGAAGCCGCTCCAGGGCACATGCGTCTGTGAGTCTTGCGAAAACCAATTTTTGGTTTACAGGAGCAAAAGAAGCAAAGTTTCCTTACTTTAGCAAAGGAAAACCATTCATATCGAAATCCTCTGAAATTATTATTTTTATTATATATATATTTTTTTTACAAATCCTTGTTTTGTACTTCTAATTTATGTCCATTGTTTTGTTTTGCTCTCTCCACTCCGCGTCCGCCTTTATCACTTCTAAGCGGCGCATGCGCAAAGCCAACGTCTTGCGTTGAGCGGCTGTTAGCTCAAGCTAGAAAAAAGTGATTATTACATTTTCAATATGAATATGTTTCTTACAAAAACACATCAATTCACTATAGGAGGCCTTTATTCATCCCCCGGAGCCGTGTGAGGCACTTTTTATTATAGATGGATGCACATTATTAGACTTGATTTGGACTGTTGAACAGAAACACCCACCCATTGCCATTATAAAGTGTGGAGGAGCCAGAACAATGTTTAATATAATGTATAATATAACCTAAGATGCCTTGAGGGTGAGTAAATAATGGGCTAATTTTCATTTTTGGGTGAATTAACCCTTCAAGACTCAACATAACATAGACATATATAACATAGATAACTTAACATAGAGGCTAAGTATATGCGACTGGCCCCAAGTCTACACTAGAAATCAAATGTTGTTAAAAGGACACACAGTGAGTAATAGAGAAAAGTAAACTAAGGACGAAAAAAATAAGATCTTAAGGTTGCACTGTTGCACACTCCCTCTGTATCTCTCCTGCCCTCATCTTACATAAAAATGCATGCACCTCTCTGCTAAGGGTTCTTTCCATCAGACAGCACTCTTTTCCTTTAACTACGGTCCATGGCAGGGCTGAGGAGAGAATAGCAATGCATATGTCACCCGGTATCTGCACAGGGCCTGTGAGAGATACAGTATTGCTGCCGTCGCCCCAGCACCACTAGCACGCAGCAGTGCAGCCATGCTTATCTGCGCTACACCGCCGGTGCATTACCTGTCTGCGGGCCGCGGATCACTTCGGACAGTATCATTAAATGCCATGTCATTACCCGTTATGGAGCGATGCCCCTCGCCTCGCGGAGAGGGGGGTTGTCGAGCGCTAGCGAGGGCGTGTGTTTTGAAGGGGCGCTGAAGAGGTGGTCGAAGCCCGGGACGGACAGCGCGACAGACAGAATTGGCATTAAATTGTTGAGGGAGCCGTATTGACTTTGACTGCTGCAGGAGAGGGCTGTTAGTGCGTGCGCTAGACGATGTTTGTCACTGGAGTGAGGGCAGGCTGAGCAGACGTGCCGGGCTCAGGGAGAGAAGGCGCGGGCTGAGCGATATGGATAGGTGAAGTCTCCCGGTGGGACGTGCTGCCGGGCTGCACCGAGCTGGGGGGAGAGAGGCTAAATTGAAGGTTTATTTATCCAATTCGCTGTCAAGGTCGGCTTGTCGGGAAGCTGTCCTGTGTGTGCTCACCAAATGCCAAAATCCCGACGAATTGTTAAGAGAAAGCTGAGGGCCCTGGAATCAATGACCTTTGTGCATCAGGCATCAACATGCCAGAGTCTCTTAAGGCCATTCTTTACTGGCTATTACACGTGCCTTTTAAAACGAGAGGGAGGCGAGGAGCTGTCTAAAAACACCAGCGCACATATATACAGACACTCACACATGCGGGCGATTGCCGCGGAGCTGACAGACTACAACACGTGCCACATTTGACGGCACACGTTTGACTGAAAGAATATAGCATGAAGATCCTGATTGCAGCGAATGCCATCGTGGCAGCGCCGTTTAAATTCCCTGACTGCTGCGTTGCATTTCGCAAAGCTCACAAATGTCACATTTAATTTAATAAAGGAAGTGCATTTCATGATTATCACTGAGTTTAAATTAAACAAGGTGGGTTGAAAAGGGTCAGGCATTTCACTTTCAATTAAGATAACTCTCCATTGTTTATCACGCAGTGTAAGATTAAGCACAGATGGCTACAATGATGACGTCTATGTAGATCCTGTTTTCTTGTATTGATTCCCACACTGAACAGAGAGCAGATTTTCTCAGGTTTGTGTACATAATATGTTCTTATATAAAAACAACAAAACATAATTTCTTTTAGATTTGAACTAGCAAAGCATGTCATGACAAAAGAACAAACATCTAGACTAGTCCATTATTAAAAGCGTGATCAGTAATAGATATCAACATGTAAAACATTTAAGACGTATATAGGATTTGCATTTGCCTGTATATGTATTTATGAATCAATAATAAGTTACCATCTAGACACCTACCTCCCTACATATATAAAACATTTAAACAGTATGTTACTATTTAGATTCAATTTGAAATATGGTTAAACTACCGTGCTGCTGGTTTCCTAATGATATATCATCTATTAATCATGCTGTGGAGAAATATGTAAATTGCTGACTATTTGAGATGAGTGAGGGTGAAGAGGCTGTCTACAAGTTCACTGATCTCTTAATGAGGTTATTGCAATGTTTGCAAAACTTACACAGCACACTTTCCTGTCGATGACTGTACTGTTTTCATTCGCAGTATGTCTGCTTTGGCTGTTGAGTTGCGGTTCCAGTATTTTCACTCAGTT